>NC_045544.1:56499965-56845381 GCF_009769535.1 Thamnophis elegans
AGACCCTCCTAGGATCATGGCCAGTATTGTGGGCCGCCAGTGGCCAGTGAAGCTGGTGGCAGAATCAGAAGTGAGAAGGTTTGGGAGAACATGGGCCAGTTTTGAAGTCTGGGGAAGGCTCTGATGAGTGCTCTGCATCAGAGGTAGAGATGGGGCCAGGGCTGTCTGACAGTTATCAGCTGCCTTCGGAGTCGGATATCAGTGGGTCAGAAGAATAGCTGGAGCCTGTTCCCAACGTATACATGCACAGAGCTGCTAGGAGAAGAAAACAGTTAAGGAACAAGGGCTGTCTTAGGAGTAAAGGCACAGGTGAATGGTGAATGGCCTCTCCCATAGGGAATAAAGAGGAGTGAAAGGGAAGGGGAGTTTGCAGGAGACCATTAATTCATTAGGGTAAAGATCTGTTCCTGACTGTGGCCCAACGGATTACTGCGCATGCGCGGGTTTGGAATGGCGACCGGACTTTTCGCTCCACATCAACCTGGCGAAAAAAAGCTCCGGGAAGCCTCCAAACGGACCGCAAAAACTGTTGGAAACAGCTCCTGGGAGAGCCTAAGAGCTTCGGAACCCACAGGACCCGTTGAAAATCGGAGGCTCGTATCTTATTATAGCGGCAGCCCGGGCCACCCAGCTGTGCGAGGAAGGCGGCGACGGCGGCGCGCGGCGGTGAGAGCGGCGCGCGGGCGTCCGGAGCCCCCCCCACCACTTTACCATCTCTTGGAAGCCCCTGGTGCTGCTGGTGAGCCCCTTGGCCAATTACCTACTGGCCCCTGGTCCTATTAGCCATCCCAGAGCAGCGGAATAGCAGCTGCTGAAGCTGAAAAGAAAAACATTGTGGAGGAAAGCATGGAGGAAATGGCGGCCCCAAACAGCTGACTCACAGCATTACATTCTACATCTTCCTTTTCAGCCAGCCTACTGACTCATTGGAGCTGAGTGGTTGTGACTGTGACTGTACGTCTGTGAGTCTTGGTGACTAGTGAGCTGAGAGGGACTAATTTTGATTTAGCTTATTTTAAAGAAGGGGGCTGTCGGAAGCCGTTGGAGGCTGCATTGAATCCACAGATTGAAGGGCTGGGTTTGCTACTGCCCCAGACGCCCCCCCCCCTCGGATCTATCTCTGCTCACTTTACTATTGGTTACCTATTTTATTATTTGTCATCTGCTGCTTTACTATTTACCATCGTTGTAGCCCCCTCCGGACCTTGCTCCCTGCCCACCTAACCACTAGGAGGAGTAGGATTGTGGCCAACTGGCAGGGAGCGATAGAGGATGGCGGCTACAGGGACAAGGATTGAGCCCCGAAAATACCAGCATTTTTTCCTCCATTTGCAAGAGCGGTGCAAGTCAGCTTCGAACTCTGGTCCCCTACATTGGGGGCCTTATATATCCTTGGGAAAGAGACTTTCGAATATACAGCCCGCTAACCTCCACCAGTGGGACAAGACTATATGGGAGCCATTTACGAACTCTGGAGCTTTACACTCAATTTTGTTTGGCTACAGCCACCTTACATACTACGTACTTTTGACGTGGTGGCTAAGGACATCTCCCCAGGACATAAGAAGGGAGAGGAGCAGACCATCGCTTCCTCCACTGTTTCCATATTATTATATATTATAACTGCGCAATTTTTAAATAGAATGTTGAGTGTATGGGAGCTGTTTGGAATTGAATGAATGGCCCACTTTTAGTAATTGTTACCTTTGTATTTTATATGTTTTAAATTTTTACGTGGGATTGTTAGAGTGGATAAATGAGAATGTTTGACTCGGAGGACCTGCTGGGGAAGGCGGGAGGAACCGGGGTGGTTGGGGGGGCCATGGACATGGGAGTGGGTCGGAGCATAGCGGTCGTGACAGGGAGAGGCAGATACGGCGGGGACCTTAGGGCTGGCCATTACCGGGGAAGGAGGGTTCGCTACATTACAGAGATCCCTCCTTCCGGCCCTAGGAGTCCCACTCCAAGACCAGATGGCGCGAGTAGTCAGGACCCTGGGCTCAGGCTGTTGTCGCTAAATGCCAGGTCTGTTGTTCACAAAGCTCCCCTCGTCCGGGACTTAATTGTTGACGAGAGGGCAGACCTGGCATGTATTACTGAAACCTGGCTGGGCACAGAAGGAGGAGTCCCCCTCGTAGAGATGTGCCCAGAGGGATTTCAGGTGCTTCATCAGCCGAGAGCCCAGGGAAGGGGTGGCGGTGTGGCTATTGTAATCCGGGAGTCTCTGTTACCTCGTAGGGTCCCTGCTCCGGAGCTTGTCGGGTGTGAGTCTCTGCTGATAAAGTTGGACCTCAAGGGTCAAGTGGGTTTGCTGCTAACGTACCTGCCTCCCAACTGCGTTGCAGCATCCCTCCCCTCGCTCCTCGAGTCAGTAGCCGAGCTGGCAGTTGAGTTCCCCAGGCTTATTGTTCTGGGGGATTTCAACTTGCCATCGCTCGGTGAACGCTCTGACGGGGCGCAGGAGTTCATGGCTTCCATGACAGCCATGGGCTTGACCCAGGTAATTCGGGGCCCAACCCATGCAGCGGGTCACATGCTCGACCTCGTATTCCTCTCGGAGCAGTGGATGTGTGATCTTGGTCTGAGGGGTAATGAGATCATACCCCTGTCGTGGTCAGACCATTGCCTACTGAGGCTCGACTTCCGGAGGCCAAACCCCCACCGTAGGGAGGAGGAACCGACCAGGTGGTTCCGCCCCAGGCGACTTATGGACCCTCAGAGGTTCCAGACGGAGCTTGGGGTTATTCCTGATACCCTCGCCCACAGTTCGGCGGAGACTCTGGCTGCCGCCTGGTACTCGGCGGCGTCGGAGTCTCTCGACCGGATTGCGCCACTACGGCCCCTCCGGGTCAGTGGATCCCGGAGAGTTCCCTGGTTCACCGAGGAACTCCGGGAGAAGAAACGCCGGAGGAGATGCCTAGAGCACCAGTGGAGGTCGGATAAGTCCGAGGCAAACCGAGCACTCTTAACCACCTGCACCAAGGACTATGTTCGAGCATTAAGAACTGCAAAAAGATCATATATTTCTTCCTTGGTTGCGTCCGCCGAGTCACGCCCAGCCGCCCTGTTCAGGATAACCCGCTCCCTCCTTAATAGGAGGGATGCGGGAGACCCCTTGCAGGGTAGGGCTGAGGATTATGCTCAATTCTTGGCGGACAAAGTAGCTCGGTTTCGATCGGACTTGGACTCCACCGCAGTAGACCCAGCTGAGACACAGGAGGATCATCTGCCACATCAACTCTGGGTTGAGTTCCAGGAAGTTGCCTCTGGGGATGTGGACAAGGCCATCCGAGCTGTAAGTGCCTCCACTTGTATTCTGGACCCGTGTCCCTCCTGGCTGGTGGCTAACAGCAGGGAGGTGACACATGGCTGGATCCAGGCGGTTGTCACCGCCTCCCTTCGGGAGGGGCACTTCCCCGCCGTACTCAAAACGGCGGTGGTGAGACCCCTCCTAAAGAAACCATCGTTAGATCCAGCCATCTTAAACAACTTTCGTCCTGTCTCCAACCTTCCCTTTATCGGGAAGGTGGTTGAGAAGGTGGTGGCCTTTCAGCTTCGACGGGCCTTGGAGGAAGCTAGCTATCTTGACCCCTTCCAGTCCGGCTTCAGACCTGGTTACAGCACAGAAACCGCTTTGGTCGCATTGACCGATGATCTCTGGAGGGCCAGAGATGGAGGCTATGCGTCCATCCTGGTTCTCCTTGACCTCTCAGCGGCTTTCGATACCATCGACCATGGTATCCTTCTGCGACGACTGCGGGAGGTGGGAGTGGGAGGCACTGTTCTGCGGTGGTTCTCCTCCTACCTCTCGGACAGGTCGCAGTCGGTGTTAGTCGGGGGGCAGAGATCGTCCCTGAGGACCCTAACATGTGGGGTACCCCAGGGTTCGGTCTTATCCCCCCTACTATTTAACATATACATGAAACCGCTGGGCGAGATCATTCGGAGGCACGGGATAAAATACCATCAATATGCGGACGATACGCAATTGTATCTGTCCGCCCCGTGCCAACTCAATGAAGCGGTGGACGTGATGAACCAGGGTCTGGAGGCCGTTAAGGACTGGATGAGTGCTAACAAACTGGTGCTCAACCCGGATAAAACCGAGTGGCTGTTGTGTTTCCCCCCCAACAATTTGGCTAATACACCAACGCTTAGGCTGGGGGGTCAAATTTTATACCCCTCAGATAGGGTCCGCAACTTAGGAGTCCTCCTGGATCCACAGCTGACTTTTGACCACCAGCTGTCAGCTGTGACCAGGGGGGCATTTGCCCAGGTTCGCCTGGTCCGCCAGTTGCGGCCCTACCTAGATCGGGGGGCCCTCACAACAGTCACTCGAGCCCTTGTGATCTCTAGACTGGAATACTGCAATGGGCTCTACATGGGGCTGCCCCTGAAGTGCATCCGGCGACTACAGCTAGTCCAAAATGCAGCCGCGCGAGTGATAGTGGGCGCACCTCGGTTCGCCCACGTTACACCTGTCCTCCGCGAGCTGCACTGGCTACCTGTTGGTCTCCGGGTGCGCTTCAGGATACTAATGACCACCTTTAAAGCACTCCATGGTAGTGGATCTGGGTACTTGAGAGACCGCCTTCTGCCGATTACCTCCCTAAACCGACCAATTAGATCGCACAGACTAGGCCTCCTCCGAATTCCATCAGCCGGTCAATGCCGACTGGCGACCACACGGAGGAGAGCCTTCTCTGCTGCTGCCCCGACCCTATGGAACGAGCTCCCCATGGAGATCCGCACCCTCACCACGATCCAGACCTTCCGCGCAGCCCTCAAGATCTGGCTCTCCCAGCAGGCCTGGGAATAGGTTTCCAATCACCCGCCCGAGTGTTTGATTGCTGAATGAAAGTTGTGTTTTATCATTTTTCTTTTGTTCACTAATTGTTTGTTTTGACCTTGCACTTCCCCTCCCCTGTGGTTGTAAGCCGCCCTGAGTCCCCTCAGGGAAAAGGGCGGCATATAAATCCCAATAAACCTCTCTAAACCTCTAAACCAACAAAACTGCGCTCGTCAAAATAGCGGCGACAAAACCGCATCGCTAAAACCGCAACGTCATCACCGCAACGTCATCACCACGGCGACAACAGCGCGGAGACAGAAGGGCTCTTTAAAACAGCGCGGCGACAGAAAGCCGATTTAAATTAAGGTAAGGGTTAGGATTAGGTTTAGGGGTTTGGTTTAGGGTTAGGTTTAGGGTTAGGTTTAGGGTTAGGTTTAGGGTTAGGTTTAGGGTTAGGGTTAGGTTAGGGTTAGGGTTAGGTTTAGGGTTAGGTTTAGGGTTAGGTTTAGGGTTAGGGTTAGAGTGCTGAGTGCTTCGGAAGGCGCGGATTTGCCCTCCGCGCTTATGTCAGCGCGGATAAGGGCTTTGCGGTTTTGTTGGTGAACTGTTCCTGACTTCTTGCCAAGCAATTGCTGCTACAGCATGGCATTTGGAAGATATCAGCTTGGCAACTTTCCAAGATTGATAAAGGTCTGTGGTTGTGAAATCTCATGAAAATCTCGAGGCTGACTCCAGGCGATTACCAATGCTTCTTTGAGAGAGGGGTTCTTTCCCACCGCCTTGAAGGAGACGGTGGTGAGGCCCCTCCTTAAAAAGCCTTCCCTGGACCCAGCTTCTTTAGCCAACTATCGTCCGGTCTCCAACCTTCGCTTTGTAGTGAAGGTTGTTGAGAATGTGGTAGCACGTCAGCTTCCATAGTCCCTGGATGAAGCTGTCTACCTGGATCCGTTTCAGTCGGGTTTCAGGCCCGGATACAGCACGGAGACGGCATTCGTCGCATTGGTCGATGATCTCTGGCGGGCCCGGGATAGGGGCTGTTCCTCTGTCCTGGTCCTAGTAGACCTCTCAGCGGCTTTCGATACCATCGACCATGGTATCCTACTGCGACGACTCGAGGGGTTGTGGGGGGCACGTTTTACGGTGGTTTTCCTCCTACCTGTCAGATTGGTCGCAGTTTGTGTTGACTGGAGGGCAGGCATCAACCCCGAGGCGTGTCACTTGTGGGGTGCCCCAGGGGTCGGTTCTCTCACCCCTCCTGTTCAACATATATATGAAACCACTGGGTGAGATTATCCGTGGTTTTGGGGTACGGTATCATCAATATGCTGATGATACCCAACTGTTCATCTTTACCTCAAACCACCCAAACGATGCCCTCGACGTGATGTCCCAATGCCTGGAAGCTGTGCGGATCTGGATGGGGAGGAACAGGCTCAAGCTCAATCCCTCCAAGACGGAGTGGCTGTGGTTTTCATCATCCCGATTTGTGCATCTTGTTCCATCTTTGATGATAGGGGGAGAAATTTTAGCCCCCTCAGAGAGGGCCCGCAATCTGGGCGTCCTCCTGAATACACGGCTTAGTTTAGAAGAACACCTGACGGCCGTGACCAGGGGGGCTTTTTACCAGGTTCGCCTGGTATGTCAGTTGCGCCCCTTTCTGGATCGGGATGCTCTGTGCACAGTCACCCATGCCCTCGTCCTTTCTCGCCTGGACTAGTGTAACACTCTCTACATGGGGCTGCCCTTGAAGAGCACCCGAAAGCTTCAACTGGTCCAGAATGCGGCTGTGTGGGTTGTCATGGGGGCACCCAGGTACTCCCATGTCACACCCCTTTTCGGCGGCCTGCACTGGTTGCCGGTTGTCTTCCGGGTGCGATTCAAGGTACTAATTATGACCTTTAAAGTGCTCCATGGCTTAGGCCCAGGGTACCTACGAGACCACCTACTGCCACCGGTAGCCTCCCATTGTCCAGTGCGATCCCACAGAGTTGGCCTCCTCAGGGTGCCGTCGGCCAGACAGTGTCGACTGGTGACCCCCAGGAGGAGAGCCTTCTCTGTGGGAGTGCCTTCCCTCTGGAATGAGCTGCCCCCGGAGCTTCATATAATCCTTGACATCTGGTCCTTCCGACGCACCCTAAAAAGTTGGCTTTTCCAGCAAGCAAGCCAGCCTGGCCTGAACAAAACAAATCAAAGTATTGATTATTGTTAATTTTAATTTGAATTCTTTTAAAAAAATGTGTCATTGTTAATTTTAATTGGGTTTGGGGATATCCTATTTAATTTCTTTTTAACTTTTGTAGTATGTGTTTCTTTTAATGTTGTACGCTGCTCTGAGTCCTTGGGAGAAGGGCGGCATATAAATCGAATAAACCTCAAAACCTCAAACCTCAAAGACTGTTCGCTAGGACTTTGCTGGAAAGGAATTCTATTTAACCTAAATAAAAGAGGTTGTATCAGGATGAGGAGTCTGCTTCATGATCTTAGGAAGCCTAGGTCAGAACAGCCATGTAGTATCAGGAGGGATAATTCTCCAAAAACCCAGCATGTCTTCTGGGTGCCATAACATGACATTTTTTTTACTGATGGGACCCAAAGCATGTCAACCCTGGGTATTTGGGTTTTAAAAGTTTTAATTTAAAATTATGGGAAAATAAGAGTGTAGACACCCTTTTATAACTGTCATGGGTTCTTTCTTCCATTACTCTGGGAGATACTTTAGGCAAGATTTTAAAATATAAATATAAACACACACACACACACACACACACACACACACACACACACACACAAAGATGTGATACATACTGAAATGCATTCCAGCTTTATGAATAACTTTCATGCCTAACCTCTTAAACTTAAATTGGAAAGCGCAGTCAATGTAGTTTGGTGCACTTTTACTTTCTTACAGGAGAAAATTTAAAATAAGTCAAATTAATGGATTTCTATTCCTGGAATGACTTCTTAATTAAGAAAAAGAAATGTGTGCACATTTTTCAGGAATGTATTCATACGATGAAAGCAAATTGATAAATTGCTGTCCATGATAAAGAAGCATCTCATCATATTGCTTTGTGGCATATTCTGAATTCCATACTCTTTTGAGGTTTTCAGCAAAACAAAGAACAAATATTCAGCTCATTGATTCTGGCAGGAATTATGCCATATTAGATTTAAGAAACATCAGCACCTGTTTGGTAAAATGACTGAAACATTCATCTTATTGTTTAAATGTTCCTTATGAGCTGTGAACAAAGAGAGTAAGGGTAGGCAAAGTGGAGATAAATTAATGCATGTCAGGCATAGAAGATGGGTAAAAAAAAATTATATTTTCCCCTTAACATTCTTACAATGTTAGAATTAGGCATTATTAACTGAAACTGAATGCAAATGATCCAGAACTGATCAAAGGAAAGACTTGAGATTTTTTATATATTGCATGATTTGTTCAAGATGGTGGTGTCATCAGATTCAGATATCCACCAATTTAAATGGCTTTAAAAAGTTTTGGACAAAATCAAAGGGTATTGGCTTATCAATGGCTTTTAGCCATAGTGTAATTTACTCCATCTTAAGACACCCACTCCTCATTTAGTTCTATCAACCAGGTCATTAAGCAAGATGCTCATGAAGTGAACATGAGAGAGAGGCAGGGTGGGGGGGAGGCAGAGGCAGTCAGTCAGTCAGTCAGTTAGACAGACAGACAGCAAAGACCACTCACTGCTGTGTCATTCAGATACAGTTCTCTCATCTACACCAGTGTTACTCTCCCTTAGGTATGCATTGTTGTCAGGGATATGAAATTTGGTTGTAAATGCCTGCATTGGTTGGGAAATGATTTTTTAAAGTTACCATTTATTACCATCATATTTGCAAATGGTTGTTAACCAAGGTAGTCACTAAACAAGGAATGACTATATACCTTAAACACCAGCTGCTAGGGAACAATCATTGAAGACTATTGTCCCCCTGTCTATATTTGCGAATTTCCTGAATATACCTGGTTGGCCATGCTATAATACCAGAATAGTAGACAAGATGGATCAAAGGCTTAATGTTCTTTTATTTTTGTATTGTCTCTGTGGTACAGTATCTTTGTTGTACTGTTATTTACAATAAACGTGCCTTACTGCTGGAAAATAAAGTAAGTAAAATCTACATGTACACTATAAGCACAAATATTCCTATTTCAATTAAAGCTAGAAATAGAAATGTAAATAATGGTGGTAATAAGAATTGTATGGGGCTCCCATTTTCAAAACAATTGCATTAATTCCAACTCCATTAAAGCTAGGAGAGACTTCAGAAATGGTTTCCATCACAACTAAAGTCATTGCCATAGGAAATCTGGTACGCTAACTCCAAGGATAGCAATTTAGTTTAACATTTTTTCCAAAGTTAACTTCCACTGATCCACAATAATTGAGCATTGGGAGGTAAGTGGAATTATTCAAGCATGCAGCTAATATGCTGGATTTGTATGATCCTGGATAGAAACAAGTAATATTGCAGGCAAAATGTTTTCTAACTTACTTGCATTTACAGCTACTCCATAGGCAATTATCTTGTGAAATGTGATATTTTTATCCAGTTGTCTCCTCAGTATTGTCCTGCGACACTTGATGAAAACCAAGATGTATTTTAAATCATGTTTATTTCATTTGCATGACTCTAAGCTTGAATTTAGTAACTATGATACTCATTCCTCTCCTCCCTCTCATAATACATGAGAAAGAATGAGATTAGATGTTTTCCTCCATCTTCGATTATATGTTTTTCAATCTAAAGTAGAGTTTTTGTTCACACAATTATTTAAGCAAAGTACATAATCCATAATATGAAGTTGACTTGGTCAGGAATTGTAAATGTGGATAAATCACTGTTTGTTCTTTTTTTTTAATCTGCAGCTGATAAAATTGGGAACAAAAATGTACAACCTCTTCAAAAAGATAAAGAGAAAAGAAAGTCCATAGCTTAACAGGGCTCATTTCTTTAGTAAATGATGCTAATATATAGCTTTTTTAGCTTCACATATGTTTAGGGTGACCAGATGACCCGATTTCAGCGGGACAGTCCCGATTTTTAACAATTTTTCCCGCGTCCCTCTGCCTTTTAAAAAAGTCCCGATTTTTTTTCTGGCTTCATGTTGAAAGCCCAGTGGATTTGCTTAAGAAATCCTAACCGGGGCAAGACAAAAGATACCCTGTCTAACCTCTCTCTCTGTCTCAGTACTTTCACTGAAGATATTAAAACGTTAAAGCAACAAAACAGACCTCTCCCCTCCCCCCACGCCGATCACGTTTACCTCATTTTATAAGAAAAAAAAATGATCCTAGTACCATAGAGCTGCAGGAAATGGCTAGAGGGGTCGCCAGTGTTGCTTCCTGGATTTTCCGGAGGGGAGGGGCACGGAGGTTGGAGGACTGCTCAAAATGGTGGGAAAAGAAACTTTCTGGTAAGTGTGCTGGGTTTTTTTCTTTTATTTTTTAATGCATTTTAAAATAATGTAGGTTTTTAAAAATGTGCAGCTACTGTTTTTTTATTCAAAACAATATGTGATGTGCCATGGAAAAATCATTAAAAAAAACCCTGAAAGAACAAAAGGGTTTTTTAAGGGTATTTTCCTGACCAAAACTATAATTGTTTCTGCATGACACCCTTAATCAGAAATAGCCAACTACACTTCATTCTAAATAGTTTTATTTCCTTTATTGTATGTGATTACTCAAGTCCAAAAACTGAGTTAATTGGATAAACCCAGCTCCACAATTTACTAAATATACAGTTACAGGAATTTCATATATAGTATGCTGTCTCTTAGGGTTTATTGAACATAGGAGAATAATATGAGAGGGATTTGATGTAAAATAAACTCTTTTAATGAATTCAAAATCAACGCAGCAGACAAGACATGGGAGTGAACATAATACACACTTTAACAATATTTTTTTTTCTTTTAGTCATCAAATATTGCAGCAAGTGTGTCAGTAATAATAGCAAGACAGGCATAGGATTTTCCAGCCAGGTTAATTTTACTTTTTTATGGTTTTGATGTTGTATTTAATTTTATCTGTATTAGAAACTTATGAAGGCTGTGCAACATTTTGAGGTGATATAGAGTATGTAAAGGCATGAATACAATAGAACCTCTGGTCACAACCATAATTCGTTCCATAACTTTGGTCGCAAACTGATTTGGTCATGAATCAAACCTAATTTTGGAAATTTGGTGCTTACAAAAAAAAAATGGTGCAGAAGGGGAAATCAGCAGCGGGGAGAATGTGAATATTTTGGTCAGAAGCGTTCGTGACCAGAGGTTCTACTGTATAACATCTTCACTTAAGATTTAAGATTCACTTAAGATATAACATCTTCACTTAAGATTCACTTAAGAACTGTGGCAAGAAAGGTGGTATAGTGACCAAAGTTACAATGGCATTGAAAAAAGTGACTGATGACCATTTTTCACACTTAGCGACCATTTTCACACTTAGCGACCGTTGCAGCATCCTCATGGTCACGCGATCAAAATTTTGATGTTTGGCAACAGATTCGTATTTATGATGGTTTCAGTGTCCTGAGGTCATATAATCACCTTTTGACAAAGTCAAATGGGGAAACCAGATTCACTTATGTTACTAATTTATCAGCTGCATTTATTCACTTAAGAACTGTGGCAAGAAAGGTGGTATAGTGACCAAAGTTACAATGGCATTGAAAAAAGTGACTGATGACCATTTTTCACACTTAGCGACCATTTTCACACTTAGCGACCGTTGCAGCATCCTCATGGTCCTGTGATCAAAATTCGGATGTTTGGCAACAGTTACAATTTATATTTGTAAATTGTAGTTATGTTGAAATAAAAAAAACCATTACAATACTATTTTTGCGTCGTATGAAAATTTTTGTTGCTCCGTATAAAATTTTTAATCAACCCCCCCCCCCCCCCACCCGGTCAAAGGTGTCCCTCTTTACCAATCTGAAAATCTGGTCACCTTACATATGTTATATGTGAATGTAGCCCACAATTCAAGAGGTTGAATATTTAGTCTTTTAGTTGCACCTCCAAAATATATAACTTGTTTGCATACTGGAAAAGCAACAGTTTTGTTGGTTAAAATAGTATTGATAAAGTTATAAACCTTTCTATTATGGAAAAAAAGATTGCACTATGTATTTAATTGATATAGACTACAGGTGTTTTTCTTTAAAACATATTTTTAAAAGCAAAAATAGAGCCATATAGAATTGTTACTGCATTACAAGGCAGACAAATATATGTATTGTGCAGTTGTGTTACAAAAGGCTACATTTTTAAGCAGTTTATTTTATTTTTAAATGTCTTAAATAATTTCCTATTTGCAGATTTTTTTCCAGAACTCATCCATTTCATAATTAGCACTTCCATTATACTGGCCAATATGCAGTTTCTGTATTACATTGTTAACCAGTTTGAAATAGAGGTCACAGCTTTTTCCAAAGAATTATGTGAATGACAATAGTGAAAGGTTGCTTTGAATTTTCTGCTATATAATTGCCTTAAATTCTAGCACCACAGTATTTTGTTGTGAACCACAAGAGTTAACTAGGTTAGAAGATATGGTGCAAACAAATCCACATGGTCATTATTCATTTGTGCAAGATCATCCTGTTTCAGGCTTCAGCTTTATGAATGTTATAAGGTACAATGAAACAATAAATTCAGACAAGATAAAAATCACAATGGATAATTTCCCTGTGACTCTTGTCTGGTGAATTGGCTCTTTTCCATAATGAAAAGTGATAATAATCATATCTAACAGATGCATTCATGCATCTTTTTCTCTGTGTTTCATTCCATCAACAAGCAAGTTATTATGTACTATGCTAATCAAAGTCTATCCAGACTTGCCTTTCCAACAATGCAGGAGTTTCTTCTTTCCCTGGAACAAATTGAGATCTAAAGATAACTACAAAAGATGGGAGACATAATTTTTGCCAATTCTTTTCCCTCTTGGAACTTTATTATAGTTTCATGATTCATGATTCAATTTCATAATTCAAAACCCTGTTTAGTGAATATAGAAAGTTGCCATGGGAAAAAAGATACTGCTGAAACATTTCTCTAGTGGGAATGCCCTCTAAGCCAGTATTATGCATCAATTCCATTTAATGTGTGTTTTGATAAACTTTTATTTATTGCATTTAATCCTCACTTTCCTCTAAAAGGCCAACGGTTAGGAGGCCCTTAATTTTATGCCCACAACTATCTCTCTCTGAGATAGGTTGGGCTCAGAAAGAGGATTTGCCCAAAATCACCTTCTGAGCTCTTTCTCCAGATATATTTACTTACCAGCACCTACTTACCAACATTATCCATTTACAACTAAATCTTACAGATTATCTTCTTCTTGAAGAAGAAGAGGTATTCCTAGTACACAATATGAAAGTATACTAAAATATTGAACCATGACAATAAGAGTTAAAAAGACAACAAATAGACTACCACCATCACTAAACATTACTTATAAAAGTCCCAAAGGTGCTTTTTCCAAGAGCTACTGGACTTCCTTGTTTTCTTTGAAGGCATTTCACTTCTTATCCAAGAACCTTCTTCAGCTCTTGGATGAGAAACGAAGCGTCTTCAAACAAAAACAAAACAAGAAAGTCCTGTTACCTCTTGAAAAAGGTAACTTTGGGACAACAATAACCTGGATCACTGAGAATCTCCATAGACGCTACTTACAAAACTTCCCCGTAGGAAGGAGATGAGATTTCTGCTGACTGGCAGGAGGATCAGCAAGCAGTTGAAGTTGAGGCAAGTAGCAGAAGCTCTTGCCCATGCAAGTGCAGACTAGGTACAGGAGAACAAAACTGTTACTTAGGTGAAATTAAGAACTTCACATGCCAAAACAATCACATCTCTTTTTGTTTATTTATGAAGGTGTAATTCCTAAAATGACCTTGGATGAAATGATTGATATGGTCTACAGTGAAAGAAAGAGACAAAGACATTCAGATTTAAATAGTATAGCAATGTTTTTTTTTTTAAAAAAGGTTGGCCAATTATTTGGTATCAGCAAAATATCTGGCAGTCACATTTTTGATCTTAAGACCTGCTATCTGGCAAGTAAATTCAGCAATGTCAAATAAGGTAATAAATTATGCTTACAATGGTTAAACAAATAATCCTACCTTAGCAATGTTATGTGAAGGCCTAGCTCTTTGGAGAAGGCTCTAAGCTATAAAATAAAGAAAGGAAGAGGGCAACCAGCAGCAAGGAGGAAACATTCAGCTACTCAGATTTACTGATATTGTTGGAAGATCTAAAAGTATGTTAGGGACAGATCACCACAGAGAAAATCCATTTCTGTTGTTATTAAAACACAAAAAGTGGCCTCTGCAGCAAGGAAAGAAGGCAAAAGAGGAGGTTCGCTTAAGAAGTATTGAGGTAGGGAATGAAGAGTTTGTAGGTAATGGATAGATTTTTTTAAATTCCTCCTCCCATGCATTGCATGACCCATTAGAAACTGTATATTTTTGAAGTGCCACACATGCATAAAGGGAAATAATTTTAAAATAAATTTCCGTAAGACAATTATTTTGATGAATCTAGTCCATTGTTTCTCAAAAGTCCTCAGCCAGTATGCGGGGAGTTGGACAATGGACAAGCAAAGTTGCTAAGTATGACAAGGTAAAGAGATAGGTGTATACAGAAACAAAGACGCAGTGGAAAGTTGGGCAAATGAAGGGATTGGGTGGAATAACAAAATAGATGGAGAGCTAAATAAAAGATCCAGAAGGTATTTCAGAAGAAGTTTACTCACACCCAACATAACACGTGTGTAGAGGTAGGCGTCCTCGGATTCATACCAGAAGAATGTGTCAGTGAACAAGTAGAAGTTTATCCCGAACCACAATAACTGCGGTAGAATAGAAAGGTTTTCACTAGTTGATTTCAAGTAATTATTTTTAAGCCCATTGATTTAGAAATGTCTTCCTTGGTGCTTTGAGAAATTCACAAACGCGAATATGTGGAAAAGAAAAACAACAGAAAAGCCAGCTTCATCTTCTCTGTGGCCTCCCCTTTCCATTTTACAAATCCAGGAGGTGAATAACAGATAGCAATAGCAATAGCAGTTAGACTTATATACCGCTTCATAGGGCTTTCAGCCCTCTCTAAGTGGTTTACAGAGTCAGCATATTGTCCCCAACAACAATCCGGGTCCTCATTTTACCCACCTCGGAAGGATGGAAGGCTGAGTCAACCCTGAGCCGGTGAGATTTGAACAGCCTAACTGCAGAACTGCAGTCAGCTGAAGTAGCCTGCAGTGCTGCATTTAACCACTGCGCCACCTGCCCAGATAGCAGGACTGCACTTCGCCACCATAACTTTTACGCTATAGAAAGCCTAAAAAATGTAGCAAAAATGCAATAATTCCCCTCCAAAAACCAATGATTTATCAGATTTATCAGATTTATCAGATTCAGTAGCTTGATTATGAATACTTACAACCAGCAGAACTGACAAACTTTCATTCAAAATCCAAATCCCCATCTTGATTTTCTTTGTTCTGCACTAGCAGAGATTTGCTATTTCCTTGTAATGCCCACTGAGTCCTCTGGATCTTCCCCGCACTGCATATTCAGCACTAGAACTGCAACCTAGGGATACGGTATTCTAATTAAGAGTTTTCTACCAGATGTCAATCTCCAAGGGGAAGAGACTTTGTGATTTGTGAAACGAACAAGCAAGTCAT
The DNA here is from genome assembly GCF_009769535.1 of Thamnophis elegans. Classification (NCBI taxonomy): domain Eukaryota; kingdom Metazoa; phylum Chordata; class Lepidosauria; order Squamata; family Natricidae; genus Thamnophis; species Thamnophis elegans. Next base: position 56,515,497 of record NC_045544.1, read on the forward strand.
GGAAGATACATCACGTGTATTCTAATCAATGAGGCCTTCCCCTCCCTCAATCATCTACACAACGGCAAATAATAACTTTAGAGATGCCCTGGAGTTCTTCTTCCAGCTGCAAGCAAAGGAAGTGCAGAGAGAGAGAGAGAGCTGTGTGGAGTTTTGAAAGGGGGAACTTTGCTTCAGCAAGGCTTTGATCAAAGTGATGCACTGATCAAAGCGGCCTCCTTGCTTGGGGGGTTTCTATACATGGCTGCACGTGCTCAGAGGCTCCTTTCTCTTGCATTACAGCAGATGGCTCAGTCAAGCTAGCCTGCTTTGATGTCGAGATATGTGGTGCAGAAGCTAAGCGACTCCATTTTCCTGGTAAAGATACTGCCTTGAATTGGAGCACTGTAATAGCAGAGATCAGCAGTCCTGAAGCCCAGCAAACCCACTTCAAACACACACACGCACACACACACACACACACACACGTATATGTATATGTATATGTATATGTATATGTATATATGTATTATAATGAAGTAAAAAATTCAGATTAAGCCTGGATCCTGGTAACTTAATAACTATGTTGTAGTTTTCTTATCAACCATAGAAAAGTGGTTCAATATTCCCTTTTTCCATCCTCCCCCCCACAATGTTCCAGGCCTAGTCCACAGTCCTAGCAGTCTCCCATTAAAGTGCCATGTTTTCCCGAAAATAGCGTCTTATTTTCTTTTGACCCCCCCCCCCGAAATAAGCGCTTGGCCTTATTTTTGGGGAGATCTTGTTATTTTTGAGGTATAGGGGGCAGTGAGCGTGGTCACCTCATGACTGCTGCTGTGTTGCAATATTTTTGGGGAGGGCTTATTTTTAGGGAAGGATTTATTTTACCATATGTGCTCAAAAGCCTAATTGGGCTTATTATCTGGAGAGGTCTTATTTTCAGGGAAACAAGCTACTAAACAAGCCTATTATGCATAGCTGGATGGTTGGCCAGGTGCTGCTGAGGGTTATAATTTTGAATCAGCGATATCCCAAAAGTGACAAATCAAGGCTTCCATTTTTATTCCAAAGAATCTAAATTTTCTTCAGTAATCGAGTCAGGACATGCAGCTTTATGCACAGAAAAAGGTTGTGTGAACATGCATGTGACTGCACACAGAGACCCCCCCCCCCCCAAAAAAAAAAAGGATTACAGTCCTCAGCTTGTTTTGTAGATGTTGACTGGACTGGCAAGCAAGTTCTTTCAGTGATATTGACCATTTCTTCTAGCCCATCTGAGAACAGAAGCTTAGGGATCCTTGGTGCTCTGTGAGCTTGGTTGTTTCTTGCAGATGTTTCATCACCCAACTAGGTACCATCACCAGTGCTGGAAGGGGGTTGAGTTTGCTCTCATTTTATATTCCAGTGACTTGCCCTGCCAGTATTGATGGGGATGGTTTTGATGGTCCTTTGATTGGCCTGTTTACTATTGGCTTGTTTGGCAGTTCCTTGATTGGAGTATTGTTTACTTCTTGATTGTTGATCTGATGTTAATCTTGGTGTTAGCACCACTAATTAGAAAAGCCAAAAGAGATCAACCACATCCTCTATCTCATTGACTATACACAGCTATGCAAAAGTCGACGCTGCTCCTAGACATGGCTGTACTTCACCCTAATGCTTGGGGAAAGTGTCACTAATCCAGATTCACCTTTCTAGGAAGTACAAGACCTTCATGATGTGGTGCCCTCACATGTTAGGCTACTGCAACTTTCTCCTCCCTCAAGCTGAGGGTTTAGTTTAACTTTTTATAGAGTATATCTTTGGGGATTTCAGATAGAAAGAACCACATATTCTTTCAACATGTATTGTTGTTTCTAATATTTTCCTTACAAACTCCTTGAAGCTGAGACCTCCCAATCTAGGTCAGTGCAAAATGGCTTTTATCAGACGGTACCATATGGATTGATGACCAATCATTAATTATAAAACATGAATATATCATGATAGAATAACAGCTATTGCTTAACTGTAACAGGTATCCATAACTACTTAAATCTACCTCCTCCTCCTCCTCCTCCCAACCTTTGCACACTACAAGATAGAAAATGAGAAAGTGAAATAAGGTGTGCTACGATTGGGTGACCTTCTTTTCTCCTCCCCTCCTTCCCTTTTTAATGTCAGCATCTGAATTAGCTATACTTCAAAGCCAAAGCGGGGGGGGGGGGAAAGTCTGCACAAGACATTCTCTTTTGAAGTACAGCTGATCCAGACACCAGTTTTCTAAAATGAAAGCCTCTCTCTCTTTCTCTGTTTTTTTCAAAGGCATCTGACTGGGATTTTTCCAAGAACAGCAAAGTCAGAGGCTGCTTTGGATTCCTAACCATGAGAGTGCTTCTAAGTATACTTCAAAGAAGAATTGTTCATGTAGCGTCTCTTTGAAGTTCATCTGATTCAGATCCAGATGCTAGCTTTCTGAAAGAATCCAGTATTTCCACAGGAATTAATAGTGCTCTTCTAACATATTATTTAACAAAAAGTAAAGTACGTTCTCAAACATAAAGTGATTTAGAATAGATTTTGAAATGTGGATGAAACAAGATGTGCCAGATGTAGGAATCGTGCCAGTTCATCAGTGTTTTATTTGTTAGAAGCGACAGCTCAAATCTAATAAACATACAGTCTAAACAGAAAGTATTGTCATCTGTATGCAACATTACAGGCTTTTAAATACTTTGAGAGTCTTCAGGCAGCTATTCCTTTGAGATCCATTGCCACTTTATTCTTACTGCATCTGGGCCAACATCGTATTTTTCCCCCATTGCTTTTCATCCATAGAAGTCAAATTTACTGCTGAGCATTTCCCTCGATATCTGTCCATGTAGTTTTCTCAGCTGAATACAGAAGTGATTTGCCTTTGCTTTCTTCTGGGATGTGTTTTAACTTCCTATTCTAGCATTCAAAGTCCCTGCTTTTCCTAACCTCTTTTTCTTACCCGAAAACCTCAAAATCCTGTGTACTCTTTCATGTCATTTGAGTGACCTGTAACAAAGCTATTATTACTCATCTGTGGATGCTGCTTTTGTGTGGGGGCTGGGAGGTGGGGGAGGTACATTAGCTCATATTAGCTATGACTGTTCTTTATCTGAACTCATTTTTGGGATGATGTTGTTTTATTGCACCATCTGATTCTTTTGAATTCCGAAGCATAACCTAGATGAAGGACAGTCCACCTTACAAGTTGCTTGAGTAGCAGAATGTCTATGGAGATCTTCAGTCATCCTGGTCATGGTTGTCTCAAAGGTGCTTTTTTTAAATAGGCAACTGGACTGTCTGTTTTTTCTTTGAAGATATTTCACTTCTCATTCAAAAAGCTTCTTCAGATCTACTTCAAAAGAAAGAATGTATACAACTTGCACCAGTGGTGGGTTTCAATTTTTTTTAGAACCTCTTCTGTAGGTATGGCCTGCTTTGTGGGAATGGCTTGCCGGCCATGTAACTGGGTGGGAGTGGCTTGCCAGCCATGTGACTAAGTTGGAGTGGCTTGACAGTCATGTGACCTGGTAGGCGTAGCCAACTTGTAAAATGTTGTGAAACTCACTTAAAAATGGTCTTGCTTAACAACCAAAATGTTGTCTTAGAAACGCTGGCATTTGAAGCACGCAAGTCTTAAAGCTGTCAAGTTACAAGACCCTTGCATTCGTAACCCTTTAGAAAAAAATCCCCAGGGGTGTTCAAACTTGACAGCTTTAAGACTTATGGAGTTCAACTCCCAGAATTCCTCCTCCAGTCATGTTGGCTCAGGAACTCTGGCATTGAAGTGTGCAAGTCTTAAAGTTGTCAAGTTACAAGACCCTTGCACCCCTAACCCTTTAGAAAAAACCCCAAGGGTGTTCAAACTTGACAGCTTTAAAACTTGTGGACTTCAACTCCGAGAATTCCTCCTCTTGCTCTTCATCTTGATGATGTGTGGACAGGCCGGGGGAAGGAGCTGGAACCGGTTCTAAATGGCACTGTAGATTTGTGGAACATCTTCTATAAAAGAGGTTAGAACTGGCAGGAACCCACCCCTGACTTGCACTTAAAATAATGTATATATCTACCCTAAAGGTAGGTTTTTACCAGTTTGCACTGCTTTGGGCGAACTGGTAGTTGTAATTTGGCCTGGGTCGCCTGACTGGCAGTGACCCAGGCTGGCCACACCCCTGAACCAGTTTTCCGGTCTCCACCGCCATTGCTGGCATGTTTTTATTAGTTTTTTATGGTCTTTGTGCATATGCACAACAATTTACAGTGAACTGCGCACACGTGCGCAATGCATGTCTGATGCACACGTGAAGCTAACCTGTACCAAAGCAGGTAGGAACCCACCCCTGATCTACCCATACACATACATAACATACATAACACACAAAATGTATAGCATCCCAGAAAATTCTGTGGACCCTGCTCAAGCATCACTTATATGCTATGTCCTGAATAGAAGGAAGTGAACTACCAATAAGCTTTTCTGCCATCCTCACCACTCTCTGCACCGCCTTCCTGTTTAAAGCAGTAATGCTCCCAACCAGACTCTCAAAGGTCTGAGCTCCGCCCCTCAAAAAGTCAGGATGCCACTCACTTGCCTTCCCAACAGTTCATTGAGCCGGAATCTCAGCACAAAGTGAACTGAAATGAACAAGGTTAGCGCTGGGCGCCTCCACCACCCAGCTGCTTAAGTAAGACTGGAGCCGCACCCTCCCCCAGCTGATTCAGCCAAACCACTGGCTGTTTGTCAGTTCTCAGGGAAATGCAATTAGCTGTTGGTCAGCTTTGCTCCTGAGCCGGCCTTGCTTGCTTGTATTTCTGCCTTCTGATGCTCGTGGTCCCTGCTCCTGATGCTGCTTGCCAGTAAGTCCAGTAAGTCCCACCACCCATCTTCTTTATCAGGGGTCCCCCTCCCAGGTGTGGGAACCCTGAGATGGCACTTGTAGTCGCTGCCTTTTGGGGGGTTGACACAGAGAGTAATGCAATTTAACAGGTTGATCTCGATCGTCCCTCTATAAAAAGTGGTAAGGACAGGGGAAAGAAGATGTTCTTTTCTCATGCGACGTTGAAAATGCAGGAACAAGATCCTAATCCTTGACCATGTCATAACCGGCATTGTTAACCTGCCTTTGCAATTCATCATATGGAAAGACTTGTGTTGAAAAAAAGAAAACAACACTATTCCAAAACCGGAACAGTGAAAGATGAATTTCTACTACCTTTCATGGTGGGCTGGGAATGAACGAGAGAAAGATCACAAGGGTATGTCCTCTAAAAATGATTAGCAAGGCAATTCCATGGGTTAGTTTGCTAGAAGGAAGTGTCCACAGAAAACCTTCAGTAATAGAATGACAGATAATGAAAGCTTCAGAGCTCAGGCAAATCTTCCCTGGATGTTCTTGCTTTCGGTGTGCAGAAGCTCCTTCCCCCAGGGAAGCACTAAAACATGAAATTTTCAACCTGCAATGTGAAAAGCTGCAGCAGCAAATAGGACTCGGTTAAAGTCCCAGTGATTTTCAATGGACTTAAATTACAAGATGCCTAGCCAGGTTACAGGCTAAGTTATCTGAAAAGATGGGGTGGGGGGAGGGGAACAATTGGTTGTTGTTTCAATTATTCTCCCACCCCCTCCAAAGCTGTATAAGCTTTAGGCTAGCTGAAGGCTTTTAGTGCTTCAAGAGAAAAGTATCAGAAAGCTTTTAAAAGATTGCAGCATGGAGCAGGTAGATACCAAATGTTTCTTATTCTCCTCAAAAATGAATACTTCTGTTACTACAAGATTGAAAGGAGCCATAAAACATGCAGAGAGGAGACTTAATATTCCCTAGCGAAGAGCATAGAAGGAAATAGAGTGAGTTAATTGTACTCCATAATGAATAATTCATTTTTAAAATTTTAGACCGACCGGTAGAATGACAAATACTGCTCAGTAAAGAAGAGGACGCTAACATTATGGCTAAGATACCAGGTCTACCTTCTGGACCAAGGTGTAGCCTGGACTACTTGTCAAAGAATGAGAAAAGAAGTCATGGAAGCATGCATGATTTGTGAGACATTACTTAGCAGTTGTCACCCTTTTGAAAACACAGTTATCTTCTGCACTTAGACATGGAGGCTTCATGCACACATCAATAGCGCTTAATTCATATTTTACCTTACTATCTTCTCAGAGACCACCTTCTCTTACAGGTATTGTTTTTATTTTTTATTTTATTTAGTTTGGCAAAACATGTACAAGATAACAGATATAAATATAAACATGGACATGAACAAGGGAAATGAGTACAAATAAATGGGGACAGTAGGACAGGGACGGAAGGTACACTGGTGCGCTTATGCATGCCCCTTTAAAGATCTCTTAGGAATTGGGTGAGGTACACAGTAGACAGTTTAAGGTTGAAGCTGTGAGGGTTAGATGATATAACAACAGAGTCAGGTAGAGCATTCCAGGCATTGACCACTATGTTGCTGAAGTTGTATTTTCTGCAATTGAGTTTGGAGCAGTTTACTTTGAGTTGTATCTATTGTTTGCCCGAGTATTATTGAGGTTGAAGCTGAAGTAGTCATTAACAGGTAGGATGTTGTAGCATACAATTTTGTGCACTATGCTTAGGTCAGACGGTAGGCAGCATAGGTTGTCCAAACCCAAAATTTGGAGCCTGGTGGCATAAGGGATTCTTTTGCGAGCAGAGGAGTGGAATACTCTTCTCGTGAAATACTTCTGGACTCCTCAATTGTATTAATGTCCAATATACAGTGTGGATTCCAGGAAGATGAGCTGTATTGAGAATTGGTCTGGCAAAGGTTTTGTATGCCCTAGTTAGTAGTACAATGTTACTGGAGGAGAAGCTTCTCAAAATTAGGTTAACAATTCTTAATGCCTTTTTGGCAATGCTGTTACAGTGAGCTCTGGGGTTTTAGATCGTTTGAGATGAGTGCTCCTAGGTCCTTGACAGAGTGAGGGTCGTCTACGAAGTCATATCTGCCCAGCTTGTATTTAGTGTTTTGAGTTTTGTTGCCAATTGTAACACCTGATAAACATAATCATAATGCTGATTATGACTGTGAAGTAGAAGCAGTTGTTTATTTCTTTTTAATTAAAAAAACCTTTATTGAAAAAAAATTATTGAAGAATTTTGCATTACTCAAAGATAATACAAATGAAAGTCAAAAATAAAGAAAGAATAAAAAGAATAAACCCATCTACTATGTATACAGTACATAATTCACTCTTCCCATCACAGGTAGCAAGAAAGTCAAGGAATTCTCTAGATGTTTCTGACTTTCAGAACACAGAATTGAAACAGCCAGAGAATCATACATGACAGTGACTTCCAACTTCCTGCTCGCTTCCCCATTGACTTCCTACTGGAAAGTCAGCAGGAAACTTCAGAAATTGCACTAGCACCATAGCAGCTTGCTGCAACATTGCAATTGCAAACCAAGTGTCAAGAACCCAGATCTCAATTGTGTAACTGCAGAGACGGTGCGATGGCCAGAACTCTGCAGACCAATTGTAAGTGCCCCTTGTTGAGCACTGCCACAAGTTTGAAATGTTTGCTGACATGGTGTAATGCAAACACTGCTCCTATGGTGCATGCTGCTTTAGTAAGAAAATTCTGCTTATTGGACAGGTGTGCTGAATCTTTTCTATTTGAGAGATTAATAATGCTTTTTTCTTCTCTACAATTCTTTGTTCCCAGTCATGAAGAAAGTCCGTGATTTCTTCAATAAACGGAGATTAAGAAGACATATACTTTGGAGGATATCAGGTCGGATGCCTCTTTTGTACAACCCCCTCTGGATGAAGAATTAGTGTCATTTACATCAGTAAAACATACAAGTGAGTTGATAATATTTTTTATGATATTTTTTTATATGTTTAATTAAATGCATTTGTCTTTTTAAGCTTGGATCAGCTATGCTCTCATGATGACGTTTGGTCCTATTTCCGGAATACTTCTGGAGAGTCTGGAGCTATAAAAAGTGGTGGTAGTTGGAGATCTAGTGACCATAGGTGTTCTAGTGTTGTCATCATATACTGAAAAGTTTAAAACGCTGTTTTTCACACGTGGAATCATTGTTGGTATGGGATCAGGTCTGGCCTACACTCCAGGTAATGCTTTACATTAAATCAAATTTTGTCACACATTTCTTCTGTTTTTGAAAACATATTTTTGCTTTCTTTTGTTTTTTGCTTTTTGCTTTTGCTTTTGCTTTGCAGCACTTTTCATGAGAAACCTTGTTAGGTAAGCTTTCCATGGGAGAGCTGAGTACGGTTCAGCGAAGCGTTGTGAGAGTTGTGTTGCAGAACACACAAACCAGCATACAGAGCAGTGGTGGGTTTCAACTAACCAACTAAGAAGAGATAGTAGTCAGGTGCAATCATTTTCCTAGGGAGGACTTCTCCTTAAGTAGAAGTGGGCAAAAAGACACCACCCAGGAACATGTACAAACTGAAAAGAAGTAACGTAGGGATAAAGAAAGAGAAATGTAGTGGTTTCTTGGAGAAGGTGGCTAAACTTGGTAAGCCCCTTTTGTGGGTGGCCATTCCTAGCCGCTTGCCGCCCGGTGCTGCATTTGAAGTGAAGCCCCAAGCCTGGGGAGCCCTGGGGCACTGAAAGCCCCCCCTCCCCCCAAAAATGTTGGTGGAACTAATAGGAGAAAGGATAGAATCCCTCAGGGCTAGAAGGGACCTTGAAGGTCCTCTAGTCCACCCCCAATCTTTTTTTGTTGTTGAAATTTGGAGCCTACATTAAGAATTATCTTCATTATCATTGTTAAGAAGACAATGTACCAGTCAGTTATATTTGATTCTTTTCCTCTTCTTCAATCCCCAGGAAAGGTGTCTGCAAGTGTCACCAGAGAAACAAATGAAGATGTGGAGGCTGATATCATCACGGTGGAACCGTACATACCGGAACCCATCTACCCCAACATCACCTTAATTGATGAGCGAAGGATGTCCGATGTTCTGCTTTGCGTGACAATATGATGGTTGGTAAGTGTTTGTCAGTTTGTCTTTATTTTTCTATTTTAAAGGCATTTTGTTATTGCTGTTTTTATTTAATTCTTAATGCCTTTTGTTCTTTTGCATTTCTTGCTTTAGGGTTTTGGGTGGGGATGGTTGGACTATGGAAGCTAACAGGAAAGAATATTAGGAGCCTTTAACTTTAATGTGGTTGCTCAGTTTTATTTCATTGTTTTGTTTCTTGTTTACTATTTCATTATGATTAAAATATTCAATCTGTGCTTCTTTTGCCCCAGGACAAATTGTGACCATGGGTGAAATTCCTGCCATCACATTGTTGACCCAGGGCTGAAAGTCTGACATTGTCTTCCATCAATTATGGTGATGTTGGGATCGATGGATTCCGGTATGGAGGTTCCACAGTGATGGAGGCCTCCTCCTCATCTTCAGCTGGTGGTTCTGGTGACGCTTGCAACACCTTCAGGCAGAGGCCAAACAACACATAGATTCCAAAGATGACCAAAGTCATTTCCAGGGTCTCCAAGGAAGTTCTGAGGGCTCTCACTGGATGGCCACATGAGTTCAGTCTCTTCCATTTTGGAACAGAAATGAACGGATTAAAAAATGATCTTGAAGGGCATTCCAAATCCAGATGTAGATTTACATTACAAATAAATTCAAAAGAATCAAATCAACTTTACAAAAGCATTTCCTCTTCAGTTCTTTCCTCTTTGCACCTTCTGACAAGTTATGGGGACCCCTGGATGGCAACTTTGTTTGTCCTTGGGGGTCTATGTCTTCATTGACCTCTGCATATTTGTTCACCTGTGCAAGTAAGTTGCTCCTGATCAGGGGAGTGGCATCACCACAACCTGGGGAGCCCTGGGGCACTGAAAGCCCCCCAAATGTTGGTGGAACTAACAGGAGAAAGTATAGACTCCCTCAGAGCTGGAAGGGACCTTGAAGGTCTTCTACTCCCACTCCAAATCTTTTCTTGAAAATCTGGAGCCCCCATTAAGAATTATCTTATTATCATTGTTAAGAAAACAGTGTACCAGTCAGTTATATTTGATTCTTTTCCTCTTCTTCAATCCACAGAAAAAGGTGTCTGCAGTGTCACCAGAGAAACAAAATGAAGATGTGGAGGTTGATATCATCACTGTGGAACCGTACATACCGGAACCCATCTACCCCAACATCCCCATCATGATGAGTGAAGGATGTCAGACGTTCTACGTTGCACGACAATGTGATGGATGGTAAGTGTTTGAACTAATTTGGTTGTTGGTTTTTTCTCATTATGATGATATTATTGTTATTTAATTCTATGTCCAAAAGAAGAGTCTTAGCTGAAGGGAGAGGATTTGGGGCCTCTTGAGGTCACCTGGGGTCCTTGGTTGCTTTGCAGTGCCTGCTTTGGGTTTTTGGGTGGGGATGGCTGGCCTTGGAAGCTAAAAAGGAAGAAGAGTGGGAGCCTGTAGTTTTAAATATTAATTTGGTTGTTACGTTTTATTTATTATTTCTTGCTTACTTATTTTTTTAATTAAATATTACATTGGTGCTTCTTTTGCCCCAGGATGAATAGCTGCAGTGGGTGAAATCCCAAAACAACTGGAGCCCAATTTGGACCCCATCGGCATTGACAATCTCACCATCAGTCAGTTGCCAAAGGCCGCCTTCCTTGGAAGAGCTGACATCCAGTCTGAACATCTAGCTGACTGTGTGAAGAACCACAATCCCCCCTCCCCCATGAGGCAGGACCTTGACATGGTTGTGGGGCTTGTGTGCTCTGAGGAAGATTAGGGCTACACCTCAGGTTCAATCATACTGAACAGGACTCATGAGAGGAATCGGACAAAGAGTGTCTCTCCCATAAACAATAGAGGAAAACACTATAACAGAAACCCAGATTGGGCTCTCTAGTTGCCCAGGTCAAGAAGGACCATGCCAGGGCTTCAAATTCTTGGACATCTGGTGGAAAATGACCTGCAGGACTCAGGGATGATGGCTGAGCATCCAGGACTGGCAGCTGATGAACAACTGGAAGGAAAGCGTTTTTTCTGACTCTCCCTAAGATGGCATCCAGACTCAGCAGGGTTTTTTTTTTCCCTGCTGAGAGATTCCTGGTTTCCTCACCTGAACTGGTTCTTTTCGTTTTTCTTTTTATGTACTTTTTATGTAGTTTTATTTAACTTTTGGGGCTTGTTTGTAATTTTAATTACATTTTTGGAGGTTTTGAATAAAATAAAAAAATTGATTAAAAAAGAAATGATATGACAAAAAGTATAAATGAAATCTTAATGAAAGATTCACATTGTAGCTGCCATTCATTTGTCTTATGTGAAATAAAAGGGTCTTGTTAAGTCCTACTGCTAAAAATTATCTATTTTTCTACTAGAGTTTACTTATGCACTCTGTTAGGAAATCGTAGATATTGTTCTAAAAGCTGGATGGTATTTTTAAAACAAGATCAAAGTAGCTTTATCTAGAATTGGTATACATGTTTGATCACAAAATCCCATTTCTTCAACTATCCCGCCTGTATTAATGACAACATAGAAAACTAGATGAGCAAGGACCAATTGCTATTCACACCTCCTCAGTTTTATGAGGCATTATCTTAATTAATTAACTTAATTATGAGGGAGTACCGTAGTTAATACTTTGCTGGATCAAGGCATTCCTGCAAACTATTAAGGAAGTGTAAAGATAAGTGCAAATAAAATATGGCACCAGGCTAGAAAGTGGAAGATCCTGAGTTCTAGTCCCACCTTAGTCATCAAAGTCAGCTGGGTGACTGTCGGTCAGTCACTATACCTTCTACTTCACAGGGTTGTTGTTGTGAGGGGAAATAGGAGAAGGAAGGTGTGTTTGATAGATTGACTGCCTTGAGTTGTTTATAAAAATAAAGGAATAGTAACAAATAAATGACCTTGGGAGAGAAGGAGATGCTGCTGCACAGGGAATAATCAGATAAGGTGGGGGAGCCCCCAGGTGCATAACTGGCACAGAAAGAACCTCAGAAAGGACCCTCCATCATTTTTCAGGCTTTCAAAAGAGTTGGTGGGAGAGATGTACTTTCAGACTTTCAAGATTATCTTATGTATCCTTCCAATAAAGTAGAGTTACCTCATTTGGTCATATTTCCTATCTGGTGTACCTGGGAGGTGATGAGTGGGGGGACTTGCTACCTTGTGTGCCAGGTGAGTCTGGCCAGAGCTGGATCTGGGATCTCAGATGCGGCTGCTGCAGACTTTTGAGGTGCTTCTTCTTGTTTTCCCTCATCTTCTGAAGAGGGGTGACTTCTCAGTTGGCTGTAGTGGCTTTTCTGCACATGGTACTGTGGTCCATCTAAGCCACTTCATGCTGCAGACTCTGGAGGTGCTTCTTAATGTCTGGCAGAAAGTTCCTCGCCTCTTTGAGGTTTTTCTCAGTCAGCCTTCTCTTACTTGAGATGGACACGGCTAAGTAACCTCATGCAGTTCTTTGTAGAGTTCTTTAATGTATTTCACCAAAGATTTGTTCTCTAGCTCTAACTGATGGCATGATCTTCTGCAGATCGTCTGTTGTGGTCTTAAGTTGATCCACTTTCTCCTGGAGATAGCTGTGCTAATCTTTCATCCACTGATATCTTTCTGGAATTTCTGGGTCTGAAAGTTAAAGGAGTCTCTCAGTCATCAACCTGGAAGTTGGGACCATCAGTGGTCGCTGAGAGATCATCCAAGGATATTGGCCGTACGACCATTTCTTCCTTGTTGCTGACCTGTTTGAAAAATGGAGACACAGTCACATCCTCTCTCAGTTCAGGTCTAATTTTGCTAACCTGCCTTCTCAATTCTGGCTTTTTCCTAAAGTTTTGGAGTCCATCATCTTCTGCTAGCATGAGATGCAGCAGGAGTGGATAACCAACGATCTGGAGAGGGGGGTCTCCTGACGAAGGATCCTTTCAATATAATCTACCCAGATCTCAACTAAAAACCATCAGGTTCAAAATATCATATTTGAGCCACATCAGTGAAAATCAGCTCTCTGGAAATGTTCCTAATGCTGATAAAGGTGGAAGGAAAGAGAAAGGGAGGAAATTTTAGCGCAAGGGTTGGTGGATTTGATTACTGTGTGGATGGGTGAACTTTTGGGAGACCGAAAGTCCAGACTGGGGACAGGTCATCTATCTACCTCTGTGGTCACTCAAGAGTTCCACACAGTTTCCATGCTGTCAATCAATGCAGACCAAACTCCCTGGAGAAGTCTGCAATGCTGGGAAAAGTGAAGGATCATCCATAAGCAGCTAAAATGAGGCTGGGGGGAAGGTTGGGAGACCCAGAGGACCAGGTTGGGGACAGATCTCCATGGAGAAAATTGATCTATGGGCTACTAGGCATCAACATTCAACTTGATGACACATAATCAATCTATCAATCAGTCAGGCAGGCAGGCGGTTAACTTACAAGGTCCCTTTCAGCTCAAGGCTTCTGTTGTCTACTTCCTTTTCATTGTTGCCTTAACCTACAAACAGGGAACAGATTAGGGTTAATGCAATCAAATGACAAAAGCCTAAAGCAGGGGTGTCAAACTCAATTCCATTGAGGCCTGTATCAGGGTTGTGTTTGACCTCGGAGGGGCGGGTGTGTGTGGCCAGGGTGGGAGTAGCCAGTTCGACATCACTTCGTGTCAAGAGCACCCCTCCCAGGCTCCGTTTTGAGCAGCGACAGCCTCCTGCAGTGCTCTACCAGCAAACTAGGGCTTAGTAGGGCCACTCGCGCCCCTCTCAAGCTCCTTTTTTGTTGGCAGAGGCCCATGGGCCAGTCCGCTATTTGCAGAGTGTCCTGCGGGCCGGATCTAAGCATTCTGCAGGCCAGATCTGGCCTGTGGGCCTTGAGTTTGACACCCCTGGCCTAAAGCAGTATAACTTTGTATAAAAACACAAACTTGGCCCTTTTAAGGCTTGAATGGTCTTCAACTCCCAGAATTCTGCTTGCTAAATGGCTGGCTGGGAGTTGAAGTCTCCCATACCTTAAAGGGGTCTAGTTTGAGAAATGCCAACAAAATCCCTCAATACTGGTCTCTCTTCAAACTATCCTGACTTCCCATTTGATTCTGAATCCAACTCAAGGCATCTCATTGCTCAAAAAACCCCACAGGAGTCGGTATCAGCTCTCTATCAATTTGACTGTCTTTGTATTGCTATGATTTCTGATAACAGGAAAAGGTGGTGACCTTTGGAATTAAGACAGACCCCCCCTGCAAGTACTTACTACGAGTCCCATCTCAACCATGAAAGCCCAGTGAGTGACCTTGAGCCAGTCCTTCTCTCAGCCTTCAAAAGGTTGTTCTTGTGGGATGAAGAAATCTTAGATATGTTCACTGCCTTGAGCTATTTAGAGAAATAATAAAGGTGGTATAAAAAATCCAAGTAGTAAAAAATGAAAACAAATGTTCAGTTGCCAGGCCAAGTGTGTTATTGGGAAATAACTACTATCTGGCCAACAAAATCAGAGTTTAGTAATTTCCCCAAATCATTAAGCAGATCAACCTCTAGCTTTGTGGTTGCAATGCCCACCCAACTGGGACAGCCTGAAGCCATTTTTTTGGCCCCTAAACATTGCAGGTTTTTCCGAGTGCGCTTCACTGCCACAAAGCTAGCCAGGCCCAGCCCCTTTCTGGTGACAGGAACTTTTGACATGATGGATGAGGAGTTTGGTGACTGTATGGAGGCTGCCAACATGGCAGGTATCAGCATGTCTGTGAAGTTTAATGGAATCCCCACTTTTCTAATCTTCCCCCCTTGGTTCTGCCTTAAAGTGAAGGTCTCTCCCTCCTGAGGAGCCCAGGCGAGGGAGACCCTGCGATGCCCCCAGTGCCAGCCATCCAATCCAGCCAACCTGAGATTTAAATAATAACAACCAACTGGCTGCCTTCCCTTGAGGGTATGGGTTATCCATTGATGAACCAATTCTGAAGGGGCTTCGAGCCCCGAATTGGCTTCAGCCAGAGCGGCTCCCTCTGAAAGGGAAACCCTCGGTCACCTGGAGAGGTTGGGGAGCCCCAGAGTGAAATTAAAATCTTGTCCCTTGGAGTATAATCTGGTGTTAAGAGATCCAGAGAATCCAGGTTTCCCTCTCTAGGCCCAAATGATGAAAGGGAAATATGCATAAGAGATATGATCATATTCAAAAGGCCTTGTGAGAAGGTGCCTGAAGAAACACATGAATTTTTGCAAGCTTTAGCTATCCTACTCACTGTCTGCGTTGGCCAGATATGGCTTAAAGGCCAGGTGATAGACTGCCCCCTACAGGCAGTGAGAGGGACAGCTAAATCATGGAAAGAACCAGTGGAGAAGGACCCTGATTGCTGACTGGGGAGTTTTTGGAGCTGAAGTCCACTCTTCTTCAGGTTGCTAAGGTTGAGAAACATGCTCTAATAGATCTTGCACTGGGCAGTTGGACAGATGACCTCTAAGGTCTCTTTCAACTCCATTTGTCCATTATTCTCTGCTTACCTTTTTATGGAAGGAAAAACAATCCTCTCTAAAAAGGGACTTGAGCAACAAAATGGAGGATGCGGGGTCTTTGCCAGTTTTAGCTGTCCTACTCACTGCCTGCAGAGGCCAGGCATCACTTAAAGGCCAGACTATAGACTGCCCCCTACAGGCAGTAAGAGGGACAGCTAAAAATGGCAAAAGCCCCACAGGGTCCTCCATTTTGTGGCGGGAAAGAGGGAAATTAGCAAAGGAGAAAAGTGGAGAATTGTGGAGTATTTTCCCGCCTTTTCCCACTGTGTTCTGTGTGTGGAACCTTCTCTCTTCTTCTGGCAGCTTGAATAAAATCCATCTTGGTTTGGTTGTCCCCAAAACTGGGCTCTTGCTTAGTGTTGAAGCAGATAACTCAACGGACACAAGATGTGATACAGAATCATACTTTTACTTTGGTAACCCGATCTAAGGACCCCCGGTTTGAAAAGCTAACCAAGGCCAAGACTAGAGTCTTTCAGCAGTTTTATTGTCAAGGGATGGTCGCCTTCAACCCTTTGCCCTTCCCTAATCATGCATGCACAACAGATCATTTTGAATGGTTATTTGGATTTTACGTTTTTTTTTCCCCCCCGGTCACAGGTGACTTGCAAAGTGTGCCGGTTTTAGGGGTTTTTTTCCTTATAAGTGAGCTATTCTTCCTGGCTGGCGGTTTTAAGGTGCTAACTTCTGCCTCGCTGTTAATGTGCAGCCCCCCTCCTTCCTTCCTATTGCAGAGCAGAATAAAAGAACAAACAGTTTTTCTGAGGTAGCCCCCCCCCCCCTGCGACTCCCCTCCCTCTTCAGAGAGAGAGACAGGAAAGGAGCAAAGCTCTTAATTGCCAAGGCAAAGAAATGAAGACAAGAGAAAATGTTTATCAGAATTTATATTCCTCACTCTCATGTCCATTCCATTCACACCAGAGTCCTATCTCCACATAGGACATTTCCTCATAACCGTCGTAAATGGGAGTCAGTTGTCCAGCCTCCAAATGTAAATCCTGGGACCAGGGAGATGCTGCAACGGTCATAAAGGTGCAAAAATGGCCATAAGTCACTGAGGGAAACCTACCTGTTGCTGGAGCTGGGAATTTCATGTTTAGCAGCCAAGAGGTCCCAGTACTGGAAGGCAGGTTCTGTATGGACACAGAAAGGGACCAACAGGCCGATCCAGTGTCCCTTGTTTCTGATGGTCGGGTTCTGTGGAATAAGACAGGCCCAGGGTAAATGCAAGGCTAACCTTCTGGAACCCAACAGCAAGCCCATCTAATCCAGGGGTAAAAAAGGCTGCTTCCTCAACAAACTCACCTCGGATGGGATCTGCCTTTTATAGATTTGAAGCAGTTGGATCAGGGACCGGGTTGCTCTCTCATGCAAGGCCAGTTCCGCAAGGCCTAGGAAAAGCGGAGAGAATTCCTTTTCTAGACACGTATTGCTATCTTGCTATGTTTTACAAAAAAATACTTACAATTAAAGAAAACTATAATCGTTACAATGAAAAATACTATTTTATGTTTATTCCGCCAAGGACTTTTTAAATTTGTGTTTTATTTCTTATGCATGGGCTGGAATAATTTTGTTCTTGTTGGTTTTTCTTTTGTAAGTGCAGAAATGGCTTCTTTTAAAATTTCAAGTGCTTTGTAATGTGAAATCTGCACAGCAGCAAGTGAGAAACCCAAGAGGGATTTTGAACTGGGGGATATGGTTTTCACTCACTGGTAGGATGGAAAAGAAAGCAGAGTGGAAGAAGTTGAGATGTTGTGCAATATCTCAACTTCTATATCCAAATAACAATCAGTATTATCTGTTTTGCTTGCATATGAGGGGGAGGGCAAAGGGTTGAATGCGACCATCCCTTGACTATAAAAACTGGTGTAAGATTCTAATCTTGGTCCTTGGCTAGCTTTTCAAACTGGGGTCCGTATATCTTAGTACCAACATAAAGTATAATTCTGTATCACACCTTGTGTCCCGTGACTTATCGGTTTCGACACTAAGCAAGAACCCAGGTTTGGGGACAAGAGTTTGGTGGAGAATGCGGGCAAACATGTCTGGATCCCCCATTGCTTGAGGGACAAATCAAAGGGGAGGCCTCCAGGTCATGTAAGTTGGCAGTTGAGGGGAGAGTGAATGGTTCCTAAGAATTATATCTGGCCAGGTACCTTGGCTGTGTATTCATCCAGAGGCAGCCAACTCAGAGAAAGGGGGACAGAATGACCATAACCTGCCTACTTTTGGACTTGGCCCTGAGATAAGTCCCTGGACGGTGTGAGACTCAAAGGTCGAAGCCCAGAAAAATCAAGGTGTGGACAATTTCATCCTGGAGAAAGATATTGGAAACAAAAGCCAGGCTTCCTCAGCTTAAGTGGCAGAAGTTAACCATCCAGAGAACGAGGTGAGACTATTGTGGGGGACTCCCCCAGGGGTTGTAAGGTGTGCGACATAGTCACAAGGATGGGTAAAAAGCCTACAGGAGGCAAGGTAAAAAGGGATCAAATCCCAGATAACGAATCTAAAACCGGAACATTAAAAAGGAGGGTCTCTGACATCAGTGCCCTCTGCCTGTGTCTCCTAGGCATGAAATGGTTGGCACTGAAGGTGTAGGAGACCCAGGGAGACAAAAGGAGGAATCAGATATTGGTTAAAAAGAACCAACGGTCCCAGTAGGTGGGGCCAGGAGGAAGGAGATCAAAAAGGTTGCTGAAGGGACAGATAAACTGGACCACACACCCGGCCCAAGGGAGCAGTTGAGTCAGAACTCCAATCACACCTAAGGGAAATTGCATTTCCAGGAGCTGAGGGGGAGCTACGTCAGGTGTGGGTATGTGCTCCATTCTCAATGGCTGGTTTATACCATTGGAAAAATCAAACTCCTAATTATAGAGAGAAGGGGTCCTTAAGTCTTGGTACCAAAATAAAAGTAGTATAATTCTGTATCACACCTTGTGTCCGGTGACTTATAGGATTCAACACCAAGCAAGAGGCCAGGTCTGGGGACAACATTGCAAATCTCATTGCACTATTCCACACACGATCGTACCTTGATTATTCTGTTCAGGTGAGCTTCATCTGTCTGCCACGCCAGAAGGCTCTTTAGAATATCAGAAATCGCCTTGCAAGCAACCGAGCAACACCTCTGAAACAAAGGAAACCAGAATACAGATGCTGATTCAGATAAACAGAGTTGAAAGGGACCTTGTAGGTCATCTAGTTTAACCTCCTGCCCAAGCAGACCCTACACCTGTGATGGTGAACCTATCGCAAACAAGAGAAACATTTAGTATCTACTACTAACTCATCCTATGGATTTGTCTCGAGACTTTGCTTGATGTTCGGGGGAACTGCACGGGTGGAGCTTTAAAAGGCTGGAGATGCACAAATCCAGGAGCTGAAATTCCCCTTCTTCTTCTAGCGCTTCGTAAGTCCTAGCAGAAAAAAACAAGTTTGTCTGTTAGTTTGGAACAATGGGCATTTAAGAACAAAGGCATCTGGTACTTAAGAATCATTTAAGAATGATAAAACAGACATCACAGTATCATCAGGCAAATTTGCTGCTGACATTGGAACTTGCAGGGTCAACTTGGGTATTTCACCCTCTCTTGCCCCTCTCATGCACTTTCAAGTTTGAGCAGAATTATTTAACCCTCTGCATGGCTTCTGTTCATGGCTTTTGGGTTGTGTGTGTGTGTGTGTGTGTGTGTGTGTTTATGAAACATTTTTGAAAAGCACAGAAATATGAAAGAAATGTCTACCACAAAAGGGTGATGGCCTTCACTGCATTTTCACTGTTGATGATCTCCTGGTCGCACCTTGGCGTCTCCTTTAGGATGTTCTAGATAAGAGAAAGATTACTTAGGAGAAGCAAGTTCAAGTATACACAACAGTAACCTCTGCAACGAATAAAACTCCCCATTAATTTAAAACTACAGTATACATAAATTGGTGGAAGGAAAAGGAAAATTCTTTGTCAGATTCTCCCTTCTCATTCTCAAGGGGTTGCATGGGGCAGGAAAGAAGGAAGCTATTTCACTCGATCAGCAAATCAGTCTATTCGGGAAACTTTCTTGGAAGGGTCTGAAAACCCAGGATGTGCAACCATCCTGTATATAAATCAAAATCAACGGTTTGAGAGATGCAGCCTTCCCTTCTGGACTTCCAGATCCAGATTAATAGAATTTCCTTGACCTGGTGGTTTCCCTATGGGTGAGTTTCTCAAGGGGACTCTTGAACAGAGCCAAGCTCTTAGCCTAATTTCAGCCCCGGGATGTAGGAAGCTCCTCTTTCTACAGATGCTGTATAGAGGCTGACATTGGCCTCAGTGGGAAGACCACAGCATCCAGCACTGATGAGGGAGAAGTCCTCACTGCTATCTCATTAATGACTCACATTTTACGTTAAGTAAAATAATTAGACCACACGCCAGAATAGCTCTTTCGTTCAAAGATAACCTTATTCACAAGCTTAATTGTACGTACCTCTAGATGATGCAAGGCTTCTCACTTCCTCCAGATCGGCATTTGCTGCACAACGTCATCACCATATTTGCTCAGCAGAATGACGCTGGCGATGTAAGCAGCGTTGACAGTTGCATCCTAGAAGATCAAATCATTAACATTATTATATTAAGAAGTGAAACGTCTTCAACAAAGCTTTCCAATGATGAGTTGTTATAAACTCCCCCACCAATTATGAACTTGAATGAAAATGAGGCCCCAATTGGAGAAACCTTTTTTGAAGAAGCATCCCACTGTGTTCCAGATCAAGTCATCAAACAAGATCAAAGGATTCTGCTGCACTTAGGTGGCATTTTGCACAGCCCTATATAATGCAAGGAAGATTTCCACCATGCCAAAGCAACTTTGCAAAATAAAAAGACTGTCAGGCCTGCAGCTTTCTTTTGGATCTTTGGCCTGCCACACTTTCTTTTATTCTACTATGCCTTTTTCTATTGTGGGAAAATGGGAGGGGGGATTCAATGGAGTTACCTACTGTGTAGCCAAAACATGATTTTTTCTAGAAAGCCAAGGGCATCCTTTTTCTCTGCACCTCTGCACCTGACCAGAACTGGATGGGTGGAACTGCCAGCATGGCAGTGGGAGATTGGACCATGTGATGGAATTGTGGGTGTGGGGCAAGATCTTGAACTTTCAATTAGGTGGGGAAAACCTGGAAGCTTTCAGATTCGGGTTTTCCCAGAGGCGCCGACATGGCTGTCTTAATAAATTGGAACTTTGAGGAATCTTTTGCTTTGGATTCTGATTTACTTTTGGATGCTATTTGGAATCCTGACAAAGGCATTTAAATATAATGTGGTACTTCTCCGTGTTGAGAGAAGGCCTCCAAGTGGGTTGTTCCAGCACCTGGAAATGGAGGTGGGATCCAGAGGGAAGCTGCAACTCTCAAAGGAGTCAGAAGAACTCCACTGATTCTCTCTACATTCAAGCAGCTTCACATTGTTTGCAGTCGCACATAAACACATGACAACTGTCAGATTCCAACATAGCCAATAAAATTAAAAGGAAGAGAATGAACGACTTACAGAAATATCTAACTTGGATTATCTTATGTAACGTGTGTCCAAGAACTATCATTATCATTTGGCTTTATAAGTTAGAGGGACTATAATGAGCAGCCTCCTTTACTGCCCAGTTCGCACTGATTAGGTTAAGTCCCAGGAACTGTAATTTAAGGCACAAAGCAGGTGCTACATAGTTAATGATTCTACACAGGTACCTCAATGTTTTGCCCTTAGGAACACCTACATGTTCCTAAGAAAACTAGAACCCTCTCGTTCATTTTTTGCACACCACTAATGAGAAAATGGGGTATCCAAAATAGGGGGACTAGCGGCAGACAAACACACACAGGCGGGTTATGGGAACCCCTATTAACCAGCAAGTCAGTTGCATTAATTCTAATCAGCAAGTCTGTTTCATGAGTATGGCATGGATGGATTGTGTCAAATGCATCCAGAAATATCCATGTGTTGGGACAGTCATCCCAGGGGACGGGGGAATGGAAGAGAGTTGAAGTAGGCACCAAATCACCGCCGGGTGGAAATGTTTCGGCAGCCGAAAAGGAACAGGAGCCCAACGAAAAAGAGAAGTTCTAGGACTTCACAAGAGTCTTCAGCACTTTTTAAAATGACTTTAAATAACAGAGGAAAGTCCCTCCCTCCCTCCCTGTGTGTGTGTGTGTGTGTATATGTGTGAATTATTTTAAATTTTTTATTATTATTTATTGGTTTTGTATGCCGCCCACTCTCAGAAGACTCCGGGCGGCTTACAATAAAAAGGGAAGGGGGATATAAAAATAAAAACAACAATTTAAAATTACAACAACATTCATAACTTAGAATGGGGCTGGATAATTCAACAGCCCCAGGCCTGCCGGAACAGCCAGGTCTTGGTCGCTTTACGGAAGGCCGAAAGGGTAGTAAGGGTCCGGATCTCGACAGGGAGATCGTTCCAGAGGGCCGGAGCAGCTACAGAGAAGGCCCTCCCCCGGGGGGTTGCCAGCCGACATTGACCAGCAGATGGAATCTGGAGGATGCCTAATCTGTGCGATCTAATAGGTCTCTGGGAGGTAATTGGCAGGAGGCGGTCTCTCAGGTAGCCAGGTCCGATGCCATGTAGGGCTTTAAAAGTAACGACTAGCACCTTGAAGCGTGTCCGGAATGTTTCCATTATGAAACACAATGATGTGCGGTGATGTCTATGGCCCATGAGGCAAGCGTGCAAAGCCGACGTAGGCCAGAGGGAAAAATGATCAAAAAATCGGTTTTATGCAAGACGAGGATAATTTACTAAAACAAATTAGAGATCAAAGTTCAATGCATATAAAGAGACTATATAATGCAGTAATAGAAATGGATTCGGAAACAGAATTAGTTAAAGACTGTATGATAAAGTGGGCCCAAAATTTTGAAGAACCAATAATGTTGGATACATGGGAAAAGATTTGGGTAAGAAATGTAAAGTTTACAAAAGCCCCAAATTTGAGAGAAAACTTTTATAAGATGTTTTATAGACGGCATTTAGATCCTAAAAAATTGGCCTCTATGTATCCGAATTTACAACCTAAATGCTGGAGATGTTATTGTGCTGATGCTACATACTATCATATATGGTGGACTTGTAAAAAGGTTAAAGCATTTTGGATAAAAATATGGTGGATTATGCAAAATGTTCTTAAAAAAAGGATAAAGTTTACCCCTCAGTTATTTTTGTTAGGTATAATTACTGATTGTACAGTTATAGAGACTAACCTGATTTTGCATTTAATAACGGCAGCAAGACTGCTGTTGGCGCAATACTGGAAGAAGGAAGATTTGCCTACTATTCAAGAATGGACATTAAAAGTAACAAACCTAGCAG
The DNA here is from genome assembly GCF_009769535.1 of Thamnophis elegans. Lineage (NCBI taxonomy): Eukaryota > Metazoa > Chordata > Lepidosauria > Squamata > Natricidae > Thamnophis > Thamnophis elegans. Next base: position 56,538,337 of record NC_045544.1, read on the forward strand.
AGATGGCTAAAATATCAGCATATCTCAAGGACCATTCAAATGAGATATATAAACTGGAGTGGAGAAGATGGATTGACTATACTCAAAGTAAATATGGGACTAAGAAATTCCAGATAGCTTATGACTGAAGAAACAAGGAATGATATAATCTGTTTAGAGCTAACCTACCAAGAGGAGTTATAGCTCAAATGAAAGATGATACTAACTTTTTTAAAAGTTTATCTTAGAATATCTTTGTTAAATATTTATTCCCTGTATTGGTTCTTGGAAGCCGGAGGCGCTTTAATTTTTATTTTTTAAAGCAATGCTGCCACGCCTCGTCATAGAGCGGGATGCGTCCTGCTCTATGGCAGACAGCCACGCCGGGACTTTAAAGCCATGCTGCTGGGGTTTGGGTGGGGAGAGGAGGGGGAGGGAGGTAAGCATTTGTAAAAGTTTTTTTTTCCAAAATTTTCAATTAAAAGGAAAAAGCCGACCTATGTCTGCCACCCTATGTCTGCCAGCGGTGGGGCTTTGGCGGGGCTTTCGGAAAGCTGCACCAAAGCCCCGGTGGGGCTTTCCGCCACAGAGCGGGACATTACCACTCTATGGCTGGGCGTGGCAGCATGGCTTTAAAGTCCCGGTGTGGCTTTCTGCCATAGAGCAGGATGCGTCCCGCTCTATGGCGTGGCGTGGCGGCATGACTTTAAAAAATAAAAAATAAAATGCCAGCCCGCGCACCAGCAAATGCGGGTAAAACACACACAGACACACACACATTACTTATAATAATACAAAGTACAATTAGTTACAAATTACAATAATTTTGAATTCCTCCCCCCTCCCCCCTCCCCACATACCTTTTCCAGCTGTTTCACAGAGGATTTCAACTCTCCTCTTGTCTGCCATGATGAAAATGTAAAAAATGTAAAAAGAAAAAGGCAAGAGCTGCTGAAGTAAGGCTGGATTAGCTGCTGCCAGAGTCTCCAATGGATGACTCTGCTTAACTGTTTAAAAAAAGCCTCTAAAAAAAGTGCCCTCTGCAGGAGGAGGCGAGAAAACCACGTGCCTCATCTACATAAGGAATTTTTCGCCTTTCAACCCTTGCTTAACTCTGCTCAAGTGATCATAAAGATAGACTAAAGGAGGCACGTGGTTCTCTCGCCTCCTCCTGCAGAGGGTACTTTTTTAAGAGGCTTTTTTAAACAGTTAAGCACTAAGCAGAGTCATCCACTGCGACTCTGGCAGCAACTACCTCAGCCTTTTTCCTTTAATTTTTTTTCTTTTCATGATGACAGTGGTGAGGCCCTGCCCCCCTGCCTCTCCTGATTGCACATCCCTGATGAAACATAATCACTTACTTTTAAGGATTTTGCGTAATTCTGCAGAATTCTTAAAAAGTGCTCCCGCTTCTGCTCTGCCAGTGATGTTGGTGCCTGATCTGAGCCCTGAAGAGCAGAAGAAGAAAATATCATCACACGCAGAATGATCAAGAGAAAGACAAGAGACAGAGGGACAGCAAAGTGGACGGTGGCAAACTCACAACATTACAAATACTATACTAATGATCACATTAACGTTCTGTACAATGTAAGTCACTAAGAGACGTCTTCTGGTGAGATGGGGAGTGGGGAGGAGGAATTTTCATCCATAAATAGTCTCTTACATTTTAATCATTTCAACGATAATAATCATAAAACATTCTGGCTGTTAAGTAAAGTGTCAAACCTGATGACCCCCCTCCGCTCTCCCTGATGTATCGGTAAATGAACATGCAGGTCATTAAGTGGGGCTCAGGGCTGTAGGAGGCCCTTCTTTTTCTACTTTCAGCTGCTTTGGATAATAGGTTGACCCCTTCTTCTCTGCAGTAGCCCTCACATATCGGAACGCTGATCTCATGTCACTCCTAGTCTTTCTTTTCACTAGACTAGACGTACCTAGTTCCTGCAACCGTTGCTCATATTTTAGCCTCCAGGCCCCTCATCATCTTTGTTGCTCTTCTCTGGACTCTTTCCAGAGTCTCAACATCTTTTTTTATATTATGCTGACCCAAACTGGATGGAGTACTCCATGTGTAGCCTTTCTAAAGCTTTATAAAGTGGCACTAATATGTGACCTTGATTCTATAGCCCTGTTAATACAGCCTAGAATTGTATTGGCTTTTTTGGCTGCTGCCACACACAACTGGCTGATATTTAAGGGATTGTTTACTGGGACCCCAATATTCCTCTCAGAGTTAATGCTATTGAGTCAAGTTTCACCTAAACTGTACTTGTACGTTTAGTTTTTCTTGTGGAACATTACTTTTCTCCACTGAATTTTGGGTCCTATCATTTTGTTATTTAGGGCCCTGAAACCGGCTCAAGGTTTCTGAGATCCCATCCGAAAGCTCCTTCTGAACTCTGGGATGTAATCCCTCCGATCCTGGTGATTTGAACTTGTCCAGAACAGACAGGTGTTCTCCATCCATTTTTTTGCTTATTTTCATTTGTATTCCTAGTCTTGTCTTTTATGGTCCTGTTTTTGGTAGTTGGACTATATTTTCTTTCTGCATGAAGACAGAAGTAAAGAATTAATTAAGCAGCTAAGTTTTCCTCCAGTGCCTGTTACTTTTCTCCAGTAGCTGTTAGTAACTGTAAGAGGGATCTTGGAGTCCTAATATGAGGATATGAGCCAGCAGTGTACAGTAGCTGCCAAAAAAGTCAACACAGTTGCTCATAAACAGAGGGATAGAATCAAGATCACGTGAAGTTTATAATTAAGGTGACCAGACGTCCCGATTTTGGCGGGACAGTCACGATTTCTAACAATTTGTCCCGTGTCCGACGGCGTTTTAAAAAAGTCCCGATTTTCTGGCTTCATGTTGAAAGTGCAGTGGATTTGCTTAAGAAATCCTAACTGGGGCAAGTTAGGATTCAAAAGACTCTCTCTCTGTCTAAGTACTTTCATTGAAGAAACTAAAAAAGTTAAAGCAAGAAAACGGAACACCCCCCCACCCCTTTCACTCCCTCTTATAAGAAAAGATGACCCAGTACTATAGAGCTCCAGGAAATACTTTGGCTAGAGAAGTAGCGACTGTTCCTTCCTGGATTTCCCAGAGGGGAGGTGCACGGAGGTTGGAGGTTGGCTCGTGTGGGATAAATGGTGGCAAGGTTTCTTTGAAAAATATTTCCCTGGGACTAATTTCACCATTTTAATTTGCTCAGTTCTTTGTATTAACATCTACATCATTCTGGATTGACTTGGAGTGCCTGCCTGCTGGTAAGTGAGCCGGGTTTTATTCTTTTATTTTTTTAAATGTATTTTAAAATAATATTTTATTTATTGTGCATAGGATTTTTTAAAATAGTTTTATTCTGTGTGGATTCTTTTTTTAAATTGTCTTAGACTATTTAAAAAAGATTCTATCCAAAATAATTTGAAATAAACCATTTTTAAAAATTCTATGCACAATCCTTTGAAATGTATTGTGCATAGAATTTCTAAAAATAGTTTTACTTCAATTTATTATTTGTGGATTCTTTTTTAAAATTGTCTTAGACTATTTAAAAAAAGATTCTATCCAAAATACAAAATACCAGCTGCAGTTATTCACTTAAGAACTGTGGCAAGAAAGGTGGTATAATGGGTTTAGTGACCAAAGTTACAATGGCATTGAAAAAAGTGACTGATTACCATTTTCACACTTAGCGACCATTATCACACTTAGCAACCGTTGCAGCATCCTCATGGTCACGCAATCAAAATTTTGATGTTTGGCAACAGATTCGTAATTATGATGGTTTCAGTCTCCTGGGGTCATGTAGTTGCCTTTTGTGATTCTATCCAAAATAAATTGAAATAAACCATTTTTAAAAATTCTATGCACAATGCTTTGAAATGTATTGTGCATAGAATACCTCATGGACAAAGTCAAATGGGGAAACCAGATTCACTTATGTTACTAATTTATCAGCTGCAGTTATTCACTTAAGAACTGTGGCAAGAAAGGTGGTATAATGGGTTTAGTGACCAAAGTTACAATGGCATTGAAAAAAGTGACTGATGACCATTTTTCACACTTAGCGACCATTTTCACACTTAGCGACCGTTGCAGCATCCTCATGGTCACGTGATCAAAATTTTTATGCTTGGCAACAGTTACAATTTATATTTGTAAATTGTAGTTATGTTGAAATAAAAAAATATATTACAATACTATTTTTGCGTTGTATGAAAATTTTTCTTGCTTTGTATAAATTTTTTAATCAAGCTCCCCCCCCCTCCGGTCAAAGGTGTCCCTCTTCACCAATTTGAAAATCTGGTCACCTTACCCATAACCTCCCTCCCTCCATCAATCAGATTATTGAATCAGAAATCAAAAAATTGTCATACCTATCCAGGTATCAGCAGAAGTTCAAAATGGGTTTCCTGAGTTCTATAAAGATGGTTCTTATTTTAAACCTGAACCAATAGATCAAGTTAATATATCTTCTTTTTGCTTCTACCAGTGTTAATAATTAATCAAATTGCTGTTATGGGGTTAAATATAATTTCATTCTCCCAATTCAAAGATTTCTTCAAGGCTCTAGATTTTTTTTGTAAATCCAGTAAGTCCTTGTCCAGATAATTTGCAACTCTTGATTTGTCTTTTGTATTTCCACTGTAACGATAACCTCTATTTTATAATCCACAATTTCACCATCTCCTAATATTTTAATTTTGTTTGGGATTTGCTCTTCCACATATTTTACATATTTGACTTTTTCTTTAAAATGTTCAAGAAATAGATTGACAGGTGTAGAATTGTTGGTGTCAATTTAATTATAATGTTCTCTCCCAGGTCTTCAAAGATCCTTTGAAATGTCTCCAATGTCACATTTTCATCTCATTCTGCAACTTTCTGCCTGAAATTTTAGTCTCCTCTAATGTCCCATTTTACAGAATCTCAAGTTTCTTAATTTTGAACTTTCCACCAATAATCTCCTTCCTTGTAGACTAAACAATTCTCATTCCTATGAAAATTGTTTCTTTACTCCATTTTTCAAAGCTCTTACAAAAGATATATTCCAAATTCATCTGGTCCCTTAATCCATTTAAAATGTTTTTGGGTTAAATTCTCATTTAGTTTTTTGTCATTTATTTATGCTCTTGAATTCTTTAAACTAAAAGTTATTTTTTCTTCTATTTTGATATGAAGTTTTACTCATCAGATAGATTTTCAGACTTGTTGTTTGTAAGACCTCTTTTAACTTTAAAATAATTTTAAACCCAAAAGTGATTAAAACTGAAAACAGACAAATTACGTATCCTTAAAGACTCCACCATGATTGAGAGTTTGATGGCTTCCCTCATGTCTTGGCACTCAAACCCACAAGTTGACTGTTGTCCTATGTTCTTATGAGGAGCAACCATCTGGATTACAGATGAGCCATCTCTCACTCTCTCATTATCCAGAAGAGCTTTTTTGGAACGAGCTTGACTCCAGTCCATCGGTCATCTCATCATCATTTCTGCTTATTTGTAAGCATCTAATTCACAGGGGTTTTTTCACCCAAAAGTCCTGGGAGTAGTTGTTTATTAATAATGGTCCTGGGTTCCTTTGATGGGGAGGAAATTATCCCAAGATAATTATTTAACTAAAAATTGCCTATCTTCAGAAGTGAACTATATTTTGAAACCCAGCATAAATATACACACAATAAACAGACAAAGCAGAAATATTAGCTTTGCTTAGCAGTACCATGGTCAAAACTCTCTTAAATTGCTTTCTTTTTATGCTGGCATTTAAGATAAACTCAATAAATATATGTTATTGTGTACTCTTCTATCTAGCCTGTATACTCATTTTTCAGATGAAAATTATAGGTTTCTAATATAGTAGTGGATAGGCTCAGTGTGTCCTCCTGAATTATCAGTATTTTCCTCATAAGAATGCAAAGTAATTCAGTTAAATAGATCATGAAATTGCATGAGATAGCAGCAAATTATAATAGTATGTATTTTTCTTTAGCTACGAAGAAAATGCCTTTATATAAATTGTTCAGTTCCTACATTATGATAACCCTCAATTTGTGTTTATTTTACTAAGTTCTGGGAATTATGGAGTATTAATATGTTAACTTCCCTAGTCTAACACTTAATTTTAGAAAATCAATTTGGCCTTGTTTATTAAAGGCATAGATTATTGGATTAAAATGATCTGATTTTTGGCTCCGATTCAAACAAGTTGATGACATATTTTCAAATAGTTGCATTACATTTGCAGTAGGATATTCAGAGGTTTTTTTTCTTCTTCTTCAGTTATTGCCCTAATTTCCCATATATCCTCTCTGAATAAAACAGATTAGGGTGACACAAAGAGCTGAACAGGAGCTGCAGAAGTTTAGATAAAATTCTTGTGAGCCAATTTAATTGCTGTTATACATCACAGTCAATAGATTGGAGACAGCTTACATGTGCTAGATTGCAAATAATTTTTTTCAGGCATGTTTTAGGGCTCCACATCTAAATTAAGTGTTAGTTTTTGGAGGTTTGCTTCATAATATTTGTTGTTAGATAACTTGTAAGAATGGAGTTTATCAAGTTAAATTGAGTTTACAACATTTGATATCAAATTCGGCAGGAGTAAAGCGCAATGTGTGTTTTCAGTAATACAATCAGAGGTTGTATTAGCATCCCATACATAAAAACTATTAAAAATTCTCCATTCTCTAAAAAGGTTGAGATACCTTAGATCAGTGTTGGTGAACCTCTTCGGCACCGAATGCCAAGGCGCAGGTGTGTGCATGCTAGAAACCAAACAGTTGCCCAGTGTGCATGTTCGTGCCAAGAAGATGATCTTCTGGTTTCCTGTACATGCATGCACACCAACCAACTGGTTTTCACACATGCATGTGTGCCAGGAACCGGAAGACCAGCATGCGCTTATACACTGGGTGGCTGCTCTTCCAGTTTTCAGTGCTCCCGCGTGCGTGAAGACCAGCTGGCTGGCACGGTGGGACCTGGAAGTGCAATGGGCCATGGCCTGCGTGGCTGGAAAGAGGGCTCTGCATTACACTTCCGGCATGCGTGCCATAGGTTCGCCATCACGGTCTTAGATGTTATCAGATGACACATTATGTTGCATGCATGATAGCCTACTGCTGACATGGCCTGGTTCTGAATAGGCCACAGCCTTGCAGTAGGCCTTGGCCTGAGGCTTGGAGACCCTTGCTTTTCAGGACTTTCTGGGTGTTTTACAATGTAGAAGCATCACTTGCATATTGTAAGTGATCTACCCACAGTGGATTTCAAAAGATAGTAATCTGAATTATTGTCCACCATCACATATACAATATGGAGAAACTTTCATTATGTAAGATACTTTTACTGTACTTGTCAGGGTTCCAAGTAACATCCCCAAGAAAGAAGACTCCAGGGCTTGAAGTTCCTCAAAGGTCCATTTTATTACAGACGTCATATTGGTACATCTGGGAAAATCTGAATCAGAAAGTTTCTAGGTTTTCCCTACCCAAATGAAAGACAAAGTCCCTGCCCAGCACCTACATGTCCGTCATATGGCCTAATCAGGCACCATCCCAACTGGAGATGCCTCTAAGTCACACCCCTCCAGGTGTAGGACAAGAGGTTATTGACTTTCTGAGAAAGGGTCAGAGGTGGGTTCCTACCAGTTCGCACCTATTCAATAGAACCGGTTCGTCAAATCTATCGAATGGGTTAGAAGAGGTTCCACCAGTGGACCCGGAAAGCAGGCCACACGTACAGAAATCCAAAAATTTTTGAAACTCACCACTGGTCCTTGGATATGATTATTTTGCACTATCATGCTCATATTTATAAAACTCAGTGCCTCTGTGAAAGGTAAGGATGACTACTGCGTTTGTGGTGCGATCAGAACATTGCATGTATTGAAGTTGTTTTAACGCAAACCAAAGATGCCTTTTAAAAAACAGGTTTACATCATATTCTTATGCATGCCAGTGCTGTGTGAGAGGTAATTTAAGGTGGTTCTGACAAGTGTCGTTGGCATCTTCATATCCGGTCACATGGGCGGCAAGCCACTCCCATACGGTCACATGGGTGGTAAGCCACTCCCACAAAGAAGGCCACACCCGCAGAGCAGGTTCAAACAATTTTTGAAATCCACCACTGGAAAGGATGTTATTATGAATATATATCTCCCATACTCCATATAATCCCCCTCCCATTTTCCCACAGCATTAAATGTAGCAGGCCTGAAGCCACAATGCAAAAGATGGCTTCAAGGCCTGACAGAACTATTTTTTGCTGTATAGAGATGAGAAAGATGTGGTAAAAAAAACAACAACAGCACCTCAGGCATGACATGTCCTGTTTGACCACAGCTTTGTGGCAGTCTCCTAGTGTCAGCCTCTGCTTTGCTGCTGCTTCGGCGGCCATGAAACGGGGAGGGAGGGCATGGTATTTGGGAGGGGTTACTTATTGTGCTGGAGGAAGATTCTGGAGTTCTGCTGCCTGTCGGACTACGCATGCGGAGGAGGTTCCCGCCAAGGCTAACGGCACCGACATTCCATCTTGGTGATGCCTTTCGAAGTTATCTCACACCTGACACTTAGGAGAATTATGATTGGACTGTAACTGGGATGCCAAGGGGTGGGGAATGGGTTATTTTATATATCAATCGCTTTCGTGCCTAAATAATCAGTCTTCGCTTTGCTACGCCTTTAATCATTTATAATTAGTAAAAGTACACTTGATTCTACCTATGGAGTCTCGTGGTCTTCTTTCCTAATTACTCAATGAAGAGGTGCTGACAGTAAGCGAAGACTCACTCACACCCCACCAGGAGTTTTCAACCTACCATGGGGGGGTGTACTCACAAGAAGGAACGAGGAAAATGTCATTGCGAGCGAGCGATGAAGAGGAGACCGAAAGGGAAACTGCAGACCCATCTTTACCTGGAAGTCTGGCCGGCCTAGGAATAGAGGAGCCTGCGGTTCGCCCTCGATGGACATTAGGTGTGGGGCAAAAAGAGGATAGTGAGAGTTTGGATGCTGGAGTTACCAGGAGAAAACAAAAGAAAAAACCAGCTGACTGGGAAGAAGCCTTGTCCGAGTGAAGGTCCCGGGAAAGAGAACAAACGGAAGAGTTTGAACAAAGGTACTCTATGCAAAAATTTAGGGAGGGTGAAGAGGCCGAGGGGGGATGGGAGCAAACAAACCCAGAAACAGCTTCCGCCCCCCCCAGCCAGGGCTGCTGCCAGAGTAGGGGTCCCCCCAGAAGACACAGAATGGCAAAACTCCCTCCCTTGCCAGTAAAATATAATGGAAATCCCAGGGACCTGGGTCTCTTTGTTTTACAGATTTGGAACTATATGGAAATTTATGGGCCCGATTTAGAAACAGATGAGATGAAGGTGCGAATGGTTTTACTTTCTTTGGAGGGAAAAGCGGCTGATTGGATGGTCAGCTTACACCAATGTAACTCCCCCCTCCTGAGGAATTTTGATGCTTTTATGACTGCATTAAAAAGAAGATTTGATGATCCGCTGATTGAAAAATGGGGGAAGGTGAAATTTATGGCCCTGAAACAGGGAGATAGACCGGTGGCTGAATATATTCAGGAGTTTCAACAGCTTTCTTCTTATATGAGAGGCTGGTCTGAAGATGCCCTGTTAGACCAGTTTGCATTGGGATTAAATGAGGACATTTACCAACAATGCGTTAACAGACACCTTCCCAAGCGAGTTACAGCTTGGTATGAAAATGCAGCAGATGTTGAGCTCGACTTGATTAGACTTCAATGTGTGAAAGAGGAGAAAGCAGAGAGATCACCCCCCCCCAGCTCAAAAGGCCCCATTCCGCATCAGGGGTGAAGGGAAGGGAAGCTCCGCCAGCAAGGCCAAGCCTTTCACATGCTTCCGTTGTGGGAAGGGGGGGCCACCGCGCCATGGATTGCCGCGTTAAACTTCCTGCAACCGCCCCGCCCCCTACCAAGAGGGAAGGGAAGACGAGCAAGACCCCGGGGAGGAAGAAAGAGGCTGCTTTCGCTGCTGAAAACACCCCCCAGCGCTTCAGACAGGAGGCGGAAGAAGAAGCGGATGTCACCACCAGCTCCTCTGATGACTCCGATGACGATGCCTCGCCTCATTGGGTGAGTTCAAATAAAGGCCTCATGTTGATCCCAGTAGAGTTAAGGGTGCCACCCGATGGGGAGACAGAACAGCTTCCCGCCCTCCTTGATTTGGGCTGTTCGAGATGTATGATTAACCCTGCAATGGTTGAAAAACTGGGCTTGAAATTAAGGACTTTGAAAACTCCTATTGTTTTTTGCCAAATTGATGGATCCATTGCAGGGCGTGGCCCAGCCCATTTCTACACTGAACCTCTAGAGATGAAAATGGGCGCCCATGTAGAATTGATCTCTTTTATTGTGGCTCCTGGAGTGGACAGGCCCCTTATTTTGGGACTCCCCTGGCTTCGTAAATGGAACCCTCCCATTAATTGGAGGGAGGGGTGGCTGCGTATTCGGACCAGCACAGCCCCAGACAGGGAGGCCCACGCCCTAGAGCCTGCTGGCTCCAACCCCGCATTGGCCGCCAGGGGCCAGGAGAAAATTGAGGGGGAAGAAAAGATTCCAAAACAATATTGGGACCTGAAAGGGGTTTTTAGTGAAAAATCTTCAGATAAACTTCCACCCCACAGACCTACTGATTGCTCCATTGATATTTTGCCGGGAGTAAAGCTTCCAAAGCCCCAAATATATTCAATGTCTCCTAGGGAAATGGAGGAAATGAGGAAATTCATTGATAAAAACTTGAAAAGGGGTTTCATTGAGCCAGCACGACCCAAGGTAGCAGCACCCGTGTTGTTCAGAGAGAAGAAAGATGGCTCCCTGAGATTATGTGTTAATTTCAAAAACCTAAACGGCATCTCAGCTCAGAACCTATACCCATTACCACTGATGAAGGACATGCTAGCCCAACTGGGAAAGGGCTGTATTTTCACTAAATTGGACCTCAGGGAAGCATACTATAGGGTCCGCATAGAGGAGGGGGATGAGTGGAAGACGACTTTCAACTGCCCCCTTGGTTGTTTCCAGTTCCAGGTGATGCCCTTTGGCCTGCAGGGGGCGCCTGCAGCCTTCATGCAATTAATTAATGAAATTTTGCATGACCACCTTTACAAAGGCGTTATCGTATATTTAGATGATATCCTTATTTACACTCAAACATATGACGAACACGTTACGTTGGTCCGCACTGTCCTGAAGAAGGTCCGGGCCGCTGAACTTTATGCCAAGTTGTCCAAGTGTGAATTTCACCAGGAGAAGATTGACTACCTTGGGTATCGTATCTCCCCCGCTGGTATTGAAATGGACCCCGCTAAGGTAAAGGCGGTCACTGAGTGGGAGGCGCCCAGTACAGGTAGGCAATTGCAGAAATTTTTGGGTTTTGCCAATTTCTATTGTCAGTTCATCCCTTCTTTTGCCAAAATTGCGCTTCCCATCACTAATTTGTTGAAGTCCAAAGGTGGACCTAAACCTAAGCCTAGCAAGCCGTTGGATTGGACCATGGAGTGTCAAGCTGCTTTTGAGAAGTTGAAATGACTATTTGCAGCGGAACCGGTTCTGAAGCATCCAGAGATGGACAAGCCTTTTGTCATTCAAGCTGATGCCAGCGATGTGGCAGTTGGGGCCATTTTGCTTCAGACTAACGACCAAGGTAATTTACAACCATGCGCATACACCTCCCGTAAGCTCACGGACACGGAAAGGCGTTGGGCAATCTGGGAGAAGGAAGCATTTGCTGTACGTTGGGCTTTAGCCACGTGGCGCCACTTTCTGGAGGGCGCTAAGCACCCCTTTGAGGTGTGGACTGACCATAAGAACTTGGAAGCTTTGAGGACTCCCAGGCGCCTCTCCCCTAAGCAGATGCGCTGAGCTCAGCATTTCAATCGGTTCAATTTCACACTCAAGTACATCCCAGGAGGGAAAATTTTTATGGCTGATGTTTTGTCCAGACTTCCTCAATACAACTGCTCTAAACTCAGTGTTGTCCAGCCCGTGGTTCCCACGTCCAGCCTCGCTGCTCCTGTTGTTACTAGGCAGCAGGCGCGCTCGAAGGTGGAAGTGTCTCAAAATTTCCTCTCTGATCTCAAAAAGGCCCTTCCCCAGGATGACTGGTTCCAGCAGCATCAAAGTGAATGCACAATAAGGGACGATTTACAGTGGATTGGAGCAAAACTTTACGTCCCTGCCTCTCTTCGTCTCGTTGTCCTCCAACGGGCTCATGATTCCAAGTTAGCGAGTCACTTTGGATTTGTGAAGACGCTGCATTTGGTGAAGCTGCAGTTTTGGTGGCCCTCTTTGAAAAAGTACATTGAATGTTATGTTGCCATCTGTCCGGTCTGTGCAGCCGCTAAACGGCCACCAGGGAAGCCGCAAGGTCTACTCCAATCTGTAGCCCGCCCTGTCGCCCCCTGGAAGGAGATTTCTATGGACTTTATTGTCGAACTTCCTGAGAGCCAGGGGCACACCGTTATATGTGTGGTTACTGACTTATTTTCCAAACAAGTTCATTTTATTCCATGCCACAAGATTCCTTCTGCAAAGGCACTTGCTAAACTTTTCATTTCTCACGTTTACCGTTTGCATGGTGTGCCTGATCGCATCATTTCTGATAGAGGTGTCCAATTCACTTCTGTTTTTTGGAAGGAGTTTCTTAAGTGCATTGGCTCCGCCCAGGGTTTAAGCTCCGCCCACCACCCTCAGACTAATGGGGCTTGCGAGAGGACTAATTCTGTTCTAGAACAATATTTACATTGTTTCATCAATTACCAGCAAGATGATTGGGTGGACTTGTTGCCGCACGCGGAAGTGGCTTATAATAATTCCGTACATAGCAGCACTGGATTCACTCCTTTTCGAGTTGTATCTGGCCAGGACTTTGTTCCTATTCCCGAGGTTCCTCTTGAGCAACCATAGATTTCGTCCGTCTCCGAGTGGAGTGAGCGATTGAGCCATATTTGGCCTTTGGCACAGTACTTTGGATGCTGCGCATCGCGCGCATAAGAAACAGGCTGATAAGAAATGTGCGCAACCTTATCAGTACAAGGTGGGTGACCAGGTTTATTTATCCACAAAGTTCCTTCAAACTACGCAAAAGTCTAAGAAGTTGGGGCCTAAGTACGTGGGCCCATTTCCCATAATCAAGGTCATCAATCCTGTTTCGGTTCGCTTGCAGCTACCTAAGCACCTCAGCCGTGCTTATCCAGTTTTCCATGTTAATCTCATTAAACCTGTTCGTTTCTCATCTTTACGTCCGCCTGTGGACCCACCGCCTGCCCCCCTGTTGATTGATGGTGAACAACATTTTGAGGTCCAGGAAATATTGGACTCTCGGTGGCGGCGGAATCGGATTCAGTACCTAGTGGCTTGGAAGCATTTTCCTCCATCTCATGCCGAGTGGGTGGACAAGTCCCATGTCCGTGCTCCCCAGCTGCTCCGACAGTTTTATTCTGCTTATCCTGACAAACCCTGATTGACTCTCCTTCCTGACTTTCTTCCCCCCCTTTTCTTTTTCTGTTTTTTGTTGTTTGTCTGTTTGTTTGTGTTTTGTCGTTTTCCAGGCCTGACCGCCTTTTTCCGGAGGACGGCCGAATGTCAGCCTCTGCTTTGCTGCTGCTTCGGCGGCCATGAAATGGGGAGGGAGGGCATGGTATTTGGGAGGGGTTACTTATTGTGCTGGAGGAAGATTCTGGAGTTCTGCTGCCTGTCGGACTACGCATGCGGAGGAGGTTCCCGCCAAGGCTAACGGCACCGACATTCCATCTTGGTGATGCCTTTCGAAGTTATCTCACACCTGACACTTAGGAGAATTATGATTGGACTGTAACTGGGATGCCAAGGGGTGGGGAATGGGTTATTTTATATATCAATCGCTTTCGTGCCTAAATAATCAGTCTTCGCTTTGCTACGCCTTTAATCATTTATAATTAGTAAAAGTACACTTGATTTCTACCTATGGAGTCTCGTGGTCTTCTTTCCTAATTACTCAATGAAGAGGTGCTGACACCTAGTCTACAAACTTTTGAGAGTAAAAAATAAATTAAACTATGCATTTTGCTGTAGGCTTCCGAAGGATGGATATTCTATAAATGTGATTAAAAGATGGCATTAAAATATTAGTATGCAATATAATTGACTAATAACGTTTCTTCTATCCATCCTATTTTTATGTCTCCAACTTAAAAAACAACACATAATTTATTTTGGAGATTTGGGTCTCCTTCCTTCCTTATAAGAGCTGTGGTGGCACAGTAGTTAGAATGCAGTATTGCAGGCTAATTCTCCAACTGCCAGCAGTTTGATTCTGGCTGTCTGAAGGTTAACTCAGCGTTCCATCCTTTCCAGATGGGTAAAAGGAGGACCCAGATTGTTGGGGGCAATGTGCTGCTTAGAGATGGCTGTAAAGTACTGTGAAGTGGTATATAAGTCTAAGTGCAATTGCTATTGCTGTAATGCAATTTGTTTCCCCCGCCAAAGTTATCAATAAAGTATAATGAATTCACAACTCTATATTAAGAGGGAGTTCAGAGGTATATCCCAGACAGGGCAATGTTTATTAAAGCAATGAAAGAAATAAAAGCAGCATATTAAAATCCCTAATGAATTAAGCCTTAACAATGAAAGTTATTGCTTAGGGAGGGTTGAGATTACTGAAGACATTCTTCATTCATTCGTAAATGCAATTTTTATGGAGCTTTTATGCATACGTGCTGAACACAAAATGGAATCATTATTTCTCTCTGATAATCTGATACATAGGTGCTTCCAACTTTAATGTATATCAAACTGTTTGTTCATTGCTTTGAAATCAAGTAAGACAATGCACTTTATTTTCAACTTGTAGCATGCAGCAATCTTGTCAGGTCACAAAAATGTCACTTCTTTGGAAAACAACTTGTGTGATTCATTCCCAACCTGTTCGCATTTACAATATACTCCATTGTGTTGGTTGTAGTTCTCTTTTTGCAGGTACTTCCTGTTGGTAACAGGGAAATACTTTTTCAGAGAACTATTGTGTGACCTTTTTAGAAAAAAAAGAGTGGAACATTAATAGCTATTCTGTTCCTTGATTTCAGACAGAGGGCTTGATCAAATTGCTTATATCTATCTTCCTTGCTTTGTTTGGAGCTACTGACTGCCAGATGTAAAGGCTCATAGTAAGAAGTTGTGAGCTTCTTATCATCTTGTGCCATGATGGCTCCTAATTCACAGTTTGAAATGTTTTGGATAGAACAGACTTCCTCAGTTTCTCCTTTCTAGAGATTTTGTGCTATTCCTCTTTTCTTCCTATTTTTGGTCATCTCACTAGAATGGGGGACAGCAGTCCAACACATTTGGAGATTAGAATACTACCATGTTTTCCCCAAAATAAGACAGGTCTTATTTTCTTTTGACCCTCGAAGTAAGAGCTTGGCCTTATTTTCGGGGAGGTCTTATTATATTTGAAATGCAGGAGGCCCCTTAACCTTGTCCCATGGATCCAGAGATGGCCAGAAGTTCTGTCTCTGTTTCTTGTCACCATTAGAGTCACTGGGCCTGCTGCTGTTTTTGCGGCTGCCACTAAGAGAAGGGTTTGCGTGAGCGGCCTCCGTGAGGCCATTCTGTGTGGATGGCATGTGCATGTGGGGCGCATGGGACATGTTTTCCCCTTCCCCCAGCAGGGATCGGCTGTGCAAGTGTTAAAATATTTTAGGCATTATTTTCAGGGGAGGGCTTATTTTAGCGCATGCGCTCAACAGTCTGATTGGGCTTATTATCCAAGGAGGTCTTATTTTCAGGGAAACAGGGTAGGCAGGATGATATACTGGATCACTAATTGCACATATAAACAACTGAACTCCATAAGGCAAGTGAGGAAGAACTATGTCAGAATAGCAAACCCAGCCACAATATGAACTTGGATGACAGCCAAGTTTGTCTTTCATAGACAAAGCCAGAGTTGCAATCAGAAGGATTGTGTATGGTTTGCTAACTGCACAGTGGCAGATAGGACAGTGCTCCAGAGGGTTAACATGACATCATTGCCCAGAGAATTATTGGTTGCCCTCTCCCCTTTTTGTAAGAGCTTCATAGCTCCCGCTGCCTTAAGAAATTTCAAAACATTCTTAAAAATCCATCTCATCCTGGGCACCTTTTTTTTAAAACTATTATCATCTGGCAGACGGTACAGGATAATAAAAACAAGGACAAATAGGCTGAAAACCAGCTTCCATCCCAGGGCAGTAACCATATTGAATTCTACTGTATAGTGTAGTATTAGTACAATATTGGGTTTTCAGTTCAATTGTATAAAATGTGAAGGATGTGTTTGTGTTTTATTTTTATAGTTATAACTTAAACTTAAAGGATAGCAAAGCAGCTTCAAAATGGAATTGCCTGTTCTCTCTTTCTTCTCCTCAAAGGCTCTGCAACTTCTAGTTTGTCTTGCTGCTAACCTTTCCTTTTTCAAAAGCTTTGTAATATCACATGCGATCAGTAAACTCATCATGGTGGCTTGTATTTGGGAAATGGCATGGTGTACTCTTGGGAAAAAAACAATCATGGAGGGGCAGAGAATGAGGAAGAGGAAAGAAACCAGCAGATGAAAAGAGTGGAACTGATGATGTTGTCCACCACTAGGGCTGGCAGAGAAAAAAAATAGGTCAGGTAGCTTATTCAGGGCTGCTTGTCTGATCATGGTCATCATTGAAAACACAGAATATAGACAAGTACTCTATCCTTTATTAGCAGGTCTTGAAAAATCTGCAACTCTCCTATTCTCTTTCTCCAAGATTACTCACAAGCAGTGCAGAATGCAAACTGTACAGTTCAGGAATGTATATTCACTTTTCTCACTTACCACTGGATGTACTTTTTTATACTGTTATCGCATCAATTTGTTCTGTTTGTTGCTTTATGAAGTGTGTGTATTCCATTGCTAGGTTCCCCCCCCCCTCTCATAACATAAGATTTTGACTTAGAGTTTGCAAGTATAATTTGCAATTACAATTTGCAATTAGATGAAATGATTACAGTATCCTTCGTTTCCTTCATCTTTGCTTAAGGGACAAAATACAATTGCGATGCATTACACTTCAAATGAATCAGGATAAAAGCCTCTGTGTAGCTTTAATAACTTTTCAGTTAAGGTCAGTGGGCAATAGATGTAGACACTATGTGGAAGGTAAGTTTCACTTTTGCTATGCTAGATATGGCAGAGAGAACAAACAACGGAGAATTACCAAGCGTTGTCAGAATTGTGAAATTGTAACTATTCATTTAGTTTACCTAAAGCTTAGATTTTTGGATCATAGTTAAAAATAAAGGATATAAGATTTCAAGTGTCTTTATTAAAGCAAACTGTAGATCTGTGTGCACTTGGATGCTCCATTTAATGCAATGAAATTTACTTCTGACCTAAAATCAGAAGATTGCTAAATAATAGTGTGATGTGATCTTACACATATCTTCTCAGCAATGTCCGGGTGTAGTGGAATTTTAAACCCAGATTAACATCTACAGGTTTGCAGTTTAGGGCTAAAACTCTTTTCTCCTCAAAATTCCACTTTTATTGAAAGTGATGTGTCTCATTTAAAAGCAAACAACCATTATAGGCTTATCCTTATTTGTTGTTGGGAAACTGATACCACTGTGTTGGTCCCTTTCAATGCATGATATTATTTGGTACATTTTGTAGAGTATCATGAAAGATTTGTCTGTAGATTGGGTGGGGGGATACATCTGATTAGTGGCTTACATTTTATTATTATTTTTAAAATATTACCATATGTCTTTAGGATACAGTCTTCAATTAGATCATAGTTTTGGTACAGGACCGAATCCAATGGCTTTGAGTCTTGAGCAATAGGATGTAGACAGAGAATTGAGGATTTCATTATGTTATTTTTCTCTCTTCTCTTCTCTTCTCTCCTCTCCTCTCCTCTCCTCTCCCCTGCCCACCCCTGCCCTCCTCTCCTCTCTTCTCCTCTCCTCTCCCCTGTCCTGCCCTGCCCTCCTCTCCTCTCCTGTCCCCTGTCCATTCCTGTACTCCTCTCCTCTCTTCTTCTGTCCCCTGCCCACTCCTGCCCTCTTCTCTCCTCTCTTCCCCTGTCCCCTGCCCATCATTGCCCTCCTCTCCTCTCTTCTCCTGTCCCCTGCCCATCCCATACCTGCCCTCCTCTCTTCTCCTCTCCCCACTCCTGCCCTCCTCTCCTCTCCTCTCTTCTTCTCTCCCCTGTCCTCCTCTCCTCTCTTCTCCTGTCCCCTGCCCATCATTGCCCTCCTCTCTTCTCCTCTCCTGTCCTCTGCCCACTCCTGGCCTCTTCTCCTCTCTTCTCCTATTCCCTGCCCATCATTGCCCTCCTCTCTTCTCTTCTCCTGTCCCCTGCCCATCCCATACCTGCCCTCCTCTCCTCTCTTCTCCTCTCCACACTCCTGCCCTCCTCTCCTCTCTTCTTCTCTCCCCTGTCCTGCCTTGCCCTCCTCTCCTCTCCTGTCCCCTGTCCACTCCTGCCCTCCTCTCCCCTCTTCTCCTGTCCACTGCCCATCCCTGCCTGCCTCTCCTGTCCCCTGCCCACTCCTGCCCTCCTCTTCTCTCTTCTCCTCTCCCCTGTCCTGTCCTGCCCTGCCCTCCTCTCCTCTCCTGTCCCCTGTCCACTCCTGCCCTCCTCTCCTCTCTTCTTCTGTCCCCTGCCCACTCCTACCCTCCTCTCCTCTCTTCTCCTGTCCCCTGCCAATATCTGCCCTCCTCTCCTCTCCTCTCTTCTCCTGTCCCCTGCCCATCCCTGGCCTCCTCTCCTCTCTTCTCCTGTCCCCTGCCCATCCCTGCCCTCTTCTCCTCTCTTCTCCTGTCCCCTGCCCATCCCTGCCCTCTTCTCCTCTCTTTACCTGTCCCCTGCCCATCTCTGCCCTCCTCTCCTCTCCTGTCCCCTGCCCATTCCTGCCCTCCTCTCCTCTCCTGTCCCATGTCCACTCCTGCCCTCCTCTCCTCTCCTCTCCTCTTCTCTCCCCTGTCCTGCCCTGCCCTCCTCTCCTGTCCCCTGTCCACTCCTGCCCTCCTCTCCTCTCTTCTCCTGTCCCCTGCCCACTCCTGCCCTCATCTCCCCTCTTCTCCTGTCCACTGCCCATCCCTGCCCTCCTCTCCTGTCCCCTGCCCATCCCTGCCCTCCTCTCCTCTCCTGTCCCCTGCCCACTCCTGCCCTCCTCTTCTGTCCCCTGCCCACTCCTGTCCTCCTCTCCTCTCTTTTCCTGTCCCCTGCCCACTCCTGCACTCATCTCCCCTCTTCTCCTGTCCACTGCCCATCCCTGCCCTCCTCTCCTGTCCCCTGCCCACTCCTTTAAAGCTGATGGGGCCTGAAAAATGGGAATGAATCCTACCACTTTTTAAAATATGGGCAACAGATGGACATCGGCATACTGTTTTGATAAATATTAGTGTTTATCAGTCTGAGAATTAACTCTCATAACATCTATATGGACTATTCTATTTAACTAATCTTGATGAAGTGTTCACTTTCACTCCTGAGGTTGAAACAAATTCAGAGCTCAGTAATAATTGTCAATGCCAGTTTAGAGGCAATAGTTTTTGTCATCTCTAATGTCTGCACTTTTTAATTTCTTTCCATTTTGCCCTATTATTGTGTCAGCTATAATAGCATGATTGTACAGTGATTAAAAAGACATGGAATCTGTGTGATGCAGGATAAGAGTGAAAGAAAATCAGAAACACTGAGCAACATGGGTAAGAATATTAAAGCCATATTCTAAGGAATGCCTTACTGCGGGTTGGGAAAAAACATCAATATAAATTAAATGACATGGTAGACTTATAAAAAGGTTAAGGTATTCTGGCCAAAATATGATGGATTATGCAAAATGTTCTAAAAAAAAAAGGATAAACTTTAACCCCCACCTATTTTTTGTTATGTATAATTACTGACTGTACAGCAGTAGAGATTAACTTGACTTTGCATTTGATAACTGCAGCTAGATTGTTGGTGGCGCAATACTGGAAGAAGGAAGATTTGTCTACTATCCAAGAATGGACATTGAAAATCACAAACTTGATGGCTAAAATATTTGCATATCTCAAGGATAATTCAAATGAGAGATATAAACGAGACTGGGAAAAATGGATTGACTATATTCAAAATAAATATGGGTCTAAGAAATTTCAGATAGCTTATGATTAAGATCAGAAATGATACAAATTGTTTATAGTTAGCCTAGCAAGGAGGAGCTAAGCTCAATTCAAAGATGTTATTAACTTTCTACTTTCTCTTTAAGTATACTTTAAACTGTTTTTGTTAAAGATTTATACCTTGTATTGGTTCTAGGAAGTCAGGGTGGGGGAAGGCTGGGAGGGTTGGGGGGGAGGGTGGGAGGGAGTGGAGTTTACTAAGTTGGAGGAGGGGTGCTGGATGATTGTACATGTCTACTGCTATTTTTTCTTTTTTATATATATATTGAAATTGAATTATAAATACCATCAACACAAAAGGGAGTTTGCTCAGAAGCTGAAATACACCAAGTGAATTAGAGGAAGAGTGGGAAGTAGAGGAGAGAAGAAAGATAGGAAGAGAGGGATAGGAGAGAGGGTGAAGGGGGAAGATGAGCTGTATGAGGAGGAGTGGTAAGGGAAGAGGGGAGAACGAGAAAGGAAGGGGAAGTAGAGTAGAAAATGATGGAGGGAAGACAGGATGTAGAAAGGGGGAGGAGAGAGGGGGAAGAAAGTGTCGGATAAGGTATAAATATGGTGTATGGAGAGCAGAAGAGCCAATAACTGGGTTTTTCTTTTTTTTTCCCTTTGGTAGTTGATGGTAAGATGAATTGATGTAAGTACTTAATAATACAACATGATATTGACTATGTAATAGTATACATGTGATTATATGCTATGAAAATGGAAAATAAAAACTTTTTATGCCAAAAAAAAAGAAACACTGAGCAACAGTAAAATTCTATCCTGCCCTTTTCAATGTTTCAAAAAAGGTATTGCCTTCAATTAGCTAAGAATAAACAAATATCTGCTGCATGCACACACACACACACACACACACACACAAGCTAGGACAATCACTTGTTATTGAACAGAAATATCAAATGCACTATCAAAGTAGCTGCAAAGAGAGATACAGATTTTCATTAAACACAATCATTTATTAATTCAAATGTTTACGTAGCCATATGCAAAAATAAACTAAATGGATGGGGAATGCATTGCAGTATAGTGGAAAGGAATTATTCTATAACCTGGAGATTTATATACTTGTCCAATCTTCTGTCCAGACACTAATTTAATCATAGGGTGCTACTCAGCTTGCAAAGCACATGAGAAGACTGAACAATTCAAAATCATAGCTCTGCTGTGATTCCTCAAGGTCAGCAGATATTTGTTTCTAATTTAGTGTGATATCATACAAATTACAACTGAAACAAATTAAAATTCATCTTTTGTTTTGCAGTAGCAGTAGCAGCAATGAAGTTCTGAAGAACTTGAAGATGGTCCAGTTGTCTTGAAAGAGAATTCTTGCCTCATCATCTTCCCATTTGTTGAGCGTTTGTTGCTTCGAGTGGTTTTTTTCATTGAACCAAGAATGATGGTGCTATGGAACTGCCTTTACAATTACTTTTGGTTCTTGTAGTCTAAAAAGGATGCATTTGTTCGGAACATGTTGCCTCCAGGAGTGGACTGCTACAGGTTTGTCTGGGTTCGGGAGAACCCGTAGCTAACATTATGACCGGTTTGGAGAATCTCCAAATCTTATGCCTGGCTGGCCATGCCCACCCCTCCCCTCCCAGGAGTCTCCACATGGCCTATTTTGGATGCAAGGTAAGTGCAGGGTCTGTGCTCAAGGAGGAGGGGAAAATGGGCTTCCTAAAAGTTCTGGAAAGTCAGAAACAGCCCATTTCTGGCCTCCAGAGCACCTCCAGAGCCTGGGAGAGGCAGTTTTCACTTTCTCACAGGCTCGAGGAAAGCCTCCAGAGTTTAGGGAAGGTGAAAATGCACCCCCATCATGATGCAGGAGGCTGACTAGGCCATGCCCATCATGGCCATTCCCACCCATCAACCGAGCAGAGAACCCGTTGCTGAAATTTTTGAAGCCCACCCCTGGTTGCTTCCCCCCGCTTCTTTGATCAATGTAGCAGACCACAACCATAAGGTATTTGGGAAAATATCTCATGGCAAAACTGATGGCACGGTCTTATGTCACATTTATAGCTCTCAATGAGAATTCTAAAAGAAGAGGAATGATGATTGGGTAACAAGAGAGCTAGTCCAGATCCTGAGAATTTTTTGTGTAAATAACCCCCCCTCCAAAAAAATAGGCATGTATGGAAAACACAGAGACATTTTTAATTCATTCACTGTTTGCACAGAATTCACTGGCTACTGCACCACATACATTCTACAGGATGAAATAATGGTAGATAGTCTTTGTGCAAATATGCACTGGTCAACTAAAGAGAGAACACTGATTGATTCACAAGGTTATGAAGCATGATCTTGGCATTCAGAAGTTGGCAAGAATAATGACCATTAGATTTGATTCAAATCACTTTGGAGGGATTGATATAGTGCAATGATTCTCAACTTTGGCAAATATGAGATTTGTGGACTTAAACTCCCAGAATTCCCTCATTCAGCCTGCAGGCTGGAGAATTCTGGGAGATGAAGTCTACGAATCTTAAAGTTGCCAAGGTTGAGAAACATTGGTATAGTCTAGAAGTGGTGCACAGGCCTTGAAACAGAATTCTGATACCCAACAGCCCTTTAAAAAAAAGAATTATTCATTTTCCAGTGCAACTGAATGGAGATTGCAACTGTGAGAAAACAGATGGAAAATACAGGACCAGACTACTCCAAAGCTGCAACTCAAAGAACACCTTTCAGCTCTTGCTATCGGGATATGCTTATATCCAGCACTGCATAATTTAATGCAAATATTTGTATTATAGAGATTAGGATATTTTAGATTCATTTTGAAAATTTGCACTTGTATTGTCAAATTCAGAGTAGGGTGATTTTGCTACTAACTAGAGCACAATTGTACCTCATTATCACTTGTAAATGAACAGTCTTGGTTAAGGTATATTGTAGCCACTAACATTTATATATGTTTCTGTTCATTTTTATGAACTTTGCTCATGGCTGCTTAGGTGCAATGAAACAGCAACACTGATTTTTAAAAAAAAAAATAAATACAGTACATTAATTATACTAATCTTTCATATTGCATAATGAGCTTGCATTAGAAATGAATTTCATCATAACTGATTTGCAATTTCTTAAATTTATGAGGGGAGTCTCTGCTTTCAAGCTCTCATCATTCTTTCTTGCCAACATACCTATGTGCATTAGCTCTTTAAAGTACAGAGAGAATTGAAATTGAATGCCAATTAATATTGTTTGTTTCAGAAAGAAAGAAAAAGAAATCAAGAAAGAGAGGGGGGGGAGAAAAGGAAAGAAAGAGAAAAAGGAAGAAAAGGAAACTAATATTTTACCTATGGAAGTGGAAAACAGATTCCCTAACAGTTTCTAATATATCAGGAATTTATTTATTTGTTTGTTTGTTTATTTATTTATTTATTATTTAGTTATTTAAGTTTATATGTTCTCAACAAGTGACTCTAGCTGCAAACAGAATTGAAATAAAGGAAAAAAACAAGTTCGCTAAGGATACAGCAGTTTTGATTTTATGTGCTAGATCTGAATACTGACACCCTATCTAGTACCCTTTCCATTAGCCTAAAAAAACTGATGCGTAAGGAAGGATTTTGGCTTTTTTCTCATGATCAACCCAACTATGTTTGCTTCTTAGTGTTTTTAGTTTACAGTAAAAACCCATTTCATAAGGTTACTTTAGTCTAGCCTGTTGTGAAACCACTTGGGGAAAAACAGTTGGAAATCTTTTCTCCTGTTAAAATGTGATGCTCTTCTTTTGTTGGCTAAAGGCAACCCTTGAGTTGAACTGTGATGATACATAGGGTTTTGTATGCATATGCACAGACTCAAGCTTGCTCCTAGAGATGCATGCAAACTGTTCCTCCATTGTGTAAAGGAGCCAACTCTATTTCTGTCCAAGTAAATGGCTTCATGGAAACACTGTGTAAAGAGTAAGGCAGATGATCTTGATTTTTTTTAAATATACTTTTTTATTTTCCATTTTCATAACATATGTATGTATATGCTCACATGTATACTATTACATAGCCAATATCATATTGTATTAATTAATAATAACATCAGTTCAACTTGCCATCAACTCCCGGGGAGAGCTGATGATCTTGATTGAGCCATTATATAAAATAAAACTCAGAAGTAGCTCAGGCAAATACCTCCTTAATTCATGGAGATATTGTATAAGAATGTAATTGGGAGAAAGTGTAAGCCATGCTGTCCCAGGAATTCTGGGAATTAAAATCTACTAGTCATAAAGTGGTCATAGTTCCCCACATCTGGCCTAGGGGAATTGACAGGCTGGGAGAAGAAGGGCTGCTTGTGCAACACTAGAAATTTATGGTATGAAATTTTCTGTTTTATAGCCACAATCTGGTCTTTAGAGTATTTGTACGCTCTGTACACATATACAATTATACCATTTCTAGGAATCTGCAGGTAACTTCCAAACATTGCAGGTTGATACTTGAGTAGTATAGATTGAGATGTCAGAGAAGGAACAAACTATACAAGTTCTCCCCAATAGTTCTTCATCATTAGTAAATTCCAACTTTGTTACTGTAAGGTCTCTATCAGTGGGGGTACAACTGGTATGACCCGGTATGGGCGTACCGGTGCCTGCTGGGAGCACCAGGTATCATTCAGTAAGGTGCTCGGGAGGGCCCACCTGCCCGCCTGCTCTCCTTACTGCTATTTTAGCCGACTGGGGCATTTGCACACACGCACGGAGCATACAGCGCCTGCCAAAACTATAGCAAGAAAGTAATTTGGGTAGTGAGCTGCGTGTGTACAAGTGGTGGGCGCCCAGCCCCGTTGCACTGTACCAGTTGCAATGGGATCCAGAACCCACCACTGGTCTCTATGTATTAATAATGTGAACTACCTATTTATTCACCGTAGAGTTCAAATTTTTAAGTATTGGACATAGTCATGGAATAAATAGACTCATAAAAGCAAGTTGTGTGTTAATTTACAACATTCTGTGAAGACAAACATATCTGTGGTATGTATGTTGTATACACAAATACTAATACAGTGATAAAACAACCTACAAAAGTCCCCAAAGGATAACTTAAATGTTTTTAAATTTTAAGTTTAGGCTTCCAGCCTACAAAAACTAATAAAATATAAAAAATAGTTTGAATTACAGTCACATCTTTTATAAAAAGAAAGATCCCACAAAGTGCTGAGATAGTCACATAAAAATAGAAACTAAATGTGTGTGAAATTGTTAAAGTTCCCCACCTGTAATTTGGTTGCTACTTAATTTAATTTTTATTTTCTGTTATTTAATCAAAACTATAGCAAGCAAGTAATTTGGATTGTAAAACACATGAGGTCTGCCCTTTATTTCAAACTCTCTTGATCACTTTTGGCAGGTGCGATTAAATCACTGAATTGCTGGCCAGACAAAATTGCCACTTAATCAATAGGGAAGGTCAAAACTGTGGTTAAAAATCATACAGAAAAGCATCTAATAGCAATCTAGGACAATTAGGCCCACATAATATTTTGATATCTTTTAGATATAGTTATTGATTTCACAGCCATTATTGGTTGTAATGAAGTAGCTTAAAACTTAGTGGCCCGTTTGCAAATCTGCTAAATGGTCAGAACTTCTAGCCTGTTCATTGATTGCTTCAAGTAATCTGTAATTTTGAGCCATTACATCCCTGGATGCCCATCTGCCTCATCTGAGTAACTTTAGAAAAATATTCGCAGCAAGTTCTAAATGTACTTATGTCTCTGGAATATTCCTTTTATATGTGAAACTCTTTGCAGCACAGTTTTTACATTTCTTGACATTGTGATCAGTAATAGTAAGTGGTAGCCATGATTAATTTTGGAGCATTCTGTTATACTTTCTTATATGTATATGCAAAACTATGATTAACTTTATTGTATGCAAAATATTGGAATGTCAAGGAACAAAAGTTAGAACTTTCATTCCTGATTCATGTCAAAGCTTTGAGCCATGGTGGTAAGAATGCAGTAATGCAGGCTACTTCTGGTGCCTGCCGACTGCCTGCAATTTGGCAGTTCAAATCTCACCAGGATCAAGGTTGACTCAGCCTTACATCCTTCTGAAGGTAAAAAGAGGACCCAGATTATTGGGGACTCTATAAACTGCTTAGAAAATGCTGTAAAGCACTGTAAAACATTTTTGCTATTATTATTATGCTGGGTAATGTACAGTTAAATTAACAGTCTAAAACTGGTGCACTAATGGTATCCTCTCTGAGTGAGTGGGGGGGAGCCTCCCACCGCTGCCACTACCGGTTTGCCCAAACCGGTATGAACCAGCAGAATACCTCCTCTGGACTGCTGGAAACTTCATAATTTGAGTCTTAACCAAGACCTAAGATTGATTAAAGTAAGTATCTAAGAACAGTAGAGTGGAGTATTTTTTAAATAAAATTAGAGTACTCAGGTCTGACAAATTCAAGATTTCCAGATACTGAGGAAGTCCTTTAGGTATTGCTACTAAGACTGTGTTGAAGATGGTGTTGAAAGTATTGTCATGGGATGTAAGTTATTCCAAGTAGAGATACCTTTTGTAATTGACTGATGGTGATTTTGTCAGTGCTGATGGTGTATTATTCGCACAGTCAGATAGATGGTTAGACTGGATTTTGCATTTTTATCCACCTATTAAGTCCTTCCCAAGGACCTGGGATAGATAGATAAACTGTTCCAAAGACAGTAGGCTTGTCTGTGAAATTGCCACTCTGAAATTTCTGTTATTGTGCATTTTTCATTGTTATTATTTGGCTAGCCTGACTCTTAAGGGACAAATTAAAATTCATTCATTCAGCACAAGTAGAGAGACAATAGATAATTTCATATTATTTATTTGTCTTCCTGTTGAGGTTTGTACAACTATTTACAAAATAAGAAAACATGTTGGCTGCCAAAGAACATTATAAATTTGGCATGATGTATTTTTTATGTTCTATATACAAATGTATAGTTGTCATTGGGTTGTCCTAGGGAAAAGAGGATAGGGAATTCTTTCCAACCCTATCATCTCCAACAGAGAGGTATATGTGTTTTCTTCTGTGTTATGAAGTGATTTGTTTGTCTTTCAGTGTGTTTGTGTATCCTTTTTGTCCACTCTGGGTCATTTGACCAGGAGGGAAGAAAGGCACAGTGTTCCAAGCCACAATCCAAGGAACTGGATTCAGGGGGGAATTTTTCTTTGCAACTTTGATTGGATTTATCCCTCTTTTGAACTAAGGCGGGTTTTTTGGGTTTTTTTGGCTGGTTTTCCCCACATATTTTATTTGTCCTATTTGTTAATGATAATAAAGACAAACAGAATTCCAATCCTATTTTCACAACTCCTTTCTGTTGGAAAATTACTGCGAGTAATTGCCAGTTTGTTTGCTCCCTAGTCATTTCCAAAACTCACATTAGAGCACGCACACATCACTCCATTCTATTTTTTGCTATTGGCAATAACAATAACATTAGCTTGATATTTATTTATTAAACTTCAGCTGACATCACAAACATTTAACTGGCAAAATTGGGACAAGAGGCAGGTAGGGGGAGAGACACGAGGCAAGAGATGAAAAGGGCAGAGGATTTAATATCAATGATTTAATTTGCCTGGACAGTCGTAATGGAGGTGACTTTTGGTTACTCCATCTTTAATCTTTTTTTTGTACATAGGAATGACAGAATGGAGATGGAAAGAAGGACACTAGGTGATTCCCACTTTGTTCTGCAAGAATGAAAGAATTTGATGGATTGGATTCTTTTGGAAAGACTAAAAACGAAGATGTTGTCTAGCGTTGCCTGCTGGCCAGTGGTGGGATTCAAATAATTTAACAACTGGTTCTCTGCCCTGGTGACCAGCTGGGTAGGCGGGGATCAGTGGTCATGTGACTGGGTGTGCGTGGCCAACTCAATGTCACTCAGGTCGATGGGCGCTTCGTCTTAGCTGTTACAATGTAACAAGGATTAACTGGAGACGCAGTTTCTGTAAGCAGGGTAATAAAAATTAGGCTAGAAACAACACCAGAATGTTTCCTTCCTGCCTTCTTTACAGGATTAGCTCTGTAAAGTGGGGGTAAAAACCAAAATGAGATTTCTTCCAACAACTGGTTCTCCGAACTGCTTAGAAAGTTAAGAACCAGTTCTCCTGAATAGGTGTGAACTGGCTGAATCCCACCACTGCTTCTGGCCCATGGATTCTGCCATCATGACTGCAGTTCTCCTAGCCATGCTAGTCAACTCCTTTAAGATATAGAATGCTTGCTTAACCAACATTTTTATTAATTAATTTTGCAGTGATTTTACTACATTTGTTGTGAACATCTTGAATAAATAACATGGAATACAGTAGTAGATAACTAAACAATGAATGTGGTGTAGAATGCAGTAGGTTTAAATCCAAGACCATAGGAATTTAAGTGATATAAAAAGATAATAATGAATAGGAATAAGACTGATAAAAAGAATAATGAATATGACAGTAAGTTTTAGTACATGTAACCTGAGAATAAGCAGCCCAGAATAGAGTGGGATTTAAAACTAGACCATATGCCAAAGGGAGGAGGAGGAGGAGGAAGAAGCTTGTTTCTGAAATAAGGAGAGAAATCAGTGAGCAGAGCTAAAATGAAGAGATTTTCATGCTAGAAACTGTACTATTTTCTCTCCAGAGTTGGCATTTTGAAGACATGGAAAATTTCATCTTAACTTTCATCTTAAAAGCTCTCAGATGCTGAAGAAGTCAACATGGCCATTGAATGCAATACAGTTGATTTCAGGATTTCTAGCAATGTGAAAATAACACTTAGTATAGATTAAACATATCATTGTGGAACCTGTTTTGTGCCTAGCACTGTAAACAAAATGTGCATTGATGCCTTCATTTATGCCTTCCTTCCCCTGCCTCTTCTTGAAACAATTACTTACAAACTAAGGATTGCTATATTAATTGAGAAAATGGTAATTCACTTGAAGAAAATGCTGTTGTCTGGGAATAGATGTCTGTATACTTATATGTAATGCAGCCAGTTTTTAATCATGACCTAAAATCCTCTACCTTAATGAATATGTAAAAAAATCTGGGACCCATTACTCCAGTGGAATTGAAATTTCCAATATGTTCAGACCAGTCACCCCTGAACTTAAGTGACCATGATTTCCAATGCTCTTTGCCAGCTTCCTACAAGCAAATTTGGCAAAAAGCCAGCAGGAAGTAGGAAATCGCAATCATGTGACTTCAAGGAATTATATTTATCTTGCTAAGCATCTTTCTTTTTTTTTGAAAGTTTGAAGGTTTTTTTAAAAATTGTTTTTTCTTTTTTAATTTTCAAAGCAAAGTGATATCAGTACCATTCAGGAAAATGTAATGTTTATTCCAATCACATCAGCCTGTACTTCTTTTTATTCAAAAGATGACCAGTAGGCCACAGGGTTTTCTAGTATTATTTTAATATTATAAATCTAAGTATTCCTAAGTATCCTTCATTCATAAAACACTCTGAGTCATTAAATATACATGCTCTTGTCACTTCCTGTAACCACATACTGCTGTATCAGTATCAATTCTCTAAAATATTAGACCTACCATTGAATTTTTGTCTACTTTTATTCTGACCCAGGCTTCCTTAGAAAGCAAGAAGCAAAGTCTTGGTCCCTGCAAAACCTCTTTTATTTACATGACTGTGAATTCCTTTCATTGGCTTTACTCTTAAGTCGACCCTGCTTTCTTAGTTGTTCTTGTCTTCTGGCAGTTCTGCACATGCACACACTGGGAGCAGACTCCAGCTGTTCTTCTGTCCCACTGCTGTCTAGCTCCCTCTCTGCCTCCAATGCAGAGCCTTCGTCTGAGCTTTCTTCAGCCTCCAGGACTGGTCCATGTTCCTCCCCAACTTTCTCACTGTCTGACTCTGTTGCCAACTCTGCTGGCCTCCAGAGAGCTACAACATAACGTTGCAATGGGCAACTTTCTGATGATGCAGGAATATACTTCAAGTTTTGGGGACTGCCAAAAGCCACACTAAGTGAGTGCACAAGGAAAAGCAAAGAAGGTCAAGATTTTCTAAGCTGTTTTGGAAGGAGTTGAAGGATCATTTGTAAATTAGGCTAAGCCAATGTTAATATTTATGCCATAACTTTTAAGTATTCCCCAACTCAAAAGGGCAAGAAACTGTGCTGTATTTTCATTAATTAGGATTAGAAGTTAGAAGACAGTGTTGTATGGAGCTGTATGGCTTATCTAAAACAAAATTGGGAAATCCTTATCAGGGACAACAACTGATGAGCTATTGAGAAAGCATGTGCGTAGATTACAGTGAATCTCTTTAATAGAAGTCTCTACAGACCTTGTTCTATATTAGGTTACTACTCCAAGCACATGCCACCAAAAGCAGGCATTCCAGAGACTAAAAAGGGCCAAACATGATTATTGTACTTCAGCTCCATTTAAAAAATAATAATTTCATCTTTATTCTGAAATAAATATTTTTTTAACTTGCACATACTTGCTCCATACCCTAAAGCATTAAGTCAGTCTAACGTAACTTTCTCATCCATTAGAGTGTCCTTACCTTAAAATGAACAGCTCTAATCCAGTATAAATCATTTGAAAATATGACTCCTGAATGCTTTGCTCTTAATTCAGGTTCTGGCTCTGCTTGAAAACCTCTATTAGGGGAAAGATTTTACAACTTGTTCTTCACCATTTTTTTTAAATTGCATAATTGCATAGTGACCCTAGTAGTTGGGAAATGATTCTTAGAAATTGATTTATTTTCCTTTTTGAAAACCAAGAAAATAGGGAAAATAGTGATTACAGTGAAAAAAAGAAGAGATAAAAAGAACACATAATCAATATTGCCATCTTGTGGCTCAAAACGCTTTAACATGTTTAAAGCTCATGTCCTTGTCTCCAGTCCTCTGTAAACACAACACATTTTCAATTAAATATAAGAACTAAAATAGCACAAAAAAGAAATATTGTCCAGACACATCAGAATTAATTACATCAGTAGAGGAACAATCTTATTTGTCTAGAAATACTAATCTCATGAGCAGTCACTAGAACTGATGTGTGCAGATTTTGATTCAATGAAACTGTGGTAGGCTTGTTTCCACAACAACAGTCCCCAAATTAATAGAAGATTTAAACAGAAATCCTTATACTTCTTAATAAACATATTGCCAATCTGAAATGTGATCTGTGGTTCCTTGGAAAGTAAGGCATCTAATTCAGACACAGCTGTGTACAACAATACACATAAATTTATTATACTTATCCATGTGTCCTTTTCCAGTCTACTTTATTTGGTACTTATAAGCATACAACAGGACAATATTGCAGATACCACATTTTTTCCATATTAGAAGATGTGTGGAATGCAAATGTGACAGAAAAAAATAATTAAAGAAGATTTCACATTGTTTTATGGCAGTTGAAAAGATATTGAATGGTATTTTTATGATAACTTTGTATAATCCGAGCCTTCTTTTAGCAATTCCTCAAAGAGAGGGAAGAGCAAGAGGAACTAATTTTTCTGACTATTCCAGTTTGGAACAATCAAGGCCTTTCTTAAATTAGGGCAACCAGATCTGGACTGCTAAAATTCAGATAACAACTAGATTTCAACAAAGAGAGTTTCCTGAATGAGCTTGGGGGTTGGGTTTTTTGCCATCCAGTATTTACCTGAGTTTTGCATGAAAAAAAAAGTGTGCTTATTCGACTATGAGAAAAGTTATGTTTAAGCATGAAAGTGGGTTTACATAGTCTTCTATAACATAACCAGATTGTTGGAAAGTCTTGGTGGGCTGGTTCCAAAACTGCGTAAAGCCTTAGATTGAATTAAAAATAAGCACTTCCTGCAGCTGTTATGCTGGAAGTCAAAGCAGATGCTTTAATGAAACACAGACAGATGCTATGTTTATATTTGTGTGTATTCCAAAGCACCTTGTCCAAAATCAGTTCAAAGATTACATAGCGTGGTTCAGATGTAACGCTACATCACAAATTGGTAAGTTCACGCATCACACTAAGCCAGAATGAAAGACCACATTATGGCAGCACTAGCCCCAAGTCAAAACAGGAAGAGAAGGATACATTTTTATTTGTGTGGTATTTCTTAAGGGTGAGGGAGCAGCTGGAAAAATTGTGCACATCAGTGTATAATTGTGTTTTGGAGAGATAGCACTCATTGTTATTGTGTGACTCTAGAAACATTGCCTAAGGCTGTGTATAGTCCTTGGGGGCAAATGGATGCTAAATCTTGGAATATTGGCCAAATAACAACTGATAGACGCAGATATCAATTACTGCGGTATATAAGTCTAATGCTATTGCTATTTATCTTTGAGCTTTATCAGTAGATATAACTGAATTTATTT
The DNA here is from genome assembly GCF_009769535.1 of Thamnophis elegans. Classification (NCBI taxonomy): domain Eukaryota; kingdom Metazoa; phylum Chordata; class Lepidosauria; order Squamata; family Natricidae; genus Thamnophis; species Thamnophis elegans. The sequence goes on from NC_045544.1 coordinate 56,570,876, forward strand.
CTGCAAATGATCCCTTGAAAACAAGACATGGTTTGCTTGTTTTTTATTCACATAATCCATGTTTCAATGAGTTGCTTCTACACACATTCTCCAAAGAATCTTCAGTTTCACTGCCACTGGAACAAAATCTTTTCCTAGATACGTACATGCACTGCTAACAAAATGTAAATGAAATACCTGAGAATTTAAATAATGAGACTAACTGTACATGCACTGATAGCCTCATTTTGTGAGAAGCAAACAAGCTGGATACAACACAAATTCTGAAACTAACAGGACAAATCCTAAAAAGAACAGCAGTGTTTTTATCTGTCATATATTGTCATCATTCATCTTATCATGTCCCTCCGGGGAGGGCTACTCCTCCTTACTTCTATCTTGTCAAACATTCCTGTTTTGGGAAGGCTCTTCCATGCCAGTATTCCCTCCTTCTCCACCAATAAACTTGGGAAATAAGAAGAGTTGTTTCCATTGCAACTACCTTGGACAGCAACCTATTTCCTACTTACAGTACTTTTGCCCTGGGAGTACCTTCTCCCACCAACAAATAGTATGAAAAGGCATATGTTTTCATGAGCTCATTCCCCTCATTTCTTTTTTACTCAATTTTCCTATCAAACGCTCATCATTTCCACTCCAAACTCTCATCATTTCCACTCCTCAATTCTTCAAAACAAGTTTTAAAGTAAAAAATTGTTATTGCCATCAGCTTCAAAGTTTTAAGAACAAGGAATAAAAATCACTGTTCTATTGCAAGCTGACCTCTCCCCCTCCCACCCCAGTGTCCCTGGTAGCAACTTGATTGGACAGATCCTTAGCAAAAGCATTCCATACTGCAATGCTGCAGGTCATATTTACACATATTAGTAGTATACTGTACTAACCTTGGAGCTGAATTCCAACAGAGGTTTGACCAGACTGAGGCTATAGAGAAGGAAGCTGGTGAGGTACTTGGCCTGTGTAGATTTAAGATTTGTCCTTGCCCCTTCATAACACATTTCTTGTAAGAATCACAAAGTTGTGCTTATTTGAAACTTTGTTTTTGTCATCATCACTCATACAAATATATGTATTTTTCATTAGGATTTACTGATGTTGCAGTCCGTGTGTGTGTGTGTGTGTGTGTGTGTGTGTGTGAGGGGGAGAGATGTGTTACCACCTTTTTCATTCTCTCTCCTTAAACAGTGTACATTTCTTTTATACAGATCAGTTGTTGGGAAATGTAGTCCCTGGATTTGGTTGCAAAAATTAGTACATTAACACAATTCCTACAGAAGTCAGGCACAAAGCATTGCACCGGCATGAAAAAGGTTGGCAGTTAAGAACAAAATAATATATGAATAAAAGTGTATCATTCTGGGTTTTTTTTTTGCTTCCAGATGGTTGACCACATATTCACAGGAAGAATTTGTTTGTTCTAAATATATAATCAGCTTCCTTGGAGCTAACATTTTCAGCCTTTTCATTTACCCTAGCGATTTTGCAATTTTTACCTTTAAATTTGCCTCCTTTGCCCTGAACTCTAGATTAACCCTTCCTTCCCTTCCTTCCTTTCCTTCCCTTCCTTCCCTTCCCTTCCCTTCCCTTCCTTCCCTCCCTCCCTCCCTCCCTCCCTCCCTCCCTTCCTTCCTTCTATAAGCCTTCATAATTAATTTACACAGGGACATATGTATAATGTATGTATAAAGATTAAAGAATCAAAGGATCATTTACTCACTTTTTCTGTTTAAAATGCTACTCATCCTTCAGGGGTTCAGAGCAACATATATTTGTACCTCCCAATGTCATTGCCTGAATAACCCAATGGTGTAAGAAAGACCAAGAAATGAAAACTGATTGAAGATCATCCACTGATATAAGATCCTTAAACACATCTTATATATGGCTTTCTAAAACCATTCTCAGTGTTAATCATATTTTAAAAGAAACAATTTACCATTCAGTTGGGTGCATATTTATGCACAAAATGTTGACTGTAACTATTGCAAAAAACGCTGCCATGAAAATTTGTCAGAGAGTGAGAATCCTTAAAGAGAGGACATGACCTCAACAAACCTAAACTAACTGGGAGTATCAACCAAGCTCAGCATTGTAATGTCACTTTAACAGAGAGGAGGCCATAGGACCCAGAACTGTCAAATCCAAGTTTTCTTTTCTAAAGCAACAGTGGGCATGTGAAACAGATGCCCATTCAGCTGGTATAAGCATGGAATAAATAGCTAGCCAACAAACCAGCTGGTGAAAAATTATAGCACATTGCATGCTTTAAAATGTTTGCTCCCCCCCCTTCCCCCAAGATTGGGCAGACCTTCTCAGTGTCGGTAGAAGACCAGATCTCATTTAAACAAAAGCAGATACAAACTGAGGTTTCATTTAGGTTTCCTTAATTTAAACACACGGGAACAATACATTTAAATACACTACCGCCGTGGAGAAATCTTTTACAATTTTAATAAGCTGTACTATCATCCTGTGCCTGGCCAGCATATCCATGTTCTGAACACTTCTGTGTAATGATACTGCCTAATACTGGAAACCTAACTGCTCTACATATTTAGATATTTCTAGTTTCTATCCAATGATTGCAAGATCACTGTTAAACCCAACCAATTTTATTCTATCTTCAAGATTTTATATTCCTTTAAAAAGGATGAGTGGATCTCTTGCAGGGGCAAATTTGATGTAATTTTAGCATTAAAAATACATCAAAAAGCTCATCAGAGTACACTAGAAGTGGCTGGAGGTTGTACTTATTATTTTGAAGTTACAACAAAGCTGAGAAAGGTTTTTATTTTTTCAAATTTTTAAAATGTCTGAAGCTTGAAGAGGAAGAGTATCTTCACCAACACTTTTTGATGATAACTTTTTATCATCAAATAACTTTTTGTGATAACCTTTTTCTTATATTTCAAAAATGGGAGTGTGGGAGTGAGGATTTTTGAATAATCACTCTAGAACAGGGCTGTCTAGTTTGTGGACTTCTGCTCCCAGAATCCCCCAGCCAACATGGAGTTTTTGCAGAAATGTAAATGTGGTGGAGAATTACTCCTCCAGGCTTAGCAGGATAATGTTATTTATATCTTCTACCTTGAAAGAAGCATTTGTCTAATGATTTATTTCAGTAACATGACTCATTTTGTCTTCCAATGTGCTTTGACAACATTATAGTATATTTGGAGGTTTTAGTTAAATATTGCACTTTATGATCCTTAATCTGTTCTTTTTAAATTGCAGAACTCTTGAAGGGCAGTACACTTAAATATATCAGGTTAATTAAATAAAGCACAGATCAAGCACACTGAAGGCAATTTCTTTCCATTTTCTTTGGTTGTTTTTTAAATTTATTGTCATCAAAGTAAAGCATGCAAGTGTTTTTTTTTGTTCAATTGCTCAGTAAATTAATAAAGCAGAAGCTTTCATTTTTTTCTTCAATTAATAAAATTATTCTTTAATGACAACCAAAAAGCTTATTTTTAATGCACTTATTATGATAGTTAATAAATTAGGGAATTGTAACCAGTTTATATTGTGTTTCTAACAAAGTAAAAGAAAAGAAATAAAGGAATGACTTCCCCTTCATTATAAGTATTATAATGTATACTATTATTAAATAGTATAAACTATTTAATAACTTATCCTTCCATTAAAATACAGCAAATGATATATCCCATCTCTTATCTACTGTATAAGAAAATCCTTATTTCAATCCTATAAATATCCCATAAGAGTTACCAGAGATAACACCATATCATCTTTAACTTTGATCAAATAAACAAACTTTATACTCCTTCCTTTTATTTATTACAACCTTTAATCCTTCAAATAATGTTTTGTTTTATTTTTTATTTTTTCCTTCTCAAAAAATTCTTCAAAGCTTTAACAAGCCTGTTTTGTAAATCTAATATAGAAAATTATCCAGGTCACTTTCTTGGTTTGTTATTTGTACACCCCTCTTAATTATCCCTCTTACACCCCTCTTAATTATCAAGACATCAGCCAGTGTCTTCTATATGCCAGTATAAAATATTTTTCCATATCATCCTTGTACCTGTCAGTTTTAATCCATTTTCAGCTCAGTGTCAGTCTTGTCCAGTAAAACCTGTTCCTCTTCTATCTTATCATTTAAAGATAGTCTATCTATAATCAATGCTCTGAAAATCAACTTCTGAGTCCACTGTTCGAAAATATGCTTCAGTATGTCCAGTGTGAAAATATTTTGCTTTATTCTATATTAGTAAATCAAATGTAAGGTTCTTCTCCTTTAACTGTAATATTTAATTCTTTCTGGTTTCTTCTAGTGTTCAACCTTCAAAGTTCAATCCTGTGATTTTCTTTTAAAAGAATTCAAAACAAAAAAAATATTTTCTCACAGGAAGGATTTTAGAATTAATTCCAAACTCTTGCTTGGAACTGATACAGTTGCTTGTTTACCATTCTGCCATGATCATCGACTCTACTTTTGGTAAACCCATCTTCAGTTTGGCTTTTGTTCCTGAGAACTCTCACTGTTTTTAATTCTAGCAACTTTGCCTTGGTTTAACTACCCCCAACATTATAACCATAAATTCTATGACAGCAAATACTGCAGAACCAGAAAAATGATACAGGTCCAACACCAACATGGTGCTTTTGAACTGACCTTTTTAAATAGAATGGATCAGATCTGGGCTGCTGCAAGTCTGCAGTATTTGGATTTTCATAGCCTAGATCTGCTATTGTCATGGCTTTTAGTCTTTTCTCTCAGTATGCATTTTAGCAATAGAAGGCAAGAGCTGAACAAATGACCTTACTATTTCAAAATGGGAAGCATTTACCAAAACACTTTTACAGATTCACTTCAGCATTCCAGAATTAAACCAATACCAGAGGAAGCAGTTATGTAAATTTTTACTTAACAGTGATCATTCTGCCAGTGATCTGTCATTGAGGAAATAGGCAGTGTTCTCCTCTTAACTTTATAGAAATTAGCTTTGCACCAGTGAAAGTTAATAATACTCAAGTCCCAGTGAAATCAGTGGGACTTAAAGGTACATGTTAAGTTTAAATGGCACTTAAGCATTATTTTAATTGGGTGGCTTTGTCTTTTCACATTTGAATTGGACATGGCTTATCCAATGCAACATACATAGTTATAACTTGATTTTCTCAAAGGTACATTTAGACATATGCTAATTCTTTCCCATTAAATTCAGGTCAGCAAAAATATTTAGTTATGGCTAGACTGCATCCATGGATTTTATATTCTAGTGTAATGTATTATCTGGATGTAGCTATTAGAGTACATGTTAGTCTTAATGTTGGGTATTTATAACAAGTTATTTTTTCCTCAGCATGAAACACAGAATTAATCAACAATTAGTTTCAGTGAGTTTTAATTTCTTATATTATAAAGAATCCTGCTCTGACTAAAATGATAAGCTCATGACTACTTCATGAATGACATATTAGTTGCCAAAAAAAAAAAAAACAGAACAAGAAGTGAAAATGAGAGGTAAATCATATTTTCAGAAGACCGTTTTCAAAACACTCTGAAGTATTATTATGACTGTGCATTTAATCTCTCAGAGTAGAGTCACAGTCTGCATAGTATTGTCAGCCCTATAGCCACTATTCTTCTTACTAGTGAAAGATGGTTTCCTCTTTTAGTTCTCTTTGCTCTCTTGCTAGAGAGCAAGAGATCAATTATCATTCTGTTAAAAGCTGTATATTTTAGAGCATCTGCCCATCCAACTAGGTTAGATAGAGTAGGCGCACTCCAGATCCCTTCCCTTAAATATTGCCATCTGGTAGGAGATGTGCTTTTTCCCTAGCTGCCCGGACTCTTTGGAACAGCCTCCCCCTTGTGTTTCAGAGGGTTCCCAATCATTTAGTTGTTTGGAGGGTTGTGAAGACCAAGCTCTTCTCCTAGGCATTGGGCTAAATAGAGTCAAACCCAGTAAATATAAACAGAGAATTGGTGAGGTTCCGTATTGTCTAATTGTAAAAATAAGAAGATACCCTAATTGTCAAAAGAATGATTGCATCATATTATGAAACAGATGATATACAAATTATCTACTGACTTTCTTGATGTTATTCCTGCACCAGTTCAATATCTTTTTATTTTCCAAGGTATTTACATTGAGAGTAAGATGGCTGTTTTTGTGGTTTGTCGTTATTAGCCAAATCACCAATTTGCAAACTTAAATCACATCCATCTGAATCCAAATACCATATGATTGACTGAATTTACTATATTAACCTGACCTGTTAGCCCAACAGTGCAGTTTATATTAGCACTGCAAGCATTCAAAAAGTCAATTTAAATGAACAACTAACAACCATATCTACTTACTGTATATATTTTAGGAACCTCAACTGTAAAGTCTTCAGTAAAGGGGCGGGACACCTCTATGTCAGACATCGCGGCAGGGCGTTTGGATACCCCCGTGCTGTGTCCGCCATAGGTGCGGGATGCCTCTATTCCGGACACCACGGCAGGGCATTCGGATGCCCCGGCGCTGTGTCTGCTATAGGGGCGGGACGCCTCTATGTTGGACACAGCATCAGGGCTTTCTGAAAGCCCCGCCAAAGCCCCAGCACTGTGTCCGACATAGAGGCGTTCCGCGGGATGCCTCTATGTCAGACACAGTGGCGGGGCTTTCGGAAGGGCTCTACCGCATAAAGGGAGAACCCATCTTTCTCCCCTCTTCTACAAAACAGCATCAGAAGGAGAAAGGGGCAGATTATATTAATGAAGACACCCCACACTTAAAGTGGTTCCCCTTAGACAGGAAACGGAAAATGATTATAAACATGGTCAGCCTCCTCACTTTAACAGTTTTGGGTTGCCAAATTCAACTCAGACACTTCCCAGCTGAGGGATTTCCTACTGCCCAATAAATGCGTTTATTTATGGGATTGGTTCCGAAACATAAAAAAAGTGCCAGCCTGCATGCCAGCAGAGGCGGGTAAAACACACACACACACACACAAATTACTTACAATAATACAATTACTTACAAATTACATTAATTTTGAATTCCCCCCTCTCCCTCTGACCCACATACCTTTCCCAGCTGTTTCACAGAGGATTTCAACTCTGCTCTTGTCTGCCATGATGAAAATGTAAAAATGTAAAAGGAAAAAGGCAAGAGCGGCTGAGGTCAGGCTGGGTTCGCTGCTGCCAGTCTCTCCAATGGATGACTCTGCTTAACTGTTTAAAAAAGCCTCTAAAAAAGTGCCCTCTACAGGAGGAGGCAAGAGAACCACGTGCCTTATCTACATAAGGAATTTTTCGCCTTTTAACCCTTGCTTAACTCTGCTCGAGTGATCATAAAGATAGACTAAATGAGGGATGTGGTTATCCCGCCTCCTCCTGTAGAGGGCACATTTTTAGAGGCTTTTTTAAACAGTTAAGCACTAAGCAGAGTCATCCACTATGACTCTGGCAGCAACTACCTCAGCCTTTTTCCTTTTATATTTTTTTCTTTTCATTATGACAGTGGTGAGGCCCTGCCTCCCTGCCTCCCCTGCCTGCACGTCCCTGGTTCAGATACCTAATTTGTCCATTATGCTGTAAATTGCCTAGAGTCACTTTCAGATGAGATGAATGGTAAATAAATTTAATAATAAATAAAAATAACTTTATAGTAGATTTAAATCTAATTACTATATTAAGAACACTGAAAGAACAGTCCGCATTCACATACATTCATGCATGCAAGCACATACACACATGCACACATGTGCCCTCCCAGCATCTCAATATCGTGTGGCCTCATCCTAGACAGTAATATCTATCTGACATGATAGATATTTAACCCTTACTCACCTGTAGCTATAAATTATTTATTTATGTAATACTTTAATGAGGAGAGAGAATATTGAATTCATAAACTGACAGAACTATCTTCAAATCAAAATATCAGCAAATCTGAAAAGGAGTAAAATATGGGGAAATAATTTGGTGTGTGGGTAGAAACAGATCATATATTACTAAATTCATAACATTATTTCCCCTACTGGACTAGTTATGTATGTGACAGCACTTTTTCCAGATAACCAATTTAATTCTTTTTTATTCAATTCATCATCTTCATTCCATCTTGGCTGGGTCCATTGACACTTCATCTTCTTTCACCCAAATTTCTCATGCTTTTCTATCCCATCTCTTCCTCTTCATTTCACCACTTATTCTGAGGTTTCTATTTGTTGTTAGCTACAACAATGGAGAGATTCCTTGTCATTCTTCATGATCATGCTCAACTGTTAAACATAGAGCTAGAGATTAGCATCTGACTGTGACATTAAGTGTAGGCTGTGTTACTTTTATTCATTTCCAAATTCTCAGAGACAGTAGCTCTACCTTCTCTTTTATTTTCATCATGTTTTATTTTTTATAGTATGCTTGTTGTTACTTGTAGCAATTGAAATTGATTAATATACAATGGGATTCAAGTATTTAACTATGTATTTTGGATTTATGTTTATTTTGTCCTATTCATTTTTCCTGAATTGTGGTGTTCAAATTTGTTTTGGTTTGTGGTTTAAATGATACTTTTGGCCACACAGGGAAATCTTTAAAGAAAAAAGCAGAACGCCCTAAAATATAAAATTATTGTAGGTCCCCCCCCAAAATAATTAGATATTTCCTTAGGTGCCTCATACCTGATTATGCCACATTTATCTAAAGCACTGTGATAATGAAAGTTGGTGAGAGTTTAAACTGGTCACTAATAGACCCTGTTTCAGGGGTGGGTTCCTCCCGGTTTGCACCGGTTTGCACGAACCGGATCGTCGGTGAACCCGGAAGTAATTAACTTCCGGAACCCCGGTACCACACCTGGCCCCTGTCGCTGGGTGCCTGCAGGGTTTTTCTTTTTAAAAAACACCTCTCCAGATGATCTTGAAAACCTGCAAGGTTGCTTTGGAAGGGGACAGATGGGTAGCATTTCCCCCTGCCCCCCTCCCTGGGAGCCTGCAGCCTTAAAGCAAGCCTTTGCACAGTAAAGAAAATCTCACAAGCGAGAGAAGTTCTTAATTGCCTTTACTGTGCAAGTTGCGGAAGCTTCCGAGGTTGCAGGCAACCAGACATGGGGTGGGGGAATGCTGCCTGTCTTCCCCCTCCCAAAGCAACCTCGCAGGTTTTCAAGATCGTCTGCAGAGGCGTTTTTAAAAAGAAAACGGTCTTCTTGGGAGGGGGAATGGGCTGCACTCAGAGGAGCCGGCGCTTGGGGCGCCCTGAAACAACGCATCCCCGCCACCTCATTCTACTCAGCAAGCGGGGACATCCCGTCTTTGCCCGCTTCTGCTGCCGTCACCTCCACTCCCAAACACAACTGTCAGCTGCGAGCAGGTGCCTGAAGCTGCTGCTTGCAGTCATTTACGGCTGCAGATAGATTGTGCCTATAGCGGGAAGCTCTTTGCCCTGTGAGAGCTCCTCTCCAGCACTCCTAGTTTGGTAACATCATCAGTGCTAGAAGGGAGTGGGGTTGGGGGGGAAAGGAGGAGAAAATTAGGACAAAAAAGAAAAAGATAAGGAGGGAGAGGACTGTGGGGTCCCTTGGTGTACATGGTAGTTTTTAATTATTTTAGGGAATTTTTATTTATTTATTGTTTATAGAATGTTTATTACAAGAAATGTTATTCCTTTTTGCAAATGTTTTATTTGTGATGCAATATGTTGCTTTTAAGTGTTCAGACCAGGTTTATGTGTCTCAAAGTGGCTGCTTTTCTATGGGTAGGCCAGGTTTGTTGCAAGGCAGTGTGTTTCACCCTCCTTGTTTAGGTAATTCTGAGGTGGTTGATGGTTCTGTGAGCGCCTGTCCTTTATAATTTTCCACATTGCCTTGATGGTTTTTATTCCAGTGACTTTGTCTTTCCTGTCCTTAGGCTTAGGAAAAAAACTGATTTCATTGGCAGTCTTTTTTTTGGGGGGGGGGGGGGGATTCTTTTTTTTTTTGGTGTTTTCCTAGCACTGTCATAGTTTGTGGGTGTGGGTGGGTGTGTAATGTCCCGCAGTTATCTACGCATTAATAATGATCTAGTAATATTAATAATATCTAGTAATTAGTAATATCTAGTAATAACATCGTCTTGGCCACTCCCATCCGGTCACATGGGTGGCAAGCCACTCCCATCCGGTCACATGGGCAGCAAGCCACTCCCACAAAGGAGGCCACACCCACAGAGTAGGTTCGAACAATTTTTGAAACCCACCCCTGCCCTGTTTGCACCTAAAACAGATTATGACAATGATGTCATTTTAACGATTTCTTCAGAGGAATCTTGTAATTGTTCTTTTGAAATTTCAGTGTTCGTGAAAGATGGGAAAGATATGTAAGAATAAATTTGGTTTTGTAGAAGTCTTGATAGAACTCTCTTAAGTTCTGCTTTGGAGGAACTATGTCATAAATGTCTATGGAGATTCTCAATCATTCAGGTCATGGTTAGGGTTAGGGTTAGGTGTTTTTTCCAAAAATCAACTGAACTTTCTTATTTTTTTCTTTGAAAATGCTTAGCTTCTCATCCAAGAAGCTTCTTCAGTTAGCTTCTTGCATGAGAAGTAAAACATTTTCGAAGAAAAAAACCAAGAAAGTCCAGTTGGCACAGGACAACTATGCCATAAATTCTCCTTCCATTATTTAAAAACCTTGATTGAAACATATTGCAGATAACTACTGGATTCTGAATAGTTCAAAGGAACTAAACCCTACAGACATATATTTCTATATATCTCCCACCTTACTCAGGGAACCTAAGTGCCATAAAAACTCGTGTAAAACCCATCACATAACATTGCATGTTGTTATACAAACCTTGTGTATTACAAAGGATTGTGATTGCATTTATTTGCCTGGCTTCCCACATTAGCCTTTCTAGCATATGCCTAAAAACCAGTGCACTTGTAATAAATACACTTTGCATATGACATTTCACTCTGTTGATTAAAGGAAAAAGCTAATTAAAATGTAATAGAAATGCTAGATTTCAACTGGGACAGTCCCTAGCTGTTATAATTGCATTCAAGACCTGCAAGTATACACTACTGAAGAAAGGAGAATTAAAGTGGGGGGGGGGGAGACTAGGTATGGTTTCCTGGAACATTCACTGTAAAATAAGTTATACATTTTTTTTCAGTATAAACTATATAGTCATTTGAAAGGTTACAGTTTGCTGAGCAGTCTTTGCCTTGGTTAGTGTAAGTGCAGTTGTCAACATAAAGCTATAATTTGTCTAGAAGGCTGAAGGGAGGGAGAGAGGTGGTCAGATATGTCCTTCTGCAGTGAATATTAACATCCCTCCAACAGAAACACATTATGCCTTTATTTTATTTTTTCCGAGTGTACATTGAATTATTTACACCTTCAAGGCAGTTGATTGAACTGCAGCATCAGTCAATTAGCAAATCAAAAATTTATATGATTCCAATTTAGCACAGAGTTCTCTCTTTCCCTCTCCCTCTCTCTTTTTCTTTTTAGATTTTTACCCTGACAGTGACAAATTACTCCTCTGCTGGCTGAGATTGGAAATTAAAAGCATTTAGAGTTGCTCATGCATTTATGCTAATGAGAACTCTGATATGATTTGCATGCAAAAGAGGACAATTTGAAAGCTCATCAGTTTTTCATGCTCTTGCATTTTGATGTGGTAGGGTTTCCCCCTCCTTCCTGGTTGTTTTTTTTTGGCACAGGGGGGAAAAAATACCCTAAAATTAAAAATGGGAAAACAATATAGATTGGGGGGGGGGAGTGTTTCAGGTTGGAAGGTAATGTCTTTAAAAATAGCTCTCAGATTCTTGTCAAATCACTTGCTTTGCGATTTCAGAATTACAGCCTAGCTTCATTAGCATTTTAGATGTTTATCAAAGGCAAGATCCAATATCTGTCTCCATTGCTATGCATGATTATAGCTCGAACTTCATTTTAAATTCAGCAAAGAAAAAAAGGAAATTCAGCTAAAAAGACCTCAGGACAGATGAGAGAAGGATGTATGCCTTAACTGTTTTTCTTGTGGATGCACCCAAATTCATCTCATTTAGAGCAAAATCTGATTAATTACCAGTACTAGTACTTCAGCATTTCTAAAATAGTTAGCAACGCAGACATTTTAGAGAGTTTGGCGTGGTAATGTCTTCTTTGGTATTCAGCAAAGGAAGATAGAACAGTTGTGCTGAAAAGGTGTTTTAATATGCAAATAACTAATTTTCATAATTAGTTTTGTCGAAAGGGGGAAAAATATGTCAGAAACACCCTGCAGGATCACTAAATTCCATGAACCTCATCTAGAGCAAGAAGGAGAATACGAATCTCAAACAAATGAGAAATAAACAAGTCTTTCTTTACATGCAGTGTGTTAGATGTGCCAATAAAATAGCCACCACCACATGCACCCTTTACTGGAATTGCAACCTAAAGCTTGTGGACAGTGTTCAATTAACAAAAAATAGCCTTGGATTTTGATGTCCCATCCTGGCCCAAAGTTAGCAAGACAGTTATAGAATCAGAGTCAGTTAAAGAGACTGGAAAAAGTCATTTGGGCTAGTGCAATCAGTGGTGGGTTATGACCAGTATGCCCCGATACGGGCGTACTGGTGACTGCTGGGAACACCGTTCCAGTACGGTGTTCTGGAGGGCCTACTCGCCAGCTCTCCTTACCTGTATTTGACCCAACTGGGCCATTTGTCCATGGAGCATATGGCGCCTGCGCGATGCTCCGCTGAGCAGCTGGAGCATTGTGGGCAGTGGGTATGTATGTGTGTGCTGCATGCGTGCACATGGTGGACTCACGGCCCCATTGCAGCGTACCGGGTTGCAACAGGAACAGAAACCCACCACTGGCACAAGTGATTGGGAAAAATAATATTTGGGAAGTTTCTCAGTTATTTATATTCTCCAGATTTATAGGATTTATGATTATGATTTTATTCTAGAAGTTATGCTGTTCAGTTGTATAACACTTGTTTATTATTCAGTTCCTTTGTACTTATTGGTAGGTTTTAACAAAATTATCTTGACCTCTTCCATTAGTTTGAAGTGCAAATTTGTACAAGCCAGTTTTTAAGATTCTGTAAGGCCCAAAGGCGGAATTTCCCAGTGAACATCATCATCACTGCCATCCGTACCCTTCCTTCCCACCACATTTTATGTCAAAGTAACAAATTTCCCCCACTGTTGTTTGGTCCTTTGAAAGCCATAGCCTAGTATAATCTTTGGTGTTCTGAGCATGGTTGCTTGCTTGCAGACTTTTCATTACTTGACTGGGTAACATCCTCAGTGCTAGTGAGTGTAAGATTGTGTGTGTGTGTGTGTGTGTGTGTGTATGTATTGTGTCACAACCCCTGGTATGCCCAAATATGGGAGGAAGCATACTGCTTCCTTTCTCTGTCTATCGGCTCATCACAAGAGACCATCCAAATGTAACAAAGGCAACAGTAAAAATAATGGCTTTCTGTCTTGATTGGTTATTGTGATGAGCCGATAGACAGAGAAAGGAAGCAGTATGCTTTTTCCCATATTGGCATACCAAGGGTTGTGACACAATACATACCTATTTTCCTGGCTTAGCTAATAAAGGAGGAGAGCCGGTGGCCTAGTGGCTAATACAACTGCCCAATATGTAATACAGCCCAGGTTCAAATCCCAGTAAGGGTAGGGCTAGCTGATGAGAGCTAAATAGCTTGAAATAGATCTATACTAGTCTCCCTTTATTTATTTATCAGCACAAATGCAACACAAATATATATAGTGTTGGTGGAGGTGTAGTCTTCTTCTTGGCTTGATTAGGATATAGTAGTCATCAGAAATGTATGAAGATCCCTGAAACAACTCTTGTCATTATACCGTACATAAGCTAACTAGTTTTGCTATCTTGAATGAAAAATATTGATCTATCTCATTTCAGATAATGAATTCTACTTCAGATAGTGCACCATGTAAGGGATGAGTATGTGCATGTGTCTGAAATGCTGTGAGTGATATAGATGCATTTATGACCATGGAAATGTCTTCAGACACTATACACTATATTGCCAAAAGTATTCGCTCACCCATCCACATAATGTGAGCAAATACTTTTTGGCAATATAGTGTATATACACACATATTCTGCCTTTATTGTTTTTATACATAACTCAAGCATACCTAATACTCCTCCCTCTTACTTTCCCCACAACAATTCTGTAAGACAGGTTGGCCCGAGAAAGAGTGGCTGGCCCAAAGTCACCCAGCGTGGTCCTTGTATATAAATAACTACTGTGATCTTCTAGTATTCATTTTTTCCCCAACACAAATAAGATCTTTGCATTTCCATAGAATAAATAACTTATCTCCTTAACTATCGTGAGTGGTTGTCCCCCCCCCCCCCGGTATGCTTCTCTTTTTTGTAGTTTTTTTAAAAAATTATTGTGTCCCCCCCAAAATCAGGAGAGTATGGATTTTTTCATGCTTGAGGAGCTTTTTACCACTTGCTAATCATCTGTCAAACAGCTTTTTCCTTATTAATTAATTAAAGCATATTGAACCAGGTCACTCCTCACATGTTGGAAGAGCAGATGCAAAGGGAGAGATGAGTGACAAGATGAAAATTATTTGGCACTATCTTGGCACCAGGCTGCAGAAAGACATTATGAAAGCTTTTTGGGAACTCTTCCACTGCTCTGATTACTAAGTATACAGTACAAATGCTTAGATTCAAGTCTGCCAACACTAACAGTCCAATCTATCAATCCAGGGTTTCTTTTTATAAGGGCTATAAAAGTCCTGCTCATCATTGTTATTCTATTGCATTATAATGTCTGCCAGTTCTGTGTACAATCAAAAGCAAGACATAGTAGTTAGTAAATTGGGACTGAAATGATCTACTAAAATCCATACCTGATTCTCAATAATGTTTTTTTTAGCAGGATTGAGAAATATCTGTGGCATATCTAGCATAGTATATTGTCACTGCAACTGATTGCCACAGAATTGGTATTGACTGTTACATCTCTTTAATTCTCTCATAAAAAGATGAGTCAGTCTTTTATTTTAGAAACCTGGAACATGACAGAAATCTACATTTGCTTCCAAAGGGTGAATCTCTTTTTGGATTGGCAACTTTAAAAGGCTGGAGATCCCCAAACCGAGCAGAATTTAACATGGACTTTGGATGCAATTGGAAACATGATTTGCTTGTTTCTAACAGTGGGGAGCTCCCGACAATCACTTCACTGAATTTTGGCTGCATGACTGCTGGAAACCATGAGCATAGTTTTCTGCTATTTTGTGGTGAATGCTACTCAGAAACTTTTATTAGTCTCCCAAAATGCAAGAAATGAAGCCTCCCTCAGACCATTTCATAGAATCATAGAATAACAGAACTGAAAGCAACCATAAGTATTATCCAGTCCAACTGCTGCAACATGTAGGAAACTAATTTAAAGCATCCATGAGAGGAGGTAATCAAGGGTGTCTTTAAAAACCTTCAGAGATACAAAATTCAGAACTTCCATAGGTTTTCATAGAATTTTCTTATATTTAAATGAAAGCTAGATAGCTGTAAGCTTGTATCTAGTATTTCTGAGCCCAGTTTCTGGGCCATGGAATATAGTTTTTGACTACCTTTCCTATTCCTTTTTATGTACTTGACATGGTATCACAGATTTCAGCCTTCTTTACTCAGATATCCCCAAGTTCCTTCAGCCAATCTCAGAGAATATGACCTCCAGTCCTTCTTACCACTTTCATTGCCCTTCTCTGCACCCTCTCTTAATCTGCCAATATCCATCTGGAAATGTGGTGACCAGAATTATGCGTAATACTTCATGAAGGGTCGTTATTGGTTTTATTGTTTCTTAGTATGATTTGATAGCTTATTAGTAACCTTGACTATCACTAAGTGTTGTATCTTTTTATTCTTGATGAATGTATTTTATTCTCCTTATGTACACTGAGAGCATATGCACCAAAGACAAATTCCTTGTGTGTCCAATCACATTTGGCCAATAAAGAATCCTATTCTATTCTATTCTATTCTATTCTATTCTACTCTACTCTACTCTACTCTACTCTACTCTACTCTACTCTACTCTACTCTACTCTACTCTATTCCACCATCCGGTAAATTTAGCACTATCACTATATATCCCATTGTTTTTGCCAATCTTCCAAAATCTTACATTTGTTCCTCCCACCACAAAAGAGTTTTTCATAAGTTGCTGCAAAACATTTGGTGTTTCTTGCTGCAGCAAAGTACCATAGGTACTCCTAAGTAAGTAATTGTAGAAAACATTTAGTAAAGTTATGTAAAAATCTCCGTCCAATTTTACGCATAAATATTATATTAACTTTACAGGTTTTCTTAAACAGAATAAATGGCCTCTCAGTTTATTTCAGGTACAATTCAAAGTGCTTTTTTTTAAAGGTTTACTCCAATTTTGACTTGTTACCAGCCATCTCTTTGTGATTATAACCAAATGTGAAGATCAGGTGCTCAGGCTTATTGTCTAGCTTGCAAAAATGATTTTTGGCTGGAAATCTCCAAGACAAGACATTTCATACAGTACATGTGTGGTCATCATCTATTCCTTTAAAAGAAAATGTAAAGGGCCTCAGAAAGAAAATAACAATGTAGATGCAGGAAGTTAATTTAAATAATTTAGGGCACCCCAGTTTAGCAAAGGGGGAAAAAGTCATGATATGTCACGTGATGACAATGTAACCCCATGAGTTTGGCACCCCTGACTTAGGGAATGCAGAAACTCCTAATCACATTCAAAATTTAATAGGAAAATCCTTGCTAACCCAATAAAATATAATTAATTTAATCCAAACTTCATTTTTTCCTTGAAATTCTCTACAGGTTTAATCATCACTGAAGGAATATAAATCGATGGGAACTCTTTTAAAACTGATTCTTATTTTATTCAGTAACAGATCAGGACAGAGAAAAATAATACATACAGACAATATATCCCAAAACATGATATGCTAGATTTTGTTTTTATATATACAGACCAGAAGCCAAGCATTAACTTCCTTGTTTCAGCTACTTCTAAAGAAAAATGGTGACAGCGGTCATAAAGAAGGATGGGCACTTCATTGACTATGTTAATCCCTGTCAATGCTTTTAAAGAAAAAAAACCCATACTTTTAGTTTACATCATGATGCCATTGCTATTCCAGCCAAAAAGATTAATCAAGATTATTCATCCTTCTGCTCTATTCTTTTGCAATAGATCTGCTGCAACAGCTTTTACTAAAATGAAATTTAAGAATTAGACAAAACTTAAGCCAAGTCTTTAAGTAAGAGAAGGTTAACCGATGTCAGGGATATTTTACATCTCTATATATCAGAGATGTGTAGTCACTAGAGGCAGGGGAGGCAGGGCCTCACCAGTCTCCTCAGGAAAAGGAAAGAATTTTAAAGAATTTTTTTTAAATAATTAAAGCCAAGGTAGTTGCTACCAGACTCCAAGTCACAGTGGCTTGGAGTCTGCTTAGTGTTAACTATAGGAGGAGGTGAGAGAACTATGGGCCTCCTTTGCATAAGGATTTTTTCGCCTTTTAAAAGTTAAGCAAGGGTTAAAAAGCGAAAGATTTCATATGCAAATAAGGCACTGATTCTCCTGCCTCCTGATCTGGGAGCAGCGAATCATGCCTTGTTGCAGTTGAGCACGCTTACGTGGGCGGGTTATTTCGGAGGGCGTGCTTCAGAGGAGAGAGGAGTGGGGGAGAAGGAGGAGGCTCGCTTTTCACCCCTCCCCAACCTTCCTGGGGTCCAGATTCCCTTCGCTGCAAGCCTTGCCGTCTCTTGCATCCCAAAGGTGGGTGGGTGTGGGAGCTTTGGTGGCCCCAATTCTTCTCTGGGGGGGTGTCTCCTGGGGCTGCTGGCTAGATAGACTCCTGAGGAGCGACCCCTTCCCTCCTAGTCCCCCTCCCATCTCCACTTTACTCGGAGAAGAGAGGGAAGGGGCAGCGGCAGGGACGTTCTTGCCACTGTGTCCCAACAAGCCAGGCATCTCGCGTTTATGTCTGCCATAAACGCGAGACGCCTGGCCTGTTGAACAAAGTGGTGGCAGGGGGAGGAATGGGATGGGTGGGCTGGCTGGCTGGGGAGGGGGGAGCCCTTTAAAGCCCTGCTGCTGCATTTGGATAAAGCCCCAGCACTAGGGAGGCTTCCAACAGTCCGGCGAGGGTGACTACAACTCCTAGTGTTCCTCGCAGGGCGTTTGTCCCGCTCAGAGCGCTACCATCTTGGCAGGCAGGCAGTGGGTGTTTAGCTAGCCAAGCGACCGACTGGAGCTCCATCGGATGAGGAAGAAGCATCATGGCTACTTGCTTATCCCCTTGCTTGGCAACTTTGGGTTCCCTTGGACAAGAGCTTTGGAAACAAACTGCCAAGGGAAGGCAGAAGACTGGAAACGAGGTGGAGGAAAAAGTGGGGGAAAGAAGTGGTGAGTAGGCCCAAGGGAGATGAGGCGACTCTGGAGGGTGGGATCCTGCCTCTTGTGGTCCTCAGAGGCGTCTGAAAATCTGGATCTCTGGGTCGGTTCTTCTGGTGGATTCGCGCCATGGAAATCCAGCAGATCGCCACGAAGTGTGGCGACGACCCTCCAGGGATAGAACGGAATGGATCTTAATCCTTAGAGCCCAGTCTGGTTAGGCGGCCACCGGGAGAAGTCTGGGGAAGATCTTTCTGAAACAGGGAGAGGAAATCGGCTGTGTAGGTTTGGGGAGCCTCCGAAGTGCCTGAAGAGCCCCACAACTTGTAAGGCTGGCAGTGGGAGACTGGCTGAGAGAGGAGCGCCTAGCATCAGTGGAGGGGGAGGTGGCTGAGGTGGGAATGCAGATAGGGAGAAGGGGGTTTCTCCTAACGTGCTGGGCATTTGGCTCTCCAGCAGTGACTTGCGGTGAGCTTCATGGCCGGTGAGGGTCCCGCTCTATGGCGGACGGTGCCGGGACTTTAAAGTACTGCCGCCGGGGCCCTGCTGCCATTTTAGAGCCCTGCCGCGGCATCCCAGCACCATCTGCCATAGAGCAGGTCCCGGTCCCGCTCTATGGCGGACGCGGCACCGGGGCTTCAGCGGGGCTTTTGCGCTTGTCTCACCGGTCATGAAGCTCACCGCACGTCACTGCTATATATAATTTCCAAATCTTGGTTAGAGAACATCTAAGGAAAGCATTAAAGGAAATACTTTAAGATGCTTTGCATATATGTTCATCATGTCTTTCTCCTCCTCCTCCTCAAACTGTTCATCTTTACAGTTTGAATGTAGTTATACAATACAATAAGCTTGCTAAAGTATATGAAGAGTTGTGGTACACTCTGTTGTTGCGTCCTCCCGACGCAGCCGGCAGGCAGGGCCAGAGCCACAGGCTCCTGATTGGCCCAGGTGCACCTGCCAGCTGGCGGGAAAATCACTAGCCGCCTATTGGCCAGCTGCCTGACAGCTGTCATATATAAATAGCTGTCAGGCGGCCCGAGCGCTGTCCATGTTCTGAACTTGTTCTTGCTGTTGCTTGTTAAATAAAGTCATTGAAATTTACCTCATGCCTCGTACTTTAAACTGGCGACGAGGATGAGCGACATGGACACCGTCATCGTCCCTGCCCTGGCTCCTTCCTCGGTCTTTGCCGCATTCAGGCCAGAGGCCGAATCTTGGGATGCATTTTTAGAGAGGTTCGTGGTCTTCCTCCAAGCACATGACCTCTCCGAGCTCCCTGAGGGGAGACGACGGGGCACTTTCTTGCACTATTGCGGGCCCAAAATGTCTGCCACCACAAGGGCTCTCTCTGTACCGACCCCGGTGCACACTATGCCGCTGGATCTCCTCATGGCTCGGCTCAAGTTACACTATGAGCCCACGCCTTCCAGGTATTCGCTGGCATTTTTTCCGGCGCTGTATCCAAAGGCAAGGACAATCCATCAGCCAGTACGTGGCCGAATTGAGGGCTGCTGCGATAAACTGCAAATTCGCAGATCTGGAGGACGCCCTCCTGGAACAGTTTATTTACGGGCTCCTCGACATCAACCTACACCGTCGAATTCTGTCCCGCGCTGAGCTGTCAATGAAGATCGCAGTGGACGAAGCCCGAGCTTACGAGATGGCCGGCCAGTCCACCCCGAATGTCCAATGGTTCCCTCCGTCTGCGTTGCTGGCACTGCCCAACTCGGCTGTGCATAGCCAGATGATGGTGCTCGATCCATGTGCCGATGCCGCTTTGTCTGTCGACCGACTCCGCTCCTTGCCCCCTCGGGATGGCAGCGTGTGCCTCAGCTGTGGTGGCCACCATCCCAGGGCCTCCTGCCGCTTCCGAATGGCTCTCTGCCGCCGGTGTGGGAAGAAGGGCCACATCTCCAATGTATGCCGCTCCACTCCGGGAGACACTCGAACCCCAAGGCCTCCTCCTCCAGCTTCTCCTGCTCTGCCTGCTGCCTTCCGCAGCCAGCCTCTGGGGTCCTCCTCCACCCGCCTGGGGTGCTATGCAGTTTCCGACCCTGAGCCTCCTCTGCCCGACTGGCAGCCCAACTCTGCTGCCTCTTCCTCCTATGGCAGCCAGGGTAAGATGCACCTTCGCGTCTTACTCGCCGCCCGCCCCTGCAAAATGGAATTGGACATGGGCTCTGCTCACACAATTATGTCTTGGGACACCCTGAGGTAATTAATACCGACCCTCACCATTAGCCAGCTGGCTCCTGCCGACTGCCTCCTTCGAGACTATCAGGGCAACCCGATTCCCATCCTGGGTTGCGGGTACTTCCCTGTCACTTTCTGCCATTTCCATGGGTCCCTACCCCTTGTGGTGGTTCAAAGCCCCCCAGCTTCTCTCCTGGGGCTCGACTGGTTTAGGGCTTTAGGGCTCAGCATAGCTGGCATAAACTCTCTCCGTCTTGTCTCTTCCCTAGAGTCCCTCTTGTCAGAGTTTGGTGACGTCTTCTCCGACACCCTGGGCTGCTACAAGGGCAACCCCATCTCCCTCAATTTGGACCCCATGGTGGTGTCCATCCGCCTGAAGGCACGACGGGTTCCTTTCGCCCTACGGGCTTGTGTGGATGCCAAGATTGACAAGCTGATCTCTCAGGGCATCCTGGAACCCGTCGACCATGCCCCCTGGGAAACCCCCATCATCCTGTCCTTAAAGGCTAATGGCTCCCTGAGGGTCTGTGCCGATTACAAGGCGACCCTGAACAAGGCCCTTCAGGCACATCCCTACCTGGTGCCTGTAGTGCAGCACGTTCTGCACTCCTTGGGCCAGGGCAATATTTTTCCGAAATTGGACCTGGCCCAAGCCTACCAGCAGCTGCCGGTAGATGAGGCCTCCGCCACTGCCCAAGCATTGTAACCCACTGTGGCGCTTTCAAGTGCCGCCGGCTTCAGTTCAGGGTCAGTGTGGCTCCCGGGATTTTCCAAGGGCTCATGGAGCGGGTGCTCCATGGCATCCCGGGAGTTGTGCCCTATTTTGACGATGTCCTGATTGCTGCTCCGGACCAATCAGGACTCATCAAAACCCTTAGGGCTGTCCTCTCCCACTTCCGTGCCGCCAGCTTGCACTTGAAGCGTTCCAAGTGGGTGCTCCAGGGCATCCCGGGAGTTGTGCCCTATTTTGACGATGTCCTGATTGCCAGCTCGGCGTGCCATCTGTGGAATTCCTTGGTTTCCTTGTGGATTCTCACTGAATCCACCCCACCCCTTCTAAAATCGAGGCCATCGCCTCTGTCCCCACTCCCCCTTCGAAGGCGGAGCTCCAGGCATTCCCCGGGCTCCTCAACTTCTACTCCTTTTTATCCCCCACAATGCAGAGCCCTTGCATCGCCTCCTCGATGCCTCCACCCCTTGGAACTGGACAGACCGTGGGGCGCATGCGCTCGTGGCTGTCAAAACTCTCTTAACTTCTGCCCCTGTGCTCGTGCAGTATGACGAGCACCTCCCACTCCTCCTAGCCTGCGATGCCTCCTCCTTCAGGGTGGGGGCCGTCCTCAGCCACTCCTTCCCTGATGGCTCCAAGGCCCCGATTGCGTTCTACTCCCGCACCTTGTCCAAACCTGAGCGTAATTATAACCAGTTGGACAAGGATGCCCTTGCGGCTGTTGCGGGAGTAAAACATTTTCATCCCTACCTCTATGGTCACCGTTTCACTCTCCTGACAGACCACAAACCCCTCTTGGGCATCATCTCCAGCGACCGGCCCACCATCCTCTCACCCCGCATGGGCCGTTGGTCGGAGTTCCTCACCGCCTATTCCTACTCCCTTGTCTACCGACCGGGCAAAGACACGGGCCATGCCGATGCCCTTAGCCGCTGCCCGCTGCCTCTCCTGGTCTCCGACCCCGCCCCCTCTGTCACGGTCGCAGCCCTGACTGATGACCTCGAGTGTCCCCTCTCGGCCTCAGACATTTCCCAGGCCTCCCGTTCCGACTCCCTTCTCCAGAGGGTCCTGGACGCAGTTCGGCGGGGCTGGACGGATGAGACTCGCATGGCCGAGTTTCTTCCATTTTTCTGCTGCCGGGATGAACTGTCACTCCTTCAGGACTGCCTCCTCTGGGGCTCCAGGGTCATTGTACCTGCTGCCCTCCACCAGCAAGTCCTCGACTGCCTCCATGACGGGCACCCGGGCATAGTGCGGATGAAAGCCCTCACTCGCCATGGATGCGGACATCGCTGCCTGGGTCCAGCGGTGTCCTCCCTGCCAGTTCGTTCGGCCAGCACCTCCCTCTGCCCCTACTCGCTCCTGGCAGACCCCTGCCTCCTCTTGGAGCCGTCTCCATTTGGATTTTTTCGGCCCTCTGGATGGCCATTCCTGCCTCCTTGTAGTGGACACCTTGTCCAAATGGGTGGACATCTTTCCCATGATGTCCACCACGGCCAGCGCCACCATCTAAATTCTCCAATCCCTCTTCACCGCCCATGGCATCCTGGACGTCATCGTCTCTGACAACGGGCCCCAATTCCAATCTGCCACCTGCCTTTCCTACCTTGCTTCCCTGGGCATCCGACATGCCCCTATTGCCCCCTATCACCTAGCTGGCAACGGCATGGCCGAGTGTGCCGTGCAATTGGCCAAGGAGGTCTTGGCCCGCCTTGCCCACCTGCCTTGGTCTGTCCACCTCTGGACCTACTTGTTAGCCCAGCACTCCATCCTCTGCCAGCCTACCGGCAAGAGTCCCGCAGTGCTCCTCATGGGTCGCCGCCTGAGGACTACCCTTGACCGGTTGCATCCCTCCTTCTCTCCCACTGCTGGCCCCCTGCCGGAGCCCCCTAGATCATTTCTGGTGGGTGAGGGGGTCTTCGCTCAAAATTTTGAGGGGGACCTGAAATGGCTGCCCGGGGTCATTATGGAACTAACAGGCCCGTGCTCTTATAGGGTCCAGCTGGGTGACAGAAGACTTTGGCGGCACCATCTGAACCAGCTGCGCCGCCGGACAACCGAGGGGCCACTGCCACCAGCCGCCTTGACCGTTCAACCATCACAGCCAGGGTCTGCTTACCCAGCGGCCGCCTAACCTTCCCAGCCATGTCCAGCCACGGCCCTGCCGTCTCCAGCCGCGTTCTCCACTTCACAACCATCACAGCCGGAGCCTGCTCACCCAGCGGCTGCCCAACCTGCCCAGCCACATCCAGCCGCCGCACTGCCAACTCCAGCCGCGTTCCCTGCTCCACGCCACTGCCAGCCAACAGTTCCATCAAAAGAAGGAAGCCTACCTTCAACTTTTCCTGCAGACTCAGGGGCTGGGCCTTCCCATCTGCTGCGTCACAGCAGCAGACCACCTCCTCCTCTGAAGACGGGACACTCCCTCTCTCCCGGAGATCCCAGCCCGTGCGCATAAGACCAGCGTACCTAAAAGACTATGCATGCGCTGTCTGGGGGGAAGGGGTGTTGTGTCGTTGCGACGCAGCCAGCAGGCAGGGCCAGAGCTGGCGGGAGAATCGCTGGCCACCTATTGGCCAGCCGCCTGACAGCTGTCATATATAAATAGCTGTCAGGTGGCCCAAGCACTGTCCATGTTCTGAACTTGTTCTTGCTGTTGCTTGTTAAATAAAGTCGTTGAAATTTACCTCACGCCTCGTACTTTAACTCGATTACAAGACTACAGATTTATTTTTTTCTTATTTTTAATTCTCTCTCTCTCTCTCTTTCTCTCTCTCTCTCTCTCTCTCTCTCTCCCCCCTCTCTCTCACACACAGAGCTAGAATGTTTCTGTTGAGGCAATCTTTATATTCTAAGCAGATGTGCAAAATGTGCTTGCTGATTCCAGTATTAGTTCATTTTGATGGCAATTTCTTAATAATATGGGATATTAAAGGATTGGAGACACTTCTAAGCACAGATAAGGGTTCACTAAGATTTTAAAAATGAAATTGCTTTTTTTTACAGGAGCTTCATATTCTTTCAATTCATAGGAAGTTCTTACAGAAGTGGGTGTTCGGGAGATATATGAAAGTGGGTGCTATAAATTAGCAAGAGGTTTTGCAATTTTGGGTGCTATAAATTAGCAAGAGGTTTTGCAATTTGGATTAATAGATTTTTCAAAGCTGATAGTTGAAGTTTCAGACAAAGGGCTGGATTTTTAAAATACCCACTGTAAGATTTAGGAGATAAATTTCTACACCAAATCAGTTGGAAGGGAATCAGTGCCAAACTTAAGGTCCCTTTTCAGAATGTAAAATCTACACACCCATATACCTAGCATTAATTATAATCTCAGATTCATAATATGTTGCAGGATCATAGAAGCAAATTTAATATAGTGGACGATCTGGATTAAAAAAACCTTTGGAACATGAGAACTTTTTCTACTTTTTGTGCATAAAAATGCAGTTGAAGTGTTTGCTTAAGTGGTTTCATGTCACTATATTCTTTAGCATCTAAAATAAGGTATGCAATGTTGATGCAACAGCTGTTTTGGACCCTGCACATCTGTGAAGTTAATAGTCTCATCTGACAATAGTTTACATCAGTTTTGAATACACATGTGTTGAATAAAGCTTTTGACAGAACTAATCCCACCAGTCTAGCTATCATTCAGGATTTACCAGTACCCCCACTCCCCCAGTCCCAGCCTAGTTCCACATTGAGAGAGATGTTTTCACAGTTTCTGATGATATTTGGTGGATGTGGAGGGAAAAAAAAGACTTGAAATACATGAGGCTCCTGTCCTTAACATGATCTGTACATGGTAAAAAAGACAGTACTATTTACTGACATTATGCTGGTAGCAGGATATAATTTGTCAGTCAGTCAGCAAATGTTGTGCTGCTGTGGTTTTGCACAAGTTCTAAGATTTGTGGATAGCACTTTAATGTGGTCATGAGAAATCAGTTTCTTTCATAGAGGCAAGGGAGGTGGCTACAATATTGTATTATTTTATCTTTTAGTTTTATGCAATCTTGTAATAACATTTGTGGTACTAATGTCATCATTTTAGCCATTGTCTATCCACTGCAAGATGAAGGCCTCTTCCGCATGTTTCCAACCAATACAGTCCTGAACTTTCTTTTGCCAATTGGCACCACAAGACTTACTGATGTCATAGATCCATCTTGTTTTAGGTCTCTTTCGTGGGCACTTTTTATCAAATGGGATCCATTCTGGGATTGCCTTTGTCCATCTGCCATCAGTTCTTCTTGCTATATGACCAGCCCATTTCTATTTCAATTCCTTTAGTCTCCTGTACCAATGTGTAATATTAAGCATGTAGGACAGAGGAAAAACATAGTTTATGTTTAGTTTTAATCCAGAGTCTCGGTTGGGGTATTCATTGCAAAATTCATGAAATACAATATGAAGGAGTTCTTCAAACTGGAGTATTCAAATAAAATAAAGGAGTTTTAAAAAAGGAGGCATCTGTTTTATGGACAGTGAAATTGAAAGTGATGTTCAATATTGCATATTATGAGTGCAGCAATGAAACAATATATCTGACTTAAAAAAATCTTTCTACAAAACTTGTGTAAAAATCTGAAAGCTTGGTAACCTCTTAGGACATGATCAATCTAAAAGCTTCTCTACCAGGCACTAGGGTTGTAGAGGGAATGCATTAAGGTTATCTACCACTTTGGAGAATTTACAGAAACCACCACAGAGTGAAATGAGAACTTTACTATTTCATATGAAAATAAAACCATTTTGGGCCCTGAAACATTTCCCTTAGGTCTTGAGAAGACAGACCAATACAAAAGAGAGAATGAAGAATCCAGGAATCACAAATGAACCTATATTATAGTCTCAAAAGGCAGACCTGGTTCATTGGCAATACCAAGGTATTGTTAGATCTGTGGATAATGCAATTCCCATTAGCTTACTACAGTAAAAAATACATTTAACCAGAGAGGCAATTCATTGTGATTCACTCCTGGGTGCAGAATCTTATCATATCTTTAGTCTTACACTGGATGCTTGCCAGTGACATGCGGTGAGGGATACCGTTGGTGAGGCAAGAGCGCGGCAGCGGCGAGAAGCAACGTCCCCGCCGCTGTGTCCGACAGGCGTCTCTCGTTTATGATGGACATAAACGTGAGATGCCTGTCGGACACAGCGGCGGGGGTGTTGCTTCTCGCCGCTGCCGCACTCTGTCGCCTCGCCTTCCGTCTCCTCCATCCCCGCTGACATTCTTGGGAGCAGGTCGGGTGGCTGGCTGGCTGGGAGGAGAAGAGCGGTTTGTCTTTGTGCCGGCTGGCCGGCCAGGCAGGGAGCAGGTCGGGTGGGGGTGGGTGGCTGGCTGGCTGGGAGGAGAAGAGCGGTGAGTCCCTCCCCAGCCAGCCACAAGGGCTCACCGCTCTTCTCCTCCTCGTCCTCCCCGCTCGGGTGCTGGGCTGGCTGCAGAAGAAATGGTGGCTGGTAAAAGAAAAACCTCTCCAGAATCACCCTTGCACATGATTCGCTGCTCCCAGATCAGGAGGCGGGAGAATCAGTGCCGCTTTTGCATATAATCTTTTGCTTTTTAACTCCGCCTTAACTTTAAAAGGCGAAAAAGAGGCCCCGAATTCTCTGCCTCCTCCTAGTTAACACTGAGAGCAGACACCAAGCCACAGTGACTTGAATCTGGTAGCAACTATCCTGGCTTTAATGCATTAAAAAATATTTAAAACTCTTCCTTTCTCTCAGGAGACTGGGGAGGCCTCCACCTCCCTTGCCTCTAGTGACTGCACATCCCTGATGCTTGCATCATTGCAATAACAACAGTACTTAGACTTATATACTGCCCTATAGTGCTTTACATCAGGGGGCCCCAACCTGTGGTCCATGGCCCACTACTGGGCCATGGGCTAATCACCATTAGGCCACATGAGGGGCCAGCCCCTCTCGCACGAGCCACATCATGTATGCTCGTGGCCCCACTTGCATTAGCGTCATTGCAGGTGCTCACGGCTCCACACGCACAAGCATGGTTGCAGACCCTTGTGACCACGCTCATGTGAGCATTGCTGCAAACATCATGGGCATTCATGAGTGCACATGCATGTGCACTTGCACTTGAGCCTGCCAGGATTGAACTCCAGGCTGTGGACAGAGTTAGCTTGCAATACTGCATTCTGACAACTAACCATCAGGAGTTTTCACTGTGCTTGAAATATAGGGCAAGATGAAGAACAGTCTCTTTATTTTTTATCCACTCAAGCTGATACAGAAGTAGAATTCTTAGAAATGCATTTCATTTTCAGAGGATCTGAATAGCAATAACACTAAGACTTACATACTGCTTCACAGTGCTTTTACAGCCCTCTCTAAGCAGTTTACAGAGTCAGCATATTGTCCCCAACAATTTGGGTCCCCATTTTAACCACTCAGAAGGATGGAAGGCTGAGTCAACCTTGATCTTGGTGAATTTGAACTGCCAATTGTAGGTAGCTAGCAGTCAGCAGAAGTAGTCTACAGTAATATACTCTAACCACTGCACCACCGTGGCTCTAAATGCCTAAATGTCTACGATGGAGATGATCTGGAGGACCACTTTGACTTTCAAAGTGCTCTGCAAGAAGAGAGGAGCCTGACTCTCCCTCCCCAGCTGAATCAGGACACGATGGAAGATTATCTTTCCAATTATGCTGGATTTCAAAAATGCCTAGAGGGCTTCAGAGGCCCATCAATATTGTCCAGACAATTTCCATCTGTTCCAACAAGAGTCAAGGACAGTTTGTTTTTCCTCTGCAAAAGACAGCAAATTTTAAGCCTTCTTTTATTATGAACTGGGGGTGGGTGGGAACCCCCATTCCGTTTTGTTACAGAGTTTTGAAAATATTTAAATTATATACTATACTTTTGTGTCCTGTGGTAATTGAATGTGCAATGCAATGTAAATGCATGTCTTATAGGATTATGATAACAATATTAATTGAACATCCACTTCACTCCAAAATAGAACAGAAATTTCATCTGAAAATCCTATGGAATAAGGGGTGCTTCTACAAAGTAGATATTAATTTCCTATGACCCAGTAACACACCATAAAGATACTTAGGTCTAATCCTATGTTAAATCATGTGTTTGATTATATCCCACATGTCACTCACAAGCTCAAGGTAGTACATATAACATACCCATTGTTTATAAACTGAATTTAAGTTGGCTATGTAATATGGCTGCAAAAAAGACGGCATCAAACAGAGATATAGTTTTTTTTAATTACAAGGTTGTAAGTATTTATTATGTTCAATGTTATTTTCCAGTTTACAAACATTTTATATTATCTATCTTATTTTCTGTCTGTTATTTATGAAACTAGCATCTCTTTTCCATTTCTTTCCTAGTATTTGCATTCCAATTATCTATTAGTACTATGGCAGTTTTTTGATACTGCAATTATCACCCTTTGCAATTTGCTCTAGAATGACTCATTGCTTTCTGTAACTATATAGTCATTGTACATTTGTTTAAAACTTTTGCTGACCCTATATCCTCTATTTCTATTATATATAATCCTATAATTTATATTAAGTACATAATTGATGACATCCTTTTAGTGTTTGATCATAAAAGGGATTCCCTGTTATATTTATAAATGGAATACTAAATCTGACAAGCATGAATCAAGGACAACTTATTCTTCTTTCTGCATTTTTACTCAAAATGCTGCCCTACCAACTGGACTGGACTTAAGAATCCCCTTTCTAATTCTAAAACTGTGATTCTGTCTTAAATGGTCATACAAAAGCAATGCAGAAATGAAATATACTGAAATATTTGCCCCTTGGTCCTTTCAAATCAAAGCTCTTTTATGTGGCATCAGAATAGAAAATAGCCTAGAAAAGCCATGTGGAAAATTTCGACTTCCCTTTTCCTGTGGTAGAGATAAATAACCTTGAATGACTTCATTTAATTATAATAATACTGTTATGATAAATGTGCTCCATTATGGAAATAGAGTTAGTAAGTGAGAATTAGTCATGGCCGAGCAACAGCTTTTTCAGCACAAGGTAATAGAACAACGCCTGACTGCAGACAACACTAAATAGGAGCAGATGACCCTTGCTGAGATTTTGCCAGTTGAGGTCAATTCCTGTGTTCCCTCATCATTCTCATTCTCTACCAAAAGAACATCTCTGCCAACAATCACAAGATTTTAGTGTTCTCTTTAGGAAAAGGGTAAATCCAACAGCTGAAACAACTTCCCTCCATGATGTCTGCCTGCTCCTTCCTTCCTTCCTTCCTTACAGATTTTCCTTGGAAGAATATGAAACCAAAGATACAGGAAGTACTCCAAAGCAAAGGGCAGACTTCATTTATGATGAAACTAGTCAATACAAACCCAAAGTACAACCATCCTCAACAAATGTTTCCAATTAGTTTCTGGATACAGAAGAAGGACAAATTAGTTTGGAGCCTGATTAAAACAATGGGGGAAACCATCCAGCTTTAAAAGGGGCAATTTCTTAACATAACCAACCTTTGCACCTTCAAGATGTGCTCAACTTCTTCTCCAATAAATTTAGCCAGTATGGAATATACTGTAAGACTTCCATAAGCACAAAGAAGGTTTCTTAAACTTCCCAACTGGGATTATTATAACATTTAAAGATAATTTTATTGGGGAATTCTGGGAGTTGAAGTCCACAAGTTTTAAAGTTGCCAAGTTTGAAGATTCCTGAGCTATTTAGCAATATAGAGTAATCACCCCACCCACAACATAGTGCTTAAAGGACTAGCCTAGAAATGGAGAGACCTTGAATTCTGGTTCTCTCTTAGGCATAAAAGCCAGCTGTGTGACTTTTGGCCAATCCCCTTTTCTTCACTCTCATCCTTTCTCTTAGCCCTAGGAAGAAAGCAAGAGTAAATCAAAACTTCAGGGGCTAGTCCACATGGTCTCCAGGAGTCAACACTGACTTGAACGGACAAAGAAACAGAAAATAAGTTCAGAAACCTTTAAAAAATGGCAGGAATTCAAACTTATTACTTTGCAGATCAATATTAGGGTCTCCAAAAAATTACTCTCTTAATATTAGCAAAGCTAAAGATTCTGGCCTTTCCTTGCTCCCTACAGTCAGCACAGTGAAGGAATTATCTTCACTTATTATATTTTTTTAAATACTTTTGTATGTTTTTTATTAAACAAATTCATATAATCAGCTCAGCTCTCACAAACATAATTCTGGGTGGTTTACAACATTAGAAATCCAGAGCTGTGGTGATGCAGTGGTTAGAATTCAGTATTGTAGGCTAATTCTGCTGATTGACAGCAGTTCGAGTCTTACCAGCTCAAGGTTGACTCAGCCTTCCATCCTTCTGTGGTGGGTAAAATGAGGACACAGAGTTTGGGGGACAATTTGCTGACTCTGTAAACTGCTTAGAAAAGGCTGTAAAGCACTATGAAGCAGTATATAAGTGCTATTGCTGTACCCCCACCCACCTATTCTGGCAGCAGCAACACAATCAGATTGACAACTTGATTGGCTCTCTCTCCATTCATGGAGCCCGGGCTCAATGGTGAAATCACATCTTCAGGACTTTTCAGAAAAGCAATAAGATGGGGGCCAATTGCACCTCCAGGGAAACGATGTTCCATAGAGAGGGGAAACATCATCGAGAAGGCCTTTTTCCATGGCCCATCAGATGTTGAACTCTAATAGACCTGCAACAGAAGACCCTGACTTTCTGTCCTGGGAAACTTAGCCAACTAAGTACAGATAAATACCATGAAATTACCCTTCCAAGATTTCAAATGCTTTCATATGTTTTAAAATCAAACCAGAAGAGGATCTCTATTAGAAATGTCTTTGAAAGGCAAACTACTAGAGAAAGCCAAACTCTCCTGTGATCATAAGGCAGTTCCATAGCCTTGTAATGAACTATTCAGCACAAATTAGGGAGTTATTCACAAAGCCATTTTTAATAATGAATAAATTCTAGAAAATTGCAGTATGTACAGTATGTGTGAATAATTTGTGAACTGAAAAAAAGACAGAATCCTCAACTAAATGATTGCATTATGAATTATTAACCAACCCTCAGTCATGACACTGAAGAATAATTAGTTAATATCTTAACAGAAAAGATATATAGTTTAGGTGAAAAGCCAGTATAGAAAGCAGGGACTTGAATATCTTTCTCAAGTCTGGTACCCTTAGGATATCTGGAAATATGACTACCAGGCACACATAGAGGATATCAAATTGTGTAAAACTGAGACAGAACATAGGACTTCACAAACTATTGAACTTTGCACATCTGAAAATATGTATTATTTTAATGTTACTCTTATTATATAATAACTGTTACTGTGATTGTTTTCTGAAATATGAAGGAAAGGAAAAGAAAGGGGAGGAAAACATCACCAAATATTTTATTTGAAGTTGCCTGAAGAATGAGATTGAAATTATTATACTGAATACATTTTATAAGAGCCGAGGTGGCGCAGTGGTTAAATGCAGCACTGCAGGCTACTTCAGCTGACTGCAGTTCTGCAGTTCGGCTGTTCAAATCTCACCGGCTCAGGGTTGACTCAGCCTTCCATCCTTCTGAGGTGGGTAAAATGAGGACCTGGATTGTTGTTGGGGCAATATGCTGACTCTGTAAACTGCTTAGAGAGGGCTGAAAGCCCTATGAAGCGGTATATAAGTCTAACTGCTATTGCTATTGCTAAATTTAATTTGAATGTTGAATTTGATTGAATAAATATATGTGCACACTTGCACAGAAGTCCACTTCTGTATCTTCAAATTAATGCACCTGATTCAGTCTGATGCCTTGAATTGATCTGGTGATTCAGTTTGAAGATTTTATTTAAAGGGTGTCATCTGAAATTGTCTTCAAACACAAAATTTCATTAAGAAGACATCCAGTTCTGGGTAAAGAGAAGATCAGATCAAAAGTGAAAGACTACAGTAATCTGGTTAAGAACTGGATTTGAAGCAACTGGCTTACCAACCATATTCAGTGCATCGTCTTCAATGGAACACATCTACATGAAGAGAAGCATGTGATGGGATACTGCAAGATTCTATCTTAGGCCCAGTAGTTTTCAATATCTTCATAAATGATCTAGATGAAGGGGCTTCATCAAATTTGCAGATGACACCAAGCTGGGGATTCAGAAAGATCTTGACACAATTGAACACTGGACCTTATACAACAAAATGCAATTCAGTGGTGATAAAAGGTAAGGTCCCCTACAAATAATTCCCTAAACCCAAATGCACAGATATAAGATAGAATAGGTGGTACCTGGGTCAACACTAGCAACTGTGAGACAGATCTAGGTGTTCAAGTAGACCACTAGTTAAATTTGAGCCAGCAGTGTGCTGCAACTGCCCAAAAAAAACCTAATGCATCAATAGGTTGCATCAATAGAAGGATAGTTTTAAGATCAAGTAAATGTTAGTATCTCTTTATACTGTACTGATGAGACCACACTTGGAATATTGCATCCAGGTCACCATGATACAAAAAAGACATTGATATTTTAAAAAGAATGCAGAGAAGAGCAACAAAAATGATTAGGAGACTGGAGGCTAAACCTTATGATGAATGGTTGCGGGAACTAGATATACAGTATCTAGTTAAAGAAGGAAAAGACTAGGGTTGACATGATAGCAGTCTTCCAGATCATTACAGATCCAATCTAGAACTAAGGAGAAATTTCACAACAATGAGAACAATCAGTGGAACGGCTTAGTTCTAGGTGCTCCATCACTGGAGGCTTTCAAGAAGAGACTTCACAGCCATTTGTCCAGAATAGTATAGGGTTTCCTGCTTGAGCAGGGGGTTAGATTAGAAGACCTCCAAGCTCCCTTTCTATGTTCTAAAATATTCGAAAGGAAATATCTTATATCAGATAAATGTAAAAGCGGTTTGTATTACTTAAAACACTTTAGGATTATTTTCTCAGTATTAACAAATCTTTGCCATTCTTGTGAATTTGAACTTTGAACTTGAGTATGATCAGACTCTTTATATGACCAAGTTTTTAAAAATGTCCACTCATCTTTGAACTTTGAACTTGAGTATGATCAGACTCTTTATATGACCAAGTTTT
Organism: Thamnophis elegans; assembly: GCF_009769535.1. Classification (NCBI taxonomy): domain Eukaryota; kingdom Metazoa; phylum Chordata; class Lepidosauria; order Squamata; family Natricidae; genus Thamnophis; species Thamnophis elegans. The sequence continues at coordinate 56,604,305 of NC_045544.1, forward strand.
TAAAAATGTCCACTCATCTTTTTATTGATTATAAGACACTTCCAATGTATTAAGAGCAGTCTTTCACTGGCTGATACTACTTTACCTGCCGCAGATTGATCTGGCTAGCTCTTAATGTTTTCAAGTCCAAACATGTTTACCTTCAGCATGAACATAGATAAAGCTTTGAGTACACTATCTGCACTATAACTTGTATTAACACGCTCGGATATCTTGTTGCTCGTCTTAGAAGATCAATAATTCCACAGAAGATCACATTCCTATTTCTCTTTCTTATATTTAGAATTGAAAGTACAATTAGCAGCTAGATAAAAATATCTGCTTCTTTTCTTCCATTAATCTACAACTTGCATACTAATTGTACATAAAACTCCTGGTATCATCATCACATTTAGCAAAAAGCAATTATACAAAAAATATGCTTTCCTTTGCACAATTAATCAAATGCCTGACCCTGGGCACTTGATTATTAGGACAGTGCAGGCTTCAACAATGATTGAGAATTGGGGGAACACAGCCCACAGACTTTTGCATGAGTTTTAAAAAAAAAGAAAGAAACATAAGAATTCCCACAGACACTAGGCTTGGATCTCACATGAATCTGTTTTAATTGCATTGTATATGTTTATTTGTCCTCTGTTGAGTGGTGGAGACATAAAAATGGAAGGAAGGAAGCCTGGATTCTTTAAAGTAGTAGCATCTTTCTTCAGACTGGCATGGAAAGGTGAAAAAAGTTGTCCAGCTTAACAGAATAAGAGAGAGTGCTCAAACGCTTCTGAACATTGTCTGAATCATATTAAAATGTGCACAACTCTATACATTATCAGTATTTTGTCTTGGGTAGATTTCTTTCAAAGGGTGGAGTTCCTTTATAAAATATTATTAATGAAATCTGATATTTAGATTTCAGCCAGCCAACCACTGGGGCAGTTGCATGCTAGAGTCCTCAATCAAGACAACATTCATATTTTAGAAAGCTGAAAGGCTACAGAGCTGTGCTTATCCCTTCCTTCCTATACTGATATGAGTCCTGGACTGTGTATTGGAGGCACATCAAACAACTGGAGAAATTTCACCTGCATGCTCTCCACGTCATCCTTGGCATTTGTGTCTCCAACCTGGAAGTTTTGGATTGTGTCAAATCCACTAGTCCCTGATTACCAAATGAGATGGGTGGGGCATATCATGAGAATGGATGACTGTTATATGCCTTTTCAGGTCCTGGAGTCTGGGAAGAGAGCCTGAGGTCAACCATGCAAATGCTATAAAAACACTGTGAAAGAAACCCTACGTCACTGTTACATCCAGCCAAGAGAACTAGAAGCTGCACCTGCTAACAGAACCCACTGGCAAGCCCTGTGCTATGAAGCCTCCATCAGCTTTGGGAACAGGTGCTGCCAAAAATGATAGGAAACTGTGAGCAGTATCACAGCATAACACCCATCATTGCTATAACAATAGACTTCCAGTGCCCCCACTCATTGCCTTCAGCCTAGGATGGCAGAGCCACCTCTATGTCCACAGATAAATCTTTGAACCTGAAGATCTACCACATATTCCCATATGCAGAAAGAAGAGGAATTACATTCCGACAGATTTATATTGCAGATTTTCTGGACCAAAAATAATTCTCACACTTTTTTAAAATCCCTTTTCTCTTCTGTTTCTCCCTGAATCACAGAATGTCAAAGGTGAATTTCCTATTAAAGCTGAACTGGGAAACTATTAAATTCTGCCATCAAAGTAAGAATTCTAAAGGAAACTGTGATTTCACAAATTCTAGATGGTTGCATTCTGTGCAAACAAAAGAAGAAATATTCATTTTCTATTCCAGTAACTATGGTTTATTCCTGTATGAAGATTGCTGCATCTGAACTGAAAGTTTAGTACAAATACCAGTTTATTGCTGGTGTCTACAATAATACCGCTGTATTTATTGTAGTAGGATTCATTAGAACCAAAACCAGTGTGGAGAAAAATTATATAATTATTGAACATATGGCCTAACTTTCCCCATTCCCCCCTTTTGAATCTACAACATCCTGTGAGATAGGCAGTCTGAGTGTTAATGATGTTCCTATAACTACTACGTGGTGCAATTCAACTTGTTTCTTATTCTTCCTGCTTCCGGTGCAATATCTTTACATTTATTAGCGCACAATGTGTTAGTAGTCAATGCAGTCCATTAAAGGTAAAGTCCATTCATGTAGGAAAAACTGGGCTTCTGGTACTGATTGCGGGGGAGTATAAATGCACAAGAGCATAAGACACTTTCCTGATTAAGAAATGTTGGTTGATTGATTGCATGTGTTAACTCTGTAATTAATAATTAAATTTACATAATTTTGAATTATGGGTAAAACAGCAGTTCGGAAACAAAGTTCTTCATATAACAACGTTCCCAACATGCTTCAGAAGATATACACACATAACACAGTTTAGGAGAGACATTGTTCCATGTTTAAGTAGTCCTAGACTTACAACCATTTATTTAGTGACCATTCGAAGTTACAACAGCACTGAAGAAAATGAATTATGACTGTTTTTTACACTTACGACCATTGCAGCATCCCTTTAATCACATGACTATCGCACCATTGGTCACATGATCCAAATTCAGATGCTTGACAACTGGCATGTATTTATGACAATTGCAACGTCCCGGGACCATATGTCACCTTTTGTGATCTTCTGACAAGCAAGTTAATGTGGAAGCCAGATTCACTTAATAACCATGTTACTAATTTAACAACTGCAATTGTTCACTTAACTGTGGCAAGAAAGGTTGTAAAATGGAGCAAAACTCACTTAACAACTGTCTTGTAATGGAAATTTTGGGCTCAGTTGTGATAATATGTGAGTAATTGAAAATGGCCCATTTAAGATGAGGTTGTACTTATCTGTACCTATTAGAAATATTTAACATGAAGGTGCAAAGCTGTGCTTCTTAATTCTGAGGACCGTTTGAAAGCTCAATTAACAGGGCAATGTTATGCCTTTCTCCTTATTAAGCCACAAGTAGAACTGGGCTTAATGGCACTTACTCCCAGGTAAAAGGATCAGGGATTTCGGGTTAAGTGTTTTCATTTGCAGAGGGCAAGGCGAAATGAAAAGATGTCAAATGGATTTGACATTGTAGCTCTTACCCAGCAACTCCAGCCTAGAGCCGTGAAAAAGCAGAAAATGGTATCTGGTGTACCTTGAATTGAGAAAGCCTGTCTTCAGCAAAGAAAAAAAAAAGCAGGCTTTGCTAGTCTTCAGGATATGAACCTTTGGCCCTGACCAATGAAGGCAATCTGTCAAATATGATTTAAATTCCTGGTAAGGCTCCATAATGAAGAGAAATAGGAGGAAAGGGTACTTTGATTCCATGCTACGTTTCAAGCAATGCCCTTGCCCTCGCCAACAATTACAGATGGTCCGAGATGGGAATGTAATGGAGAAGAACATATGGCTGCCCAGCATGAGGATATTGCTGCAACTGACTTCTACACTTCAGAGAAGAACCGGGCTTCGCCTCACAATTTTTACAATCAGTTCTTCGGCTGAAGGCGGGAAATTATTTGATTCCTGTCCTAGAGAATCTTTCTTTTTCTTTTTCATATAGATTTCCAGGATTTTAACCATTTGACTTCTTCATTTGAGGATAAGAGGAAAGACTATGGCATCAGGATCTTACAGATTTTTCTGTTTTCAGTCACGGTTATAAACTGAGAAATGGCAGGGCAGGAGAGGTGGACTGGAAACATTTGTAACTGTAACTGGAGAACTCTTAGCACCTAGCAGCTCATTTGCTGCTCTGCGCACAATGAATAGTTCTCAATTGCAATGTTTGCCTAACCAAAAGCTTATTTTCCTTATTCTAAATGAGGTAAAATGAAACCGGATAATATAGGGAAAATGCGTTTTTAAAATATTCATGAAAAAGAAGGAGGAGGAGAAAAAGAAGAAGAGGAAGAGGAAGAGGAGGAAGAAGAAGAAGAAGCACAAGAAAAAGAAGAAAAAGAAGAAGAAGAAGAAGAAGAAGAAGAAGAAGAAGGGGAAGAAGGAGGGGAAGATTAAGAAGAAGAAGAAGAAGAAGAAGAAGAAGAAGAAGCAGCATAGGTTATGTCAAAGGTACACAATTATGGCCCTTTACGACCTGTGGACTTCAATTCCCAGAATTCCTGAACCTGGCTCAGGAATTCTGTGAGTTGAAGTCTACAGGTCATAAAAGGGCCATAGTTACTCACCTCTGAACTATATTATAAGGGCATTTTAATGCTCTATGGCACAGGTGTCAAACTCATGGCATGGCGTTGCCATCATGTGATATTTCTCAAAAGTATTCCCTTTGCGGAGCTGGGGTGGGCATGGCCTGTGTGACACATCCAGCCAATGGGCCGCCAGTTTAACACCCCTGCTCTATAGCATGTATGGCCTCTCTTTGTGTTACAGGGAATCCTTGACCAACAGACCCAATAGGGATTGGACATCCCATCACTAAGCAGTGCGATTGTTAAGTGAGTTGCCCCCAATTTTACACTCTTTTTTGCTGTGGTCATTAAGCAAATCACACAACCATTAAGTAAATCAGATAGCTGTTAAGCAAATCCAGCTTCCAACATTGATATTGTATGTCAGAAGCTGGCTGGAAAAGTTGCAAATGGCAATCACATGACCCCCAGGATGCTGCAACAGTCATAAATACACCACGATGGTTGCCAAGTGCCTGAATCATGATAAAGTGTTAATGGAGATGTGCAATAGTCAGTCGTAAGTGCAAGGACTGGTCATAAGTCACTTCTTTCAGCATCATTGTAACTTTGAATGGCCTCTAAACAAATGGTCATACATCAAACATTACTTGTATTCTTTTTCCTTCTTTCCCGTCCCAGTTTTCAATTCACCCTTTGTATATCCTCATACTTACCTAACTTTTTATCTCAATCCTTTGTTCCATTTATCTTTCTGATGGCTGACAGGATAAAATTTGACAAGACTGACATAACCCATAGCAGGACTCATCTTTATATGAAAAAGTGAAATATAACTGAAGCCTGAATATTTTAACAGCAAGGTTTTAACATTCTGTTTTTAACCCTTTTAATCCACGTACAAGGTACATTGTTTGAATTCTGAAGCTTCCAAAGATGCAGCAGCAATAACCTACAATTACTCTCCAACCCTACCCTTCAGAAAACTATGCCATATAGATTGTGTTGCCCAACTGTTGGATGCTACTCTACTCAGGTATGATGATGGCTGGCTAATGCTGGCCTTAAGAGTTTCAAGGCAGAACATAGAAAGAAGTGGGTAGCTTCTTCTGAATCTAATTACCTTCCTGCTGATCACCTGCTGAAGGGATATACATTTTGGTCTCCTGAATTGATGATTGGCTAGAGTGGAGAAATAAAGATACCTGATGTGGGTTAGGCGCCTTTCAAGGGAGTGGCTGCAAATGTAGAAATGCTTTGTGGTCAGTCAATTCGGTTATTTCTAATATGAATGTAGCCATTTAAAAAAAAAGAATTATTCCTGTTTTTTAAACACAGATCTAGCAATTTTTCATTACAGCGAAAAAACCCGTGTATATAAGGAGCCACCGTAAGACCTTAGAAATAGCACTAGCAATAGCACTTAGACTTATATACTGCTTCACAGCAGCCCCCTCTAAGTAGTTTACTGGGTCACCATATTGCCCCCAATAATCTGGATCCCCATTTTACCCACTTAGGAAGGATGGAAGGCTGAGGCAACCTTGAGCCTGGTGAGATTCGATCTGCCAAATTGCTGGCAGCTGGCAGAAGTAGCCTGCAGTACTGCATTCTAACCACTGTGCCACCGTGGCTCCAGAAAGCACCAGTTAGGTATTATATGGGCACTTGCGTCTGTGGAAGCCAACTGCCCAAAATTGCATCATTCAGGAGAAAGGGCATGGCTACAACAATTTAAAATGGCTAAGCAAGAGATAAGCTGATCCCAACTCCTGACAGTTACTAATCATGATGAAGCATTCCAAATCACATCCACAGCAAAAATTCTCAGAAGAGGGCAATTACTAGAGCTAAAAAAGCTAATTCTATTTCTAGTGCTAATTTGTCTGCCTCCTGTAGGCTAGGGAATGAAACACCATGAGGACATATCCTTTAAAAATAGCAAGGAGGAGGAGATGGTGAGGATGAATTGTCAGCAAACTTATATGGAAAAGACGACTTTAGCTTTTTGCACATTTGGTCCCCCTGGGCTACACAGAACACTATTATGTACCAAACACGTTGGTTTATTCATAACATTTCACGTAAGAGCCTTCTTTTTCCATCTGGCAGGCTGCTCATAATATAAATACTCTGGATACAATACCACATTGTTAGTTGTGCTAATAATGGCTGCCACTCCAATTCTACCGCTTTCAATATAGTTAATAAGTAATTCCTGCTTGATGGTGCCCCTTGGTTCTCTACAGCTTGATCCCTCAGTTGGGAAGAGAGAATTATTTCTGTCCACCAGTATTTCTAAGCAATTCCCGGGGATCTATCTCTAGGTGACCCCAGATTATACTACCAATGGAACTCTCAAAATCCAGTGCTCCTCTATCTCAAAGAAAATTGCTTACCCAGTTAATTGCTGCTCCTGTTATTGTTGTTACAAAGAGATACAAAGGCTTTAAGCAACCTTTTAATTATTTCACATTATCCAGGGCCCTAAAATACCCAGAATCATGGCCCTCAAATAAGCTCCTTTTGCAACGTATCCAGTGGCAACAATTCTTTTAAGAAATTTCTACAAAATGTTTTCCATTCCATTCAAAATCTTACTGAGATTTTAAATTATCGAACTTATTTTAAGTTATGATATGAAGGTGCTTGTTTAGCCATTCCTTTTCTCCAACACACACACATACACACACACACACCAACAGACAACATGTTCCCCTGGATTGAATTTGTAAACTGGAACTAACATAAGTATCCCTTTTTCCCGTTTGCACAAAACTAACCTGGCAACCCCCATTGTCTTGCAGTGTTCTTATGTCCTTGCCTTCCTCTCAGCCATACCTGAAGTGACCTTACCTCCTCCTAGGCTGTTCCCATGTTAAAGTGATAAAAATCCTCCTTTTTTTCTTCAGCCAACAACCACTCATGCCAGTTTCAAGATGTGCAAAATCAGGCACAGATAACTGTAGGATCAGCCCTGCAGTTATGGGGCACAGACTAGTGCAAGCATGACCCTTTCCCTTCATTTCCTTCACTACAGTTCTGTTATGGGGAACTCCTGAATCTAGTTCTTTCAAAGCAGTTTCTCCACCCAACACACGCCCTGCAGATTCCATCAGTTTTCCAGAGGAAAGCATTGAAGTCAGTGATGATGCCCACTGCATGCACTGGTGGGATCCTACCGGTTTAACAGCCGGTTTGGTGATCGCACACTTCACACAAGCATGCAGCCTGATGCACTTTGTGTGCATGTGTACATTTTTGAGAAAACTTACCTTCTGCATTACTGCTGGGGAGGAAAAGCTCTGCCATGCAACTCAGCTGAGATGATATACAGTAAAACCCAAGGGTGGGTGGGTGGGTCCAGCTAATCATCGGAATTACCGGTTCGCCTGAATCGGCCTGAACCGGTCCGAACTATTAGAATTCCACCCCTGACTGCATGTATACTTATAGCTTCATTGATTTCACTGGACTAAAATGCCTGTTGATGCACTGATTTACAGCCAAAAATTGCAAGCCAATTTTACTGAAAGTATTGGATGTTTATAATCTAAAGGGTCCTATTTCACGGCTATATTTCACTGTATTCATCTGCCAGCAGAATGGCAAGTTAGTTTCCTTCTCCTACATGAATAGGGTAACGTTCTTGGCATAACTACAGATTTGCTTGTGTAACATTTGATGAAGTCTCATCTGTTAATGTTAGGATTTAAGAGAATTATGCCTTGACCAATTTACATTACAAAATTGTGTTGTGCTGCAGTATAAATATAAGTCATTATCTTGGATTTCCCCCCCTTTTGGTGGAAGGTTTGGCTTAAAAAAAGAGAACTACTGGAGTTTTCGGATGTTAATGGAATGGGCAAAAATGGAAAGTGACACTCTCTAATATACTTTACTATATCATGTATTTGTGTATATTTAAATATTTGCATCTGACTTGCTGAAACTGAAATAGCTTATTTTCTTATAGGAACTTTGTCAGGGTGTTACAGACAAAATTGCTAACTTGATAATGAAGGGGAAAAGAAGCTGTTTAAAATAAGATTACATTTATTTTAAAAAGCATCCCATTTGTATGTATGTATGCATGACAAAGGGATGGCATTTTGTAATTTATGGTTTTATGCCTATTCAACTTTAGGAAGCTTGTGAAAATTAGATAGCTGTGCCTTGATTTTCTAGTGAATAGGATTTTCAATTGTCATGTCCTTTAATCTAGTTTTTTTTCTTGTGTTGTTTTTAAAGATATCTCTTTAAATCTCAGTCTATCACTTATTCCAGAAGTTTAAAAAATTATTATGTTCATTGATCTTTTTTATTATGCCTTAAAGCATTCTTTTAAATTGGTATGCCATTTGACATATTTATCTGTTTCCTTTCCTTTTGTTAATCAGGCATTAAAGTGGGATGTAGAGAGATATTTACCAAGTGGCAAATAATCATTGTGTGTATGTGTGTGATACACACCTACACACCTCAATTGTAAATCCGGAAAAATGTGTAACAGATGCTGTACATAATGTATATGTGATAAAAATCTTTTATATATTATTTACTAAATAATTCTATTAAGGGGCAAGGTGGCTCGCATGGTTAAGAAGCTGAATTGGAAGTTAGCAAGCCTGCATTCAAGATCCAAGTGTTGCCATGGTGTGTGTGTGTGTGTGTGTGTGTAAGAGAACTCCTGTCCTTTGCGCCAGCTCCTGCCAGGGACATGAAAGGAGTCACCAACTGGGTGTCTCCCACCCCCTTTGCCGGCAACTGTTATGTCACTGGCTAATCCTTTCAACCCAGAAGCATCTTCGTGCTTCTGTCACCATTTGGCTAGGCAAATGAAAATTAGTGAAGTTCTCTCAATACAGACTTCATATGATTCTTTTTTTTTTTTTTTTGCAGCTTAGCTGTTGTATTTTGTATCAACTGTAATATGTTTCCAAAGGACAACTCCATGCAAAGTGCATTGCAGTAATTCAAGATGCAGTCAAGATGGGTTTGATTTTGTTAAAAATGAATTGGAAATCTTACTGTGGGAGAGATGAACATATTATTGCTTAGATTTATAAAATATTATTGAAAGTGAATTTGGAAAGTGGACATGTAAAACATTGTATGATTCAGTGGACAAGGAATTTTGGATATAATGTGATGCTTGAACAATGGGAAAATATGTGGATGAAGGGTTTAAAATTTACACTAAACTATAATTTAAAAGAAAATTTTTATAAGATAATGTATTGCTGGTATCTAACACCAGATAAGCTATGTAAAATGTATAAAGGTGAATGTTGGAAGTGTAAAAGTAAAGAAGAGACTTTTTATCATTCATGGTGGACATGTGATAAAGCAAAGACATTTTGGAATAAGATTCATTTTTTTAATACAGAAAATTCTGAAAATGAAGATAAAGATGAAACCAGAAACTTTTCTTTTGGGTGTAATGGAAAAAGACTTGGAGAAATAAATCGGAACGTTGACCCTGTATATATTGACAACAGCAAAGACTATTGTATGCACAAAAATGGAAGGACACTTTGATTCCCACCATGGATGAATGGTTGCAGAAGCTGATGCAGTTGGCAGAAATGGCTAAGTTGACTATTTGGATTAAAGAAAAGAATATAAGTACCTTTGTTTCCACATGGAGACGGCTTCTGAACTTCGTGCTTGAGGTAGAAAAAAACAAAACTCTGATTTTGGGTTTCACCAATTAGATTGATAGATGCTTTTAGAAATATTACTATGAAAAAAGCAAAAAGTGGTGGTTTGATGTTAATGCCTTATTTTATTGCAATAGAGAGAGTCAGAAGTCAACACTTTTTTATTTTTCCCAATCCTTCCTCACTTTTCTCTACCCCACCTCCCCCCCCCCACTGCTTTCCTATTTACTTTTGTATTTTGTATCTTATCTTATAATGTAATAAAATAAAAAGAGAAAAAATGTTGTGGGTTATTGTTGTGGCCCAGCAGGAGCCGTTGGAGCTGCCACCATGCTTTGATAGCGAGGGGCCCTATGAGTTGGCTCTGGAGGATGTGGAGGACCCTGGGTTCTGACTCCGAGCAGGGTGCAGAGAGGAGAACAGTTAAATGGTGTTTCTGTGCTTTCCCCTGAACAGGGCACTTTAATAAAATTAAGCTAGAACTAGCATTGCCTCACTATGAGGTATAGTGCTTCAGTACGAGGCACCATAAGAGAAGAAATGGGTAACAACAGAAGTGATTTTAAACATTGACTTTCATTTCTTATCATTGTTCTGCTTAGTCCTATGATTGCATGCTGGCCACCCATCAGTATGGGTGATACAGTTCCCATCTCTGCATAATGTGAGAAGAAAGACCACAATTGAAGAGTGCAGTTACTGCAAAACAGCAGCTTCAAATGACACAAATCTGAGGCCATGAATACTAGAGAGCTATATTTTTCTCTTAAACTTGATTACCATACTACATGAATATTTTTTTTTCCGCCCTGCACTAAAATATCAGTCACAATTCCAGGCCAGATGACTTCTGATTATGTCCTTAATATAATATGTGATTCAGGCCTAATTTTCAAGCAGCAGAATGGATCTATTAACCTCATAGCCTGTGATTATTTCCTATGCAGCTCGCTGAGCTGTGCAGAAAAGAACTCTGATCTGATGGGAAAATCCTTGAATCTGACTATAATGGTATGTACAAAATACCAAAAGAGTTCAGGATCAATTCTCCTTGGTCCCATACCATTTATAGTTCCATGAGTCATTATATCCTCATTTACCTAAGCGATATAGTTATTTACCTACTTAATTTGTTTGTAGACTGGCAACTTTATTATAAGAATATTATATTTTCCTTCCAGTACATTGGCCATTGTGATACTAACAAAAATGTGGCTAAAAGAATACATTTTCTTTGCAGAAGCATCAACCTCATACATCATTCATGAATTATTGTAAGAACTATTAAATAGTCATGGATCTTGCCATGGGCTTGACCAGCTTGTCATGAATCACTCAGACTTTAGCATGATTTATATAGTCTGTACTTTTTTTTTATATAGATCTCCAAGTCATTTCATTTTGTCTGACTGGTCATTTTAATTCATTCAGTAACAAAAAAGTAGTTTTTTTTTCTTGTCTTCAAACAATTGACATGGTATGACTTGTTATTGAAACCTGAATATCTCAGATTGGTAGCACTGATGGCTATGTGTACAAATTTTCCAGGATGTGTAGACATTTTAATATTTCTACCATATTTGTTTGGCTGAGAATGTAATACTGTTCTAGATTTATGTCTTCCGAATAGCAATACCAATAGCATTTAGACATACATACACCATTTCACAGTGCTCTACAGCCCTCTCTAAGCGGTTTACAAAGTCAGCATATTGCCCCCAGCAATCTGGGTCTTCATTTTACCCACCTCAAAAGGATGGAAGGCTGAGTCAAATACAACAGCAATCAACTGGAAGCTCGTTTCTGAACTTCTGGTTGGCCTGTTGGGCCTGTTTTTCACCCTCCCCAGGCTCCGGAGGCTTTCCTGAAGCCTGAGGAGGGTGAAAACAACCTCCCTCGGCCCTCTGGAAGGCCAAAAATCAGCTGGCCAGTGCGTTCATGCACTCCAGAGCTAACAACTCACATGCCGCCAAATATGGCTCCATGTGTCACCTATGTCACCTGTGTCACACGTGCCATAGGTTAGCCATCATGTTTATAGAATCTCCTGCTTGAGCAGGGGGCTGGATTAGAAGACATCCAAGGTCATTTGAGCTTTAATATGATTGATTGATTGAACAATTGACAACCAGTTTCTTTAGCAATAGCACTTAGCAATAGCACTTAGACTTATATACCATTTCACAGTGCTCTGCTGCCCTTTTTAAGCGGTTTACAGAGCCAGCATATTGTCCCCAACAATCTGGGTCCTCATTTTACCCACCTCAGAAGGATGGAAGGCTGAGTCAACCTTGAGTCTGGTGAGATTTGATCTGCCAAACTGCTGGCAGACGGTGATCAGCAGAAGTAGCCTTTAGTACTGCACTCTAACCACTGCACTCTTTAATCATAGAGAAGGTAAGTTAGAAAGAGGTTGTAGCCCAACATATATTTGTTATACAAGTGGGACAGCTCTTATTTTCTGTAACAATTATAACAAGAAGCCTTGGAAAGGATATGATTTAGAAGTAGGGATTTAAGTTTAGCAAGAACCAATTAAATTTCATGGGAGAATTAAACATAAATGCTTTATGCCTAAAGTGCATGCCAAGTGAGCTTTCAAAAATCTCAGCACACTAAACAGTGTAACTCAGTACTCTTATTCACAGGTAAGCCAAAAATAAACGATTCAGTCTCACAGAAATTTGGGTTCACAGCAGCAATCACATTCCTTTTAGTCTTTATCATTGGGCTACATTGTTCTTTTGATACTTTACTTTTTTGATTTCATTCTTCCCTTCAACTCAAAAAATCACTACTGTGGTCCATGTGACTTGGATGCCTAATTTATCTTCTGATGCAAGTAAAATTACAATGAAAACCAAGGATGTTTCCTAAATCATGGAATTTCATCGCTGGAGGTTTTTAAGAAGAGGCTGGACAGTCACTTGTCTGAAATGATATAGGACAGTGATGGCGAACCTTTTTGTAAAGGTGTGCCAAAATTGTGTGCATGCCCACATCCACAGTAGAATGTGCCCACCCACCTGCGCATGCCCACGCGACCCCCTGTGCATGTGCACATACCCCCCCCATGTGGGCAGGAGTTTTTGCTCTCCCCAGGCTCCAGAGGCTTTCCTGAAGCCTGGGGAGGACTAAAAACTGGCCTAATGGACCAACTGGAAGTTCGGAAATGATCCATTTCAGGCTTCCAGAGGGCTTCCGAGGAGCTGGGGGAGGCCGTTTTGACCCTTCCCAGGCTTCAGGAAAGCCTCTAGAGCCATGGGAGGGTGAAAAAATAGCCCAATAGGCCAACTCGTTTCCACTTCTCATCCAAAAATCTTCTCCAGTTCTGGATTGCTAATTCACACTGCTGCCTAGGGACGTGCAGTCAGGGGAGGCAGAACCTCACCACTGTCATCATGAAAAGAAAAAAAAATGTAAAAGGAAAAAGGCAAGAGCTGAGGTCAGGCTGAGCTAGTGGATGACTCTGCTTAATGCTTAACTGTTTAAAAAAGCCTCTAAAAAAGTGCCGTCTACAGAAGGCGGCAGGGGAACAACGTGCCTCATCTAGTCTGACTTTATGATCACTTGAGCAGAGTTAAGCAAGGGTTAAAAGCCAAAAAATCCCTGATGTAGATGAGGCACGTCGTTCTCCTGCCTCCTCTTGTAGAGGGTGCTTTTTTAGAGGCTTTTTTAAACAGTGAAGCAGAGTCATCCACACGGTGACTCTGGCAGCAACTAGCTCAGTCTGACCTCAGGTCTCACCTTTTTCCTTATATATATTTTTTTCTTTTCATGATGGCAGGCAAGAGCAGAGTTGAAATCCTTTCTGAAACATCTGGAAAAGGTATGTGTGGGTCGGAGGGAGGGGGAGGAATTCAAACTTCATCCTCCTGGTGTAACTTTGTATGTGTGTGTGTTTGAGAGAGGGGGGAGAGTGCATATTGAGACAGTTCTTTAGTTTATGCACTATGTAACACTCTAATACTATGCCTTTGGGTCTTCTGAAATTTTAATTATCCAATCATAAGCAAAAACAATTTTTTAAGTAGAATGAATTTCCACTTCTACTTATACCTGTCAGCCAAAATGCTGCTAGTGGTATTGCTAACATGGGCTGAGGAGAAAAACCTAAATTTTATGAATCCTGGTGCAACTTTGTGTGTGTGTGTGTGTGTGTGTGTGTGTTTGAGAGGGGGGAGGGAGGGAGAGAGGGAGGAAGGAGGGGAAGGGAGAAGAAAAAGAAAAAGAAAGAAGGAAACTTATTTAGCAAAGGAGAAAAACAAATGCTGTTGCTTTAAATTGGAACTGAGCATGCCTGCTGTGGAATTCTGGGAGTTGAAGTCCAGAAGTCTAAAAAAATTGCTGCCTCACCAGCCATAAATCTCACTGCACATCACTGCTGTGGCTCATATAATGAGTAATCTTGGAATAATCTGTACTGAATTAATTGCATTTCTGAGTAGATATGAATAGGATTATGTTGTAAATCACTATAATTTTATACATTTGAAGGGTTAAAAATGATTCAATATTGTATAGTATTTATTCTTTAACATAATATTGTACATTTCTTTGCTTCAGCCAAAAATGAATTAATGTATCAACTTGTCTTTTGCATTGGCATTTTTGTGAACTTTACCTATTTATGTGTATGATGGCATTTGGTGGCTAGGCTGATGTTTGAATATATATGAGCAGTTAGCAAGGGATTCTGAGTTACATGCACATTCATGCATATTTCAATATATCAGTATGAAATAGAGCAATTAGAAAAGGTATAAAAGAAACAGAAATCACGAAGGTATAGAAAAAGCAAATATTTTATATCTGAAAATGCTTTATAACTTAACAAAAAAAGTGGAAGATCTAGATATTCTCTTCAGAATTTATTCTGGCAACATTTCACAACTCATACATGCATTTTAAAAATGTTATTTGATATAATACATTTAATAAAAACAATTGCATATATATGCAAGAAATACTTCATTTTAATAAGCTATATTGGCACATAAAAGAATAGCGCATCAAGAATTATGACATTTTATTTATTTCTATTCTGAACACTGTCATACTTTCAAGTCTTACATAACAGATTGTAAATAGCCTGCCTTTCTGTTTAAAAATGATTTATACAGAAACAATTATTTAGATAATCTATTCTTCATGTTATTGGAGCTGTACCAGTCGGAAAGCAAGCAGAAGACATTTGTATGAATTTTGTGGGATGTCATTCCAAGTAAATATGAAAAGAATTGCTGCCTAAATAAATCCTCCTTAATGTCTACATTTTCGATGAATGCACTGCAGGGAGGGTCCAATGACTCTCATGCCAAAGTTCCGTACAGGACTTCTGTCTCCATTCACTATGACAAAGAAAACTGACTTAGATAGAGCTGTAACACTTGGGCTTCTCCTGTATTCACAAACTTGCATGACTGAGGTTCCAAAATTCAGTGTTGTTGTGTAAACCTGTTCCCATGCAAACATCTCCTCATGACAAGGGATATCAAGAGAGTTAGCTTGACCACAAGGCTAAACAACCTAAAGTTGTGTTGCACATTTGACCAGTATCCCGATTCTACAACACCAAAGCAGTTGGATTGTTAGGAGCATCTGTTTAGGATTGCTTAAAATAATAATTATTACATTTATCAAATTTCTGGCAGTTTGAAATAAAATGACTTGTAAAAAAAAATCAAAAGACATTTCAATTGGTTAAATGAGAAACATTTCCTGGTGGAAATCTTTAAGGGTTTCACTTTCACTGGTTTCACTGAAAGATAGGCAAAACATAATTTTGGAGATACTCAGAAGAAAGGATCCAGGGAGAAGAGGAAGGAATACTTTGATAGCCTTGACCTCCTCCCCCCCAAGCTTTTTATCCTTTTTGCAATAGCAAATTTAACAAATTTGCCTCAGTTTTCATTCATTTTTCCTATGAATTGTTCAGGTACTTATGGAAAGTTTTGTTTCAGTGTTCTAACGTAGTACAACATGCAGCCAGATTGCCAATATAAAAGTAGGTCACAATACTGCTATCATTGAGCTATTGGCCTTCACTGGTACTAGAACATAATGATTACCACATGCAAACAAATGTTGTACAACATCATTTGATCAAGCATATGCCCTAAGAATTTTGATAGAGTGGCCCTATTAATCCTAGAAAAAGAAGCAGGTTATGGAAAATGCAGAATATCAAATTCCTTGCAAGATGATTATTAAGAAAATTCTATCAAGCTGCATTAGAAATAATTTTCTTGAGGATAATTCTTGTTTGCATTCTTCCTGTAATTTCAAAGGAATTCTCTGAAAAGGTATCCAGTACAGTTTCTGACAATATAATTGGAAACAATTTAATTGCTTGAATTTTCAGAAACACATTCTCTATAATAAGTTATAATCATTGCTTAGTATGCAGATTAAATCTCTTCAGGTTTTGTTGCTGGTTTAAATTTTTACCCCCTCAAATACATCCTCACCACTATTATTTAAGGAACTGCCACTGATGGTATTGTCTGCTAATACACAGATACTTTAATTTTGATTTTTTTTTAAAAAAATCATTCATAATTTATTCTGATGGAAGGAAATTTATAAAAAATGCATTTCTTATCTATATTATATATTGATGTCAGATTCTGCAAATATGCTAGCATTTGTTTGGGACATGAAATGCAGAGAGCTGTAGCTATTGGTGAAAATATATTCTGCTTTGTATGTAAAATATTTATGTTAATAAATAGGTATTATTTTATGATGGCATAAATCAATAGGAAATTGCCATCTTTTTCACATAATAGCCTGAAACTTCAACAGGTGAAGTCTTTCCCTTCATTTACTTCTTCATACTGGGGGGGAAAACGCTGTACAGAATGAGCTACTAAAAATAGTCTTTAGAGAGTTGTTAGCACAGAGTAAAATACTTTCATCCTGGGAATTAAAAATGGAATGCAAAGCTATTTCATGAAGTAACCATGAACTTGTAGCTGATATAATGCCAAACTTCCCAAAAATGCAAAACTCTCAGTAATGTCAATATAATCTTACCGTGTGAACAAAACATACCTTTCCCCCTTCCCTTTCCTCATAAAGTATTTATTAGTTGTTAGGTTTTATCAATTGGTTGGTCCTGAAGCTTTTATTTTAAAAAGAAAGAGGTGGGTTTTTTAAAAAAAAAACACTTTCTTTCTTTCTTTCTTTCTCTATGAATCCATTACCAAGCATCTTCTGGAATGCTCCACATAAAAGGAAACTGAAAATGTATAAATGTAAACAGGCTAATTGTATGCAGATATAAATTATGCATGTTGGCCTTATGAAAAAGCCTCCTGATTTGCAAGGGTCTTACTCAGCAACTTTGTGCCTTGTCTGAGGCGATATTTAGTATGGCTGTGATATGCAGAATTTAAAACAAAACTTTGAATTCTGAAGGATAAAATATAGCCCAAGTGTAATAAGGCTACACTACAGAGGAGAAGAAATTCTCTCCTGTTTTATTTATGTTGACTGCTGTGCTTGCTAGTTGTGGTGTCTTCTTGCCCAAAGAAAGAGGCTCATGGGGAAAAAAGTTGGTCAAGGCTTCAGGTTGCAATGGGTCCAGGATGAGTTTGAAGTTCTTAATAGAAAAATTTAATGTAACAGAGACTTGGCATGATTTCTTCTCTGTATCTAAGTATTATTGGCCTGGTTTACCAAACCAAACCAAACAAACAAAATCAGCTTTTGTTGCCTTTGATAAGGACACAGCCTATATGCCCCAGGCCTAAATTGGATAGGGAAGTTGATAATTGATGGATAGAATAGTCAGATATTTGGTTTTAGGAAGACAATTCAATGTAGCAATAGTATCTATGATGAGATACTAGGAGTTTAATGTTTCATTTTCTACCTGCAGCTTTCATGTTTTATTTTCATTTGTGGCTTAGCATGTTAGCTAAATCAGGGAATTAACAGAATAATTACAGAATAACAGGGTTGGAAGGAAACTTGGAGGTCTTCTGGCCTCCAGTGATGAAGCCCCCACAACTACTGAAAACAAATGTTCCACTTGTTAATTGTTCTCACTGTTGGGGAAATTCTCCTTAGTTATAAGTTGCTTCTCTCCTTGAGTAGTTTCCATCCACAGTTTCTTGTCTTGCCTTCTGGGACTTTGGAAAATAGGTTGACCCCCTACAGGCAGCCCCTGAAATATTGAAACACTGCTATTATGTCACCCCTAGTTCTTCTTTCTTCTAGACTAGCCATACCCAATTCCTGCAATGATTCTTCATTGAACAGCAAACCATTCTTCATTGTTCAGCAAACCCTAGTTTAAGAACTTGGTTTACTATCAGCGAGAGACTAACAGTTACACAGTATCCGTCTGCTAATTAGATACCAAAGATGTGAATTTAGTACCAGTGATAAGATAACAAAACCTTTATTGTCATTTTTATTGTGAGCACACTGGCATGCATTAAAAATAAAATTCTATTTCCTGCTCTCAAAAAAAGTATATATCTACCTATACACCAGTGGTGGGTTGCGGATTCCGTTCCAACTGGTACGGATGGAACGACCCGGCATCACCTACATGCACGGGCATGCGTTGAAGAGTCAAATGACGCTTCTGCAAGCCTCCGTGATGCTCCAGCTGCTCAGTGGAGTGTCTTGCAGGCGCTCTATGCACCATGTGCATGTGTGGAAATGTCAACAGCTTTAAAACACGGTAAGTAGCGTGGGCGGGTGGGCCCTCCAGAGCACTGTACCGGAACGGTACCCGGTGCTCCAGGCAGGATCCGGTACACCCGTACCAGGACGTACTGCCTGCAACCCACCACTGCTATACACAACACACACACACACACACACACACACACAAAGAGGAAATGTGAGAGTTCACAAGGTCGATACTATATGGAACAAAACTGTGGCTGAATCTGGATCCAGATACCACAAACTCTCCTCCCAAAAGTTAACAAGCAAAGCACGTCATAAGATGATGTGTAGCATCCCAGAAAATACTGCAGACTCTGCTCAAGCATTGCTTATATGCCATGTTCCAGAATAGAAGGAAGCGAACTACCGATAACCTTTTCTGCCATCCTCACCACTCTCTGCACAGCCTTCCTGGCTGAAGCTTTAATGGTCCCAAACCAGACCAAATTCTGCTGGACTGCATTGCCACCTGTCCCCAGCATAAATGAATTCTATTTAAAAGAAAGGTTTCTTTATAAATTCAGCAAGATCCACAGGAGACAGTCAAAATCAACAAGATGTTTAGATACTTGTTCAAAAGGGGCAGAGCTTAAACTACAGTGCTCCCCGTCTGCCATCTTGACAATTTTGACAGTCACCCCCACCCCAGAAAACATATTTAAGCTCTTTTGCAGACCCTTTGCCTCTCAGACAAAGAATATTGGTTATTTGGTTTGTTTTTGTAATGATGATTATGCTAATGTAATGATTGACTGTGTGGCAAATTCTTGTTTTAGTCTGACGTTTCTAACTGTGTTTGACTGTAGCTCATGTGTGCAGTTTATTAAAAGTAAAGTAGGTGAATTTCAAGACTGCCTGCATACACATCCTGCCCTATTTCCACGGGAGTTGCCGAAGCTTCTGATTTCTGCTCCATGTGGCAAATTCCCAGTTGTGCATCTGCCATCAGCATCTGTTTACAGTTTGTGCCTTCAAGCTTCACTCGCTCCATACTCCTGTGGATGTGGCAAAGTAAGCAAGCAAGCCTTTCCCTATGCAATGTTAAAAAGAAATGCTAGCTCTGAATTAGAGCCCAGTCAAGCCAAAATTCAGAGCCAGATAGAACATTCCCATGCTTTTTTTTTTATCACAAGCAGAATGAAAGCAGTGCTAACCAAACAAACAAACAAACAAAACCCCTCTATACATAATTTTGTGTTGATGCAATAAACTGTACAATCAAGTAACATACATGAATTTCATGTGCTTTGTAGGCTTGTCTCACCCTCTGGCTTCCATTACATTGAGTATTTCCAATTTGGGTCATTTCTCTCCTGCTGATGCCAGTTTTCCAATCCAGCATGATTCAAATTGAATAACCTTCTATTGTGCCATTCTCGATAACTGAAAGCAGAATTTTGGGCTTCATCTGACAAGATGATTATTGCAATACTTAAACAACTCTTGTGTCCTAATTCACTGGCAGGTTATTGTGCATCAAATTAATGATTGTCAACTTCACAAAAACTCATGTGTAGCCTGCTCTGCAACATAATTCCCACTGAAACTTGATGGAGCCCTTTTCATATAGTGTTTTCCAAATGCTCAGTTTTATTCCAATTGCAATTGGTTATTACCTTTAAAGCCCTTCATGGCATTGAGTCAGGTTACTGTTGCCAGCCCTATGGAATTAATCTGCTCCACCCATGCCAGCAGAGGGAACATACTATGGATGCTATCAGGCAAGGAATTTTGGTTGGTGGGATCCAGGAGAGGAGCCTTTTCTGCTATGATTCCTTCCCTTTGAAACATCATGTCACCCTAAGGTGAGATCTGCATCTACCTTTTTGGTCTTCCAAAAGAGACTGCCAGCTGACCTGGGGCTCCAATGGGGTCTGGAGGTGGTTAATGGACTGTGGCTACCTTCGCCCATATGCATCTTGTTCCATTCTTGCCCATCTTTGTCACTTTTAATTAATTTACTATTTGTTGCTGTAACATTTAAATTGTTTTATTGGTTTTTAATTATTGTAACCCACATACCGTTGCCTCCAGGCAAGATGGGTGGCATATAAGATATAAGAATGAATGAATGAATAAATAAAATTTGAGGGGTTTCAAAGCCCAGTTTGAAGCCTCCATTTGATGGTCTCTCCTCAGTGTCCTAAATACAATTCAACTCAGATTTAATCAATTCAGTTCTTTCCCCCAGACAACCTGTGGTCAGAGCCACATCCATCTGCTCTATTAGAAAATGTCATGTAACACTTCAGAATGTCTTAAGACTGAGAACTTAGTGACTTTACTGAGGAAACAGTGCAACTTTCAGACCTTGTAAGAAAGTAGCTGTTGGCATTTGAATAGTCTCTTTTCTGCACTCATTCCTCAAATATTGCTATTGCCCAAATAGTGCCAATTTAAAGCAGGATTTAGATTCCAAATATGAAGATTGAGAGGAGCAAGATCAAAATAGCTTTTACACTTCGTTTTGTTCTGAGCTGATAATGTATGGAACCACACCAAACCCAATTCCAAATGGAGTTCTGACTTCACATTGTATGGCAACTTTATTAGTGCAGTTCCACATAGAAATAATGAGGTATTTTCATACCTCCACAAATGTGCATTGATATACAACTATGACAGTATAAACAAATATTGTTCTGTTGCTCCAGTGAAAGTAGACTGTTAAGTAGTTTAACAGTAGTTTAACTGTTAAGTAGTTTATTAAACTACTAAAGCTGGATAATTATGCTCTTATGGTCATGATCACCATATAGAATGAGAAGGTTTATAACAAGCTTCTTTGCACATTCACACACAACTAAACTCTGGGGGAAATGCCAATCTTTGTGCACTCTATTGTAATTCTTGTAGCCTTTGAAATGAGAAGTGTTACAAAAATATGTATTTACATAATTATTACCAGTTATGCTGTCAGAGAGGATATTTACAAAGGTTTTCAAAATCCATTTATAGTATCTGCTGTGTTTGTGAATTGGCAAACACTAAGAGAAGCTTTGGCTGTCCAATGGCAGTGCTGTGCATAATTGGTGCAGATCAGATGCACATTATCAAATCAAAAGCATTTTATGTATGCATTATGTCAGACCCTGAATCATATTTTCTGTAGCTCCTAGTCCTAGAATGGAAAAGGAATCGAAGTCCAACCGCAGTCACACCAGCATGCAATCTCATTATAAGTCATCACATCCAACAGAGACATAATAGAGCAAGCCATTACATTTTGAGTTACCTTTGGATGTTCAAGAATAGCAAAATAGTAAGCCTTGGTGGAAGATGAATGTCATCTCATATTTACTCACTGAAGAAAATACCTTGGTGCAGCAGGGCAGGTTATTGCAAATGGCTCCATTATATATTGGAAGCTGGCATAATCATTAATTGCTTTATGTAGAACTATAGGAGAATCTTTGTGAGACCCCAGTAGACTCACAGTTCTTCAGAATACCAGAATAAGAAAGAAATGGGATGTGGGGAGACAATATTGCTTGAATGGCAGTGATTTAAATACTTATGACATGGCACTAGAAGAGTGTGGCATATGTTTTAAGTTATTTGGTACAAAATGATTTTCAAGCAAATGACCAGAAAGCAGAAGAGAAAAAGAAGCATATTATAGTTAAGAAGGAGCAAAGAACACACATCCCCTTATTACTAGAAGCAAGTCTAGTCTTGTTTGCTTCGTTAGACTGCAATTTGGTCTGAAAATATTTCCCTGCTTTCTTCTAGGGCAGGAGTGTCAAACTCAGGGCCCTGTAGGCCAGATCTGGGCCACGGGGTGTTTAGATCTGGCCCACAGGACCGCCCTGGAAAAGCAAAGGACCAGCCTGCAGTGCCTCTGCCAATAAAAAAATGGAGCTTGGGAGGTTGTGGGTAGCCCTCTGTTTTCATTGCCACAGGGTTGCAGGAGGCCATTACAGTAAAAAACGGAGTTTGGGAGCCTGTTTTCATTGGCAGAGTACTCAGGCCACAACCTGACACAAGTGACTGCTTTGTATTAGCCAGCAGATGAATGGAGGTGATGCTGAGGTAACCAAAAACACTTTATAAACTTCTAACAAGCAGCAGAACTGAACCACAACAACTTCAGCACCACACTCTGCTTGACAGCTATTTATACTTGAGCTGTCAAGCAGAGCAGCCAATCAGCTTGCTGTAAAACTCCCGCTTTAGCCAGGTGCGTCTTAGCCAATGGAAGCTGTCCTCAGGTTACCAGGTTGACAGTTTGCAAGTCAAGGACTATGTGCTGGTCATAAGTTGAGGACTTACCAGTGACGTTGAGCTGGCCATGCCCATCCTGGTCAGCCTCCCTGGCCCCCTAAGGTCAAACACCACTCTGATATAACCCTCAATGAAATCAGGTTTGACACCCCTGTTCTAGAGGGTTAAAGAGAAGAATGTGGCTCCTTAAGAATGTTCTTATTCATAAGACAGTTAAGTATTTTTCTTGGAAACATATTTATATATCTGCATTCATTTGCTCCGCTTAGAGTAAGAGCCAAGGTAGTCTTAATGTAGCATTAAATAGGAAACTCATATCAATTCTCCCAGCATTCTTAATGTTCATTTTTGCCCTTGCATGTTTGCATTATGATGTCAGATTTGCTATAATAACCATTATCCTAAAAGATTGCAGGATATAGTACTTTACAAATTACAGTGTAATAATCTACAATCGTCATTTCACTCATGACTGAAATACAGAAGTTTCTAGCTTCCTTTTAAGGAAAATATGCTTTTCTATTCTCTATACACAAAATATCTAAAAAAAGGTTTTACAAAATTTCACCTGACATTATATAGCTGAAGTAACTATATCAACTACAATGCTGTCAAATGAATGACCAGAACCTAATTATGGATAGTGAAAACAGAACAGT
Source organism: Thamnophis elegans (assembly GCF_009769535.1). Lineage (NCBI taxonomy): Eukaryota > Metazoa > Chordata > Lepidosauria > Squamata > Natricidae > Thamnophis > Thamnophis elegans. Next base: position 56,627,735 of record NC_045544.1, read on the forward strand.
AAGGCTAAGATCCTAAATTCATCTCCATAAAGGTCAACTCCACAGAAATTAATGAAACTTAGAATGTTTAGTAAATATAAAAACCAAGCATAAACAGTGAAAATGAGAACTACTGTGTTTTCTACATAATATTAATTGGGACGGAAGTATATTTTGTTATACAAATTGACTCTTACCTGCAAATAATACTACAATTTTTCATACAGTAAAGGCGTAACAATTATATGACATGCTCAAACAATCAAACTAGGACATTGACACAGGATATGTATTATAGATTAGAACATTTACAGTAAAATGTATGAGTAAACTCAGTTTTATAAACATTTTCCACTTTTCTTTTCAAACCATGTTTTAAAAATTTATTTTTATCAATTTATTATTTAATTCAACAAATTGTTAGTTCCACTCCAGGGCCAGATGGCGAGAGTGGTCAGGACCCTGGTCTCAGGCTGTTGTTGCTAAATGCCAGATCTGTGGTTCACAAAGCTCACCTCGTCCAGGACCTGATATTAGACAAGGGGGCAGACCTGGCATGTATTACTGAAACCTGGCTGGGCCCTGAGGGAGGAATCCCCCTCACTGAAATGTGCCCAGAAGGGTTTCAGGTGCTTCATCAGCCATGACCCCAGAGAAAGGGGTGGGGGAGTGGCTGTCATCGTCCAAAGGTCTTTAGTTCCTTGTAGGATCCCTGCTCCAGAGCTTGTCGGGTGTGAGTCCCTGTTGGTGAAGTTGGACCTTGGGGGTCAAGTGGGCTTGTTGTTAACGTACCTACATCCCAACAGCATTGCCCTCCCCTCTCTCCTCGAGTCAGTAGCAGAGCTGGCGGTAGAGTTCCCCAGGCTTATGGTGCTGGGGGATTTCAACCTGCCTACGCTCGGTGAACGCTCTGATGGGGCACAGGAGTTCATGGCTTCCATGACAGCCATGGACTTGACCCAAGTAATTCGAGGTTCGACTCATTCAGCGGGTCACACACTTGACCTCGTATTCCTCTCAGAGCGGTGGAGACATGATCTAGAGTTGAGGGGTATTAAGATCTTGCCCTTGTCATGGTCTGATCACTTCCTACTGAGGCTTGACTTTCGGAGGCCAATCCCCCACTGTAGGGAGGAGGAATTGATTAGGTGGTTCCGCCCCAGACGCCTGATGGACCCTATGGGATTTCAGATGGCGCTTGGAGAAATACCTGACGCTCTCGTCCACAGTCCGGTGGAGTCCTTAGTCGCTGCCTGGAATACAGTGGCGGCAGGGGCTCTAAACCGGATTGCGCCTTTGCGACCTCTCCGAGGTAGCGGATCCAGGAGAGCTCCTTGGTTCACTGAGGAACTCCGGGAGATGAAGCGCCAAAAGAGATGCCTAGAGCGCCGCTGGAGGGCCAGTAAATCTGAGTAAAACCGAGCACTGATGAGAGCCTATATCAGAGCCTATCTCGTGGCAATACGGGCGGCGAAATGTGTGGATTTTGCTGCTCTTATTGCATCCACTGAATTGCGCCCTGCCGCCTTGTTTAGAATAACCGGCTCCCTCTTTAAAGAGAGGGATGCGGATGACCCTTTACAAGGTAGAGCTGAGGAATTTGTTCAGTTTCTAATGGATAAAGTCTCTCGGATTCGGACAGAGCTGGACTCCAATTGCACGGTACCAGCCGAGGTACCGGGGGAAGGTCTTGAGCGGAGTTTATGGAGCGAGTTTCAACTTGTCGCTCCTGAGGAAGTGGACAAGGCCATGGGAGAGGTGAGTGCCTCCACCTGTATATTGGACCCGTGCCCCTCCTGGCTGGTCCCAACCAGCAGGGAGGTGACACGTGGCTGGATCCAGATGATAGTTAAGACCTCTCTCTGGGAGGGAACCTTCGTGCTCCTCCTAAAGGATGCAGTGGTGAGACCCCTCCTGAAGAAACCTTCTCTGGACCCAGCCATTTTGAGCAACTATCGTCCAGTCTCCAACCTTCCCTTCGTGGGGAAGGTTGTTGAGAAAGTGGTGGCCTCTCAACTCCGATGGTCATTGGATGAAACCGATTATCTGGATGCCTTTCAGTCCGGTTTCAGGCCTGGTTACAGCATGGAAACTGTTTTGGTCGCACTGATCAATGATCTCTGGCGAGCCAGGGATAGGGGTCACTCCTCTATCCTAGTGCTCCTTGACCTCTCAGCGGCCTTCGATACCATCGACCATGGTATCCTTCTGCGATGATTACGGGAGGTGGGAGTGGGAGGCACCGTCCTATGGTGGTTCTCCTCCTACCTCTCGGACAGGTCGCAGTCAGTGTTGGTCGGAGGGCAGAGGTCGACCCCTAGGCCCCTCAACTATGGGGTGCTGCAGGGTTCGGTCCTGTTCCCCCTCCTATTTAACATCTACATGAAGCCACTGGGTGAGATCATACGACATCATGGGATTAAATACCACCAATATGCGGATGACACACAACTCTGTCTGTCCGCCCCGTGCCAACTCAGTGAAGCAGTGGAAGTGATGTGCCAGTGCCTGGAGGCTGTTAGGATCTGGATGGGAATGAACAAGCTTGCACTCAATCCCGACAAGACCGAGTGGCTATTGATGCTCCCTCCCAAAAATGGTCCAGCTATTCCATCCCTTAGCCTGGGGGGTGAAACCATACGCCCCTCAGAGAGGGTTTGCAATTTGGGAGTCCTCCTGGATCCACAGCTGATGTTAGAACATCATTTGTCGACTGTGACCAGGGGGACCTTTGCCCAGGTCCGCCTGGTGCACCAATTGCGACCCTACCTGGACCAGGAGGCCCTTCGAATAGTCACTCATGCCCCCGTGACCTCAAGACTGGATTACTGTAACACGCTCTACATGGGGCTGCCCTTGAAGAGTGTCCGAAGACTTCAGTTAGTCCAGAACACAGCTGCACGAGCGATTGTGGGTGCACCTAGGTTACACCTATCCTCCACGAGCTGCACTGGCTGCCCATTGGTCTCCGGACACGCTTCAAGGTGCTAGTCATTACTTATAAAGCCCTTCATGGCATCGGACCTGGGTACCTGAGAGACCATCTCCTGCCAATTACCTCCCGAAGACCGATTCGATCGATCAAGATGGCGCCACCGCTAATAGAACCAGTTCACAGACGTGGCAGGCCGAGTTACTACCTACTCGGCCAAACTGGTCTGAACTAGTAGGAACCTACCTCTGCACCTCAGCCCCCATAGCAGCAACGCCACCATTACATCAGTCACTTGATCGGCTCCATCTCCATTCATTTCAGGGCCTTTCTGAAAAGCAATAGGTGGAGAAAACCATATCTCAGGGGGAATGAGTTTCCATAAAGAAGGGCCCACCACCAAGAAGGACCTTTTTCATGGCAAGGGATTGGAATCCATTGGATTTCAGATGGCCATTCTTGCATTGTATTTAGAACCATTCTTTTAAAACGTCCACTGATCTTGCTTCACTTGAAGTGAAATCTACCTTTGCAGATGAATTTTTTTTGATAGCATGGACAATTTTGGAGCTTCATTCTTTCTGGTTTCAACCCACTACATGAAGAAAACATTTAAACTGGTTAACACTTTGGAAAACAGTAAAGAATAAACAATTGATCAAAGAATGAAAAGGATGTGGAAGGTAACCAAGAGGAAAACACTTCTCATCTCCTGAATTGCTCTTGAATTCTTTCATATTTACAGCACGTCCTTTGTAAAACCCAGTCTGATATATCCTCAGAAAGATTTGCAATCCTGACCAATCTGGCAATTTCAGGTTGATGTGCCTATAATTTATATTTTATATTTGGTAAAGTCAAGAGGAGCAACAGAATATACGTATTAATCCTGACTGTTTAAAGCAGCCATCAAATGAATGGCTGAAGCCCAAGCAATTAACATGCAGAGTCATGGCTGTGAGGTCACAGAACAAAGGACTGAAGGGAATTTTGGGCCTCACAGATGCTTATTAGGAAATTAACTTTGGAAGTATAGTGGGAGCCACTATTTTCTTTTAATAAAACTGAAAGAAATTAAGGAGGAAGGGGTGGTTTATGCAGCATGGTTGAGTCAGTCCTGAATAAACTTTGAAATGTTTAATGGGTATATCTTTTGAGACTAATGTAACACAGGAAGCTTTTTCTGCATCCATTCTCACAAAATAAATATACACACAACAGACATATAAATGCAATAGATAAAAAGTACATTTAAAAAGCAACTGCAACCTGGGTAAAATGTACTCAAAAACAAATCCAGACATTTCTTCTGCTTCCAGATAACTCTAGATTCATCCTATACTACTGACAACAGTCTCAAAAGTGCTTTTTCAAGAGGCAACTGGACTTTCTGGTTTTTCTTTGAAGACATTTCACTTCACATCCAAGAAGCTTCTTCAGCTCTGACTGGATGATGGGGAATGGAAGGATTTATAATCCTTGCAGGCAGCTGGTCATTTGCATTCTTTTAGTGAGGCATTAAGGTCAGCTGAAGGTTTATCTGTGTCATCAGGGCCAACCACGTAGTGCAAACAGGTGCAAGTATGACCTGGATGTCTGAGAATTACCATAGACATTTACTGACAACAGTATTTATGCTGCCATTGAAAATCTCCATTCCCACCCCATTCCAGGGGAAGGATACTGCAAAATCCCCATTCCTTCCAGACTCCTGGGGGAAGGATATTTCAAAATCTCCATTCCTACCCCACTCTGGGGACAGCCAGAGGTGGTATTTGTCAGTTCTCTGAACTATTCAAAATTTCTGCTACCTGTTCTCCAGAACCTGTCAGGACCTGCTGAATTTCACCCCTGGTTAAAATGCCTTGTGAAGTTTTTCTCCTAAACATACAGTACAGTGCACTGTAAATAAGTGTTATGCCATAGAACATTCCAACTCCACAATGGGTTCCACTAAATGCTTGGAGAATGTCCCATTTCTGGGTTAGAATGTGAAGGTCTATCTCAAATTGTCCCTTTCCAACAGCAACAATAAAAATGGCTCTTTTCAACCAATAACAACCTATTCTGGGTCATAAATTTCCATGACAGAAACCTTCACGCACCAGGAAATGTAAATACAGTAAGTAAGCAAAGTGTTAACTTTATCTGGTGATAGCAATAACAATATGTTGTAATTTCAAAGCAAAGTCTTTCAAAACAAACAAACAAACAAACAAATATGTTGCCTGTGTCTGATTTTTTACATAGCCTTTTTGCAGAATTTAGAAGGTAATTCAAAAAAATTTCATTTTGTTAAAAACATTCCATGGATTTTTTTTTAAAAAAATATCCAGTTTCTCCTGGAATTTTCAAATGGGGAAAACTCCATTCCTAGGACTACCACATTTAAGCTGCGAAAAAATCTGACTGTTTGCTCACACTAAAATAGTACCAGTGTTTTGCCATGAGTGCATAGACAGAAAGCCACTGCATGCAGCTTAACATTTTTGCTATTTTCAGCAATTTGCCAACTTTAATTACATATTTATTGTTAAGAGATCTGACTCTAATGATTGATATGAAACAGTGACGTGCAGTCAGGGGAGACAGGGGAGGGACAGCCTCACCACTGTCAATCATGAAAAGGAAAAAAAATGTAAACGGGAAAAGGCGAGTGCTGAGGTTAGGCTAGTTAGCTGCTTTCTTTCTCCGTTTCTGATGCCCCCACTCCCACCCCACGCTCCCTCTTTTCCTTCAAATTTCCTTCTTTTCTTTTTTCTTTAATAAAAGCAATGCTCAGGCATTCTCTCCTCTCCTGCGACACCCCACTGACTAAAGCACTTTCTTTCACTCACCTGAGCTTGTGGCAGCCCGCCTGAGTTGTGGCAGCCCGCCTGAGCTTGCGGCAACCCGCCTGAACTTGCAGCAGCCCACCTGTGCTCGCGGTAGTCTGCCTGAGCTCGGGGCATCCCGCCTGAGCTCTGCCGCGGGCACAGGTGGGCAAAAGAAAGTGCTTTAGTCAGTGGGGTGTCGGGGGAGAGGACTGCCTCACCAACCATAAACCTCACTGCACATTACTGATATGAAATGATACCTCATGTGAGACGTGGGGAAACATGGTGGGTTTTTTTTTTTAGAATAGAAGAAGCTCAATAGATTTTTAAAATGCTTGAATAAAGTAGAGTTTTCCCAAAAGGAAGTCTAAAATAATTGTCTTTATTGTGTGACCCGTGTATGATCAGGCATCAGGATAAAGAAGGCCATTTCATTTGAATGAACTTTTCAAGGGGAAAAGAGAGAAGGTTCAGAAAACTGATTCTAGTCTAACTGAAACAGACATTCCGATCCTGGCTTATGATCAGCTGATAGGAAGCCCAGGTTCCATGTTTGGATGACTGAAATGATTCTCTAGGTCATGGCTACTAAAGTATGTGCTTGCAAGAAAGAAAGAAAAGAAAGAGAAGAGAAACACAGTGTTGACTTGCTGCTCCTGTAAAGATGGACAACCATTCAAAAATAATACTCTGTGGCCTCTGGCAAATCAGTCTGTCTAAAATAAGTACCCTATTAGACCTTTCTCAACCTGCCCTGTGCTAGCTGGTCATTCAATGTAAATCAAGGGCATCTGCAAGAGATTGGCTGCGAAGGTGCAAGCAATTAAAGCCCTATATCCTTCTAAATATGCTGCAGAGGTCAAGATCACAACCTCCATGTTCACCCTTTTAAAGATTTCCCTCCACCTCCTCTGCAGAGGTCTCTGCTAGCAGTTGAAGTCTCACTTTATCTGGAAAGCATCTGGTTGGGGAATCCTACACTCTAGGAATAAGAAAATCTACCAAATAATGGGTTCATTGTATAAATTTTAAAGGAAGCTTGTCAAGTCCATTAAAATATTATTAGTTGGCATGCCACAAAGGGCCTTTTCAGTCATATGATCCAAAATATAAAATTTGCCCATCCTTAACCTCAGTCTCTACAGTCATTCATTCACTAGATTGTTTTATATGTACATATATATATATATGCATATTTATATTTATATATTTGCTGATCCTCTAGTTTTTTATGTATGTGTGTTCAATGGTGCTGGACTTCTATTATTTTGTTCTGGTTTTAGCTTTGGGGTTTTATTTATTTCTGGTTGGTTTTGCTGCCGTATTGTTAATACATTAGAAGCTGCCTTCAGGGTAGATTTAGGTTGAAAGGCAAAGTAAGAACTCTTGATAAATAACATAGTGTACAGCCACTTTCCTTACTGCAGAGCTTTCTGGAATTAATACTGTATTTATTTTTCCATCCAATTCTTTCACCCAATCCCAGCCTTGAGAAGAAAGCCAGTTAGCCAGAGTAGTTGGCTCCCACTTATGATCTGTGCTGTTATTTAGATTTAATAAGAAAAGACCCAAGAACACAAGAGCTCACATTGAATAAATGCTTGTGAAGGCTCTGCTTGCCTGTTATGGCCAGATATTCTTAAAGTCAAACTGTAAGCAGATTATACAAGAAAACTGACATGGACCTAAACACTCCCTCTTTCTTTCATTTCCATGTATAATGCTTCTGGGAATGTAAATGCTAAACTCAATCTCTTTCAGCCACATTTAGATCTAATTTTTTCTTTAGTAGTTGTTTGGGATCAAGGAAGTGGAAACATGCTGGAAAGAGCTGTCTTCATAAAGTAGAAGGAAAAAGGTCTACCATAAATAATACTGTAACTGGAATCACTACATTCTCCTACAATAGTTGTTAAACTAGATCACAAAATGCTATATCTTAACTTCTTATTCAATATTCCAGGCACATGTGTACTGTCCACAAGTATGGATGGGCAAAATAAGCTCACAGTTCTGTATGATTTTCAAGAAACTGTTTATTTTACTCTTTAGGAAATTTTTCATTCTTAGTAAATTTCTCCTTTGAATAAAATAACAAAAAAGCCTTCCCTTTACTTTTTTGTTTAGATTTTGTAACCCTTTTTTGTGTTTGCCATCTTATTTATTAACTGATTGTGCCATGCAAATGTATATTTTTGCATTTTTAGATACTAGCCATTTATAAGTAAATTTGAGTTCCATTAGAAGACTTACACATGACTAAGCTTCCTTCATTTTTGCACCTGACTGAATCCTTCAGAATTCAAAGGGTATTATTATCATGGCTGGTTGCCTAATCAGCCAGATGTTAGATTGTATTTTTCATTTTTAACCACCTTTTGAATCCTTCCAAGGAACTCTGACAGGCAGATGTTGGTCTTCGTTGGCATCAAAAGTATTTTTACAGGATTTAAGTTCTTCTAAATAAATCTACCTTTACAATTGACTGATGGTAATTTTGTTAATGCTGATTGTGGTGTGCCAGATATTTTGGGATTGCACCCATGGTAACTATCACTATTGGTACTGTCTTTGCTTTCTTTTGCTATAGTCATTCTACTTCTATTTACAGGTCTTCATGTTTGTGATTTTCTTCACTTCTTTCTCTTCTGTTCTGCTGTCTCCAGGTATTACCAGTCCATTGTCCACATTTTTTTTCTTTTTCTTATGGACAGTTGTTAAATCTGTTTTAATTCTAGAATCCCAGAACACTTTAGCTTCCTCACTTTCTAGTACATTGTCTCTTTTATGGACCCCAGTTCTTGCTTGCAAGAAAATGGGACTTCTTGCAGACATTCCAATGCACCATGGGATATTTTTGGTCTGGGCTTGGTAAGGTGACAGCAGGGTGTGTGAAAATGTCACACCACCACTGCCTACCCACTGCCAGCCTTGTCTGATGCTGCTGTCCCTAGCCTCTTTGGTGCGGGGGTTGGTGGCAGCAGCAGCAGTTCTGGCAGCCAGGGTATGTGAAAATGGGAAGCTGCTTGTTTGCCCACCCATTTAGTTCTCCCTCCTGCTGCTCACGGCAAGTTGTTCCCACAGCAAGTTGGCCATGTGGAGATTTCTTATGATGGCTTGTTGGTGATGAATTGGCAGAGGCAACTTGGCAGTGGTGAGCTGGCTGTGCCGAGTCAGCTGTGATGAATTGTCCGAGACCCAACTAGATGGTCCACTGTTTCTTCATCTTCTTAAAATCTGTTGCTATCTTTTTAATTCTGGCTCAGTATACAATTTTTAAGGTCTTGGGCAAGCCAAGGTTAGCCCCTCTGTCTCTTTCTTCGACTTTCCTGCTCTTAACTATTACCATGTTTTAGGGTTATCCGCTTCTCTTGCTAATTTTAATGTAACAGCCATGAAATACTTTGTCTTGCTACATCCTTTTTCTATTCTTCATTTAGTCTTTCTTGTAGGCCAGTACTTGGTCTTTCCAGTACTCAGAAAGCCTTTGTAGTATACTAATTTCAATGCACCTTCTTTACTGTCCTTCAGATATTCTTCCAATGGCCTTTTTTATTCTTCAACTATCTAGTGTACTTGCAACATTCCAAACCTACATATTTTCCTTGGTAAGTAGAATCTGTCAACATTGCTGCATGGATTCCTTGTCATTATTTTTCTGATCTTCCCATTCAGGACTTTTAGTTCTGCTTCAATCCAGTCCACTGTTCCAGCTGTATCTAATAAATCTAACAACTGGTATTACCTGTATTTTAATTGCCTTGATGGTATTTCCTTCAGTGAGTTTGGACTTTAAGATCTTCTTCACTCTCATGATGTATTCTAACAGTCTTCTTGACTTCAGTGCGTTTGATGTTGAGACACCCCACCCACCCAAATTCTTAATCTGCATAGGGTGAAAGAGATTATCAAATGTAACAGTTATAGAAAGATAGAAAGATAGGGTGAGGGCAAGAGTGTGAAAGAATGAATTTAGGTTTCTGTGCAGCAATTTGTGTCTTCTCTACCATCAAATGCCAATGCAAATTGGACTTAAAAGCTATTTTGACTTCATACAACCAGTTCAAATTTTCTTAAGCTTATTTTACTCCCATTAGACAAATAAAGCGCTACTAAGTTTAACATTATAGATAGCAGGTTAATTAAATAAGACAAAAACCCAATTATAATTAAAGAGCTAGAACTTCCATTGAAATAATTTTATCCTTCCTTAAAATAGAAACATACTCAGTATGTCATACAGCTACTTAAAACCCTTAGATCCTAAAAAGATTGTACATATTTTGATACAATATTCCATTATTCTAATTTTTAATATTCAAATATTTAGTTCAAAGTTCTACTTATTTTTGTGTTTAATGGAATGAATTGACTTATTCTCTGTAGCAGTAGTTTGTGATACGTTTTAACTCAGATACGCTAAAGAAGAAATGGAAGATGATGGTTAATGGGACAGGCAAATTGTAAAATTTTTCAATGCTAACTTCATCATTAAAAAAATTTGAATTAGTACTAAGTACATAAATTCTCCTGCCTTTTGCCTCCCAGTCCTCATTTAATCTGATGAAAATGTATTTGCTTTAACAATTCTTTCATCGGAGAAAAGGATTTCGGAGAATTATCATGGATGAAAAATTTCTTGCACTTATCTGTTTATGAAATATGGAATATTTTTCTCTTTGAAAAAGACCCAACAAACCACAAAATGCTGTGTGAGAATGAAAAACAGCAATGAATCAGTGTACAAAATTTTCAGAACCAGTTCTTTCTGACCCCAAAGAGGTGATGGCTATCTTGCGAGGTATATTATATCATACACGCATATGTCAGCATATCTTTGTTTAAAATGTTTGGTTCTAGAAACAAAGATAAATACTTGCAAGGAAGAACTGAATTAGAAATATTAAAAACTAATTTATCTGTGTTCATATTATCTTTCATTCCTGGATAGCAACACTATTTCCTAGTGGTGATGTCATGCTCTTGGCTGCCCTTAAAGCCACTTGGAAGCTGCAGTTGATCAAGAATGTAGCAGAGCTAGCAGTAATGGGCCTCCTTCAGCACATCAATGTAGCAGCTCTGCTATGAGAGCTGTGTGGGATACCATGCTGGTTATCACCTAGAAAGCCTTCACATGGCATAGAGCCTAGGCATTTGAGGGATTGGTTTGTTGTCTTTGTCTATTCCATTACCATACTCCATATGTCATCTCTTCACCCATTCCCCTTTATGAGAACTAGGAGGCAGGCAATGTTGTCAAGATCCAGGCAGTGCAAATGGGTATAAAGATTTATTGCAAGCTTAGGCTCTTTACAAGAATCTGAACTACTAAGGGGCCAAGTAAATTGGTGGTAGATAAGAGTGAGTGGAATTTAAGGTGGACTGGACAAATTTTTCTTGTTGGCATGAAAGAACTCGCAACTTATGATGTGTTTGACCCAGTAGTGGGTTACAGATCCCATTGCAACTGGTACGGTGCCACGGGGCTGGGCGCCCACCATGTGCACGCATGCAGCATATGTGTAGCGCACACATGCGTACCCACCACCCGCAAAGCTCCAGCTGGTTGGCAGAATGTCGCGCAGGCACTGTATGCTCTGTGCACAGGCGCAAATGCCCCAATTGGCTCAAATAGCAGTAAGGAGAGCAGGTGGGCAGGTGGGTGGGCTGTCCAGAGCACCCTACCAGAATGGTACCTGTTGCTCCCAGCAAGGAACTGGTACACCCGTACCAGGGCGTACCGGTCATATCCCACCACTGGTTTGACCTCTTCCTCAAGCTCGGTCTGGTCATCGCTTGTACAATTGTCTGTCATAGCACCTGTCCTCTGCAACAACATAACCCTCAGCTTCCTTCACATGAGACTTGAAGACTTGGAAGTTTTTTTCCAAGTAGGGTAGGTATACTATATGTCCCCTATGAGACTGATTTTATTTTCTTATAGTGGATGTCTGTTCCCCATTAGAGTCATCTTGTTTTATTCCCCCCCTTATCATATTGTATTGTTTTATTTATTTTATTGGGTTGTTTTTAACTTTGCATAACACAGAGAGTCAGTGATGAGTTGGGTGGCCTAATGTAAATAAATGAATATATTAAAAAAAAAGGCTGGATACTGTATATGAATTATTTCTAATGAGGCAACAATAACTATTCAGAATCACAGAATTCTTTGATGTAACCAAGCAGTGTGTATATTTCTGTGCATGTGTGTGCATGCATACTTTCTTCCTAGGGACTAATCAGCATGTGGGCTGATTGCCCTCAGTCTTTGAGTGGGAGAGAGTGGGAGAGAGAATAGGTCTAATCAAGGTTTATATTTTCTCTATGAGCCTGTTTTAGTTCTTCCCTTGTGCTACATCTGTATACATAAGGACTTGGAAGCACACCAGAAATAAGGAAGGAGCTTAAGAATTGCTTTTCTTTTCTCTGTAACCCCTATCTAGATTAGGGCAAAACTTGTTCTTTCTGGCTGGCTTCTGTCCCTGAAACCAAATCTGGTCTCATTCTGTTCAACTTGAAGAGCTATCCTGCTGACAGGAGTCCTGAATCTCTTTACATAGTTTCTGACCCATCCCTTAATAGGAGCTCAACCTGGAAGAAGGACAGCTGGCTGAAGACTACAGCAGTCAGCTGCTTTCCAGGATACTGCCAATTGGAAGACACTGGGGGATTTTTCTTTTCTTCCATCAGATCTGGCTAATCTTCAAACTTGAACTTTGTTTTGCTGACATCTTCCCATCCCTGCACATCAAATCTGACCCCAGTTTGGATTAGTTTTTGATGTCCTGCTAATAGAGGAGCAGAGACCCAAGTCTAAGTCCCAAATGTTTTTCCAAGATTTTGTTGTGTTGGGAAGAATAAAAAGGATCTTTTTTCTTTAAATTGTGTGTATGTCTAGTCATTGCATGGACTTGTCCTTTACAGCAGGGGTCCCCAATGCTCTATTCGCAAATAGGCCATGCGAGTAGTGGTCTGGCACACACATGTGCATGTGCAGCTCAATTTATGTGTGTAGTGGGCTGGCATGGTCAGTTGCCTTCTTCCGTCCCAGCCCTCCCCCCCACAGCCAAGTGGCAAAGGTTGGGGACCACTGCTTTACAGGCCAAGCTCAACTGGAAAGCAGAAATAATGTTTTCATGTGAAAAAAAGAGGAGCTGTGATCCTTATTTTCTTAATATTTGAATGGGTTACTTACTTTTCTAAAAATGAAAGTTAGAAATCTGGGGATAATAGCAATCCACCACTTTTTTGCCTCATGCCCATGAATTTTGTCCTATGAAGCTTCCATCCTAAATTTCAACCATGAACTCTTTTGCCTCACAATTTGTAGCATGTCCGAATCCTCCGTAAGCTACCATGTCCTTCTCCCATGTCATATTCACTGATTACAGCTTTACCAATCTCCTGTAGTTGCCATGCTTCCTTCCCACTGTGGGCTGGAATCAGAGGTCTGGAGAAGTCAAATGAATGCATGCTTGACTCTCCTCAAATTTGAAACCTTGTATTTTGTTGTTTCTGGGAACTGGATATGTTGACAGGAGGGAGCTTGCCAGCCTTGGCTTGCAAATATCTTTTTGGAGCAAAGAAGAGGCTTATCTGCCTTCAAAATAAATTTATAACTGAGCGATATACATGAAGAATCTGCCAAAGAGAAGAGAAGGAACATAAATAGAGACTCAGCTAACAGGGAGTGTAGAGATCTGTATAGTTAGGTTTCATTGGGGGAAGAATGACTAGGGAATTAATTAAGCTTCATTAGAAGAGTTGGATCAAAACCAGAATCAATCTTTATTATGGTCACAGAACAGCACAAAAGTTAAACATTAAAATAAATACCTTCTCTAAAAATTATTGAGAAATAATTAAACATCATCCAGTCAGAGCTGTAGAAGCTTCCTGGATGAGAAGTGAAACGTCTTCAAAGAAAAACCAGAAAGTCCAGTTGCCTCTTGAAAAAACACCTTTGGGATAACTATGACCTGGATGACTAAGAATCTCCATAGACTTTTAACTAATATGAATAAGAATCTTTGGTCCTTTAGGCATTTTTTTCCTTATTATCATTGCAGGAGCACAAAATTTTGCTACTGCACGAGTGGTGATGGATTTGAATCCTGAAGGAGATGGTTCACGTAGAAATTATTTGATCTCCCATTAGAAGTGTTGGTTTGGAGAAAGGAATCACAGAATATTCCCAGACGCCCCAAACAGAATTAATAATAGACAAGAATGCTGGGAGTTCAGCAATATCTAGTACTGTGGTTCTCAAACTATAGTCAAGGGGCTTCTTGGGGTCCTTGAGACCCTTTCAGGAATCTGTGAAGCCAGATAAATATTTATTTTTCCCAGTTTTAATTTCTAATAGAGTAAATATTGATCGATATTACATACATAAACCACAGTTCTTTGGGATCCTCAATCATTTTTAAGAATGTGAAGGCATCCTGAGACCAAACTGTTTGAGAATCATTGCTCTTGTACATTGTTTCTAATATTAGCACCTCAGAATTTGGATTAAAGAAAATATAATAATTATTTAAAAAATGCTTCCAGGCCTAATGATTTTGAGCATTTGGACGTGTTGTTCTTTCATTTCATGTAGATTTATAAAGTTCGTTTTGGGATGCTGAAAGCAGTGATTTTCCTTTTTTTCTGTTAGAAATTGTTAAAAATAATTATTTTTAAATTCATTTTCTTTGTCAGCATACAAAGCCTCCAAAGTTTCTATTGAGTTTAAAATCATTTCCTGATAAACACTGCACACTGAAAAGAAAAAAAAAGAGAAGAATTACTTTTCTTTAAATCATTTATAAATAATTTGATGGAGTCAAACCAATGAAAATGATTACAAAGTGATTCTTACATTACTGGAGCTGTATCAAAAGTTAGCAGACAAAACAGAAGAAGAAAGCTATCCAAAATTAAAATGATTTGTAATGCTTTGGTTAATCACATGAGAAAAGAGAAACTGAGGATCAAATATTTACATTACTTTCCTGTAAAGATCTTTCCTAAACCACAAGAGAATTTTGTCCCACCATGGCTTCTTGAATTAGAAGTAAGTGTGTGTCGGTATGTGTCTGTCTATCTCTGTGTTTTTGTTTGTGTGTGTGTGTGTGTGTGTGTGTACAGTATGTAACCTGGGGTACATAGGAACAACATTGAATGGTGCATGGACTGGATGCATTACAAACTTACTGAATCATGACTGACAGGATGATGTTATGTGTCAAACGTGATACATTTTAATATAAAACATATATAAATTTAGCTCTATTATTTTTTTATCCATACACATCTGTCCATTTTCATTGACCAAACTGTTAGAAATATTATCATTTATTCTATTCTCATTCTGAATTGCATTAAAGTAAGCATCAATTTCATACCAACACAAAGCATCTGAATATACACCCTGATCTCATAAGTAAGCTCCCTCTCCTAAGAAAGGCATAAGGAGTAAAGAATGCTGTAGTGAAACTATATAAAAACTCATAGCACTGGATACCAGGATTGTAAAATGAACTGGTAGTCCTACAGAATCACAACAGGACACATCAGAACCTAGCAGATAAAGGGCAAATGGTGTGGTGCCTGTTAAGCATGAATCACATTCTAAAATGGAAAAAGAATCCAAATGTCTAAAGAGTAGCAATGTGGTTGAGTTCCAGGAAATCTATGGCCATCCCTGGGGAATGGGTGATGATGAAATCTGTGCCATCCCATTACAGTGCAAATCCTGCCTCTTATATTTTTGCACAGTTGGTTGCAATACTATAATGGAAATGCAAAAGGACAGAATTTGCCTTGTCACATCACAATGCTACCCTAATTCTTCCATCTTGCTACGATAGACACTTATGCAACGTGTTTTGGGGGAATCAGGAACTGACAGGATATTCTGCTTGTGTCTCCCTCTAGGATGAGAATAGTGACCTAAGAAACGAAATCTCATGTGGCAGAAAGTGCAGGCCAGTCAGCTATCAAGTGTAGAATTGTGTATTTAAAGAGTCATTATTCCTTGTGAGTCATGAGTAAGATCCTGCTTATAATTGTGATTTTGTTTTCTGCAATGGCCTGCAGCTGAACCTCAGCAGTGGCTATGAAAGCTCACATTTTAATTCCTTCTGTTCAATGCTCCATCTTGCTCAAAACAATCCAATCTGCCTTTATTTGCTCCTAATGATGTCTCTGTATCAGTGTATCTGCTGAGTACAGTGAAAATCAGCAAGAAAATGCACTGAGTGTTGTAATGCAAGTCCTGTCCTACTTCAATGTCTGTGTAATGTCATTGCACACATAGAAGGGGGGATTTAATGGACTGTGAGAATAACCTTCAGAGGCAGAAGGAACAGCTGGCAATGGTCAGACAAGAGATGCCTCAGCCTATAGAAAGAGGCACAGGGGCTTAGTGACTCAAAGAGCTGGAGAAGGTCTGTGCTCCAGTAATTCGAGTCCTAGCACCTTGTGACAGGGTAAGCTCCCATCACTTCCCTTGGCTTCTGCCAACCTAGCGATTTGAAAGCAAGCTACATGCAAATAGATAAATAGGTACCTTGTCAGTGTGAAAAATAATGGTGCTTCGTGCGGAAAGTACAAACGCAACTGGTGCCGG
Source organism: Thamnophis elegans (assembly GCF_009769535.1). Classification (NCBI taxonomy): domain Eukaryota; kingdom Metazoa; phylum Chordata; class Lepidosauria; order Squamata; family Natricidae; genus Thamnophis; species Thamnophis elegans. Next base: position 56,644,080 of record NC_045544.1, read on the forward strand.
AGCAGCCCAAATGTGATACGACATTGATGAAGGGAAAAGCCCTGGATGGTGCTGCAAAATACTGTTAACAATTCTGAGTGAAGAGCTAGTTCACTGTGGTGCATTTCTGGATAATGCATGAGCATAAACCAAATGGACTAGCAATCACAGGCAGTCAAACAACTACTCTGCAGTAACTACACTGCAGTCTCCTAGCTAATGTGCCATTACCATATGCTAAAGAAATAAAGAAATAAAAATAAACCAGGCTGCAGAAAAAGTGTACATATGGAAAGTGCCTCCAAAAGGCCCTCTTTAGTTCCCTGGAAAGTAAAAACAAGAAGAGAGAGAGACACATTTTCAGACTGCAAGCATCTGTTACTGTAACCTTACAATAAAGGTAGTGTCAGTACTCATGGTTTTGGTATCTTGTCTGGATTACTTCAAAAGGCTGACAAGGAGTTTGTACTGCCATGCTTCATCCACCATCTTGCTGATTTTTAGACAAAGCCCCTGTGGAGAGCATGGTCCATGATAACATTGCCCCAAACTATGAGTGAAACAGCATTAAGTGCTCCTTAGCAGCATAGTGTTAAGAAAGTGTTCCCTCCAACTTATTTTGACACTGTTGGAGCGTCAAGTTGTATAAAATTTGTTAAACTTTTTCATTCATTTCATTCATTCATTCTCTTTGTTTAAGAGAAATCAAGCAAGGGAGTGCCTTGAAATAAACAAATAGAAGCAAGATAGGGATTGGCAATGTGGAGATGTAGTTTCATGTGACTGAGCCTTTTGCTGACTCAAGGATGGGGGATTAACAGCTCAGTAGTAAAGATAGCTCCAGTGTCACACTACCCTCTTGAGCAGCAGTCACCAACTGGTGGTCACCAACATGAGAAAAATTTGATGGTCCACAGAAAAATTATTTGCATTTTTTATATTGCACTAAATCAGAGGTCTTCGAACTAAGGCCCCTGAATTAAATATGTGCAATGAATGCTTGTATTGCTGCAGAGAGTCTCTCCCTTCAGGGTCTTTTTGTGCGAGTTGGAGGAGTTTCTTCTTTGAATGAAGAAGAAGAGGAAAAACTTTTCCACAGCACCTAGGATATTGCTCCTAATGCAAATGTTTATTACAGGGCAATAACTACACAATATGAAATGACTGAATCATAGAAGAAAATGTTGGATCAAAACTATTTTGGTGATATGTCCCAAGCGCTCAAAGTTAGCAACTGTCATAGCTTTTGGGAGAAAGGGGAAAGCAGAACCTTGGTTGTATAAACTTTAGTAAGATCACACCTGAAATACTGCATCTAGTTTTGGTCAACACAATACAAAAAAAAATATTGACACTTTGGAAAAAGTGCAAGTTAGAGCAACTAGGATGATTAAAGGGCTGGAGACTAAACCATATGAAGAATGGTTGCAGGAAATGGTCTAGAGCTAGTCTAGAGAACAGAAAGTCTAGTGGTAACATGATAGCAGTATTCCAATATTTGAAGGGCTACCACAAAAAAGAGGGGGTCAACTTATTTTTCAAAGCACCAGAAGGCAAGACAAGAAACAATGGATGCAAAGGACAGAAGCAACCTGGAATTAAGGAGAAACTTCCTAACAGTGAGGACAATTAACCAGTGGAACAGCTTGCCTTCAGAAGTTGTGGGGACTTCATCACTAGAGGTTTTTAAGAAGAGGCTACACAGCCACTTGTCTCAAATTGTATTGGGTCTCCTGCTTGGGCAGAGGGTTGGACTAGAAGACCTCCAAGATACCTTCCAGCTCTATTCTGATTCAATCAGATAGATGAGCAATGTAGGAAAGGGTGGGCATGAAGAGGGAAGGAAGCAGTGAAGGCCAACACAGTTGGAGAGGACGAGAAATCTGACTTCTAAGGATGGCTGCCTTATGAATAACATGGGTTTCTGGGGTGTTGGTAATTTAAGTGAGATGTGCGACAATGAGTTTCCTTCCCCACAACCCCTGTTTTGATGGTCTTGAAGAGTAACACCATTACATTAATAAAATCAAAAGACACAATGTGCCTGTGAACAGAACACGTGTTTTATTTCAGCTAAGAAGAGCTTTCCATTTATCAGAATGCTCCTTTACTTTCCAGAGACACTTATTTTTCCTCTTAAAGGTTTTATGAAGCACTCTGTCTTTGAGTATTTAGTTGTTAAAATAAAATCATATAAAATGTCAAACAATAAAACAGCCTTCAAAAGGAAAAAATAAACAGAGTTAGCATTCTTGTGATTGAAAATGAGTTTCTAAAGAGACAATGAAGTCCTTTTTGTCAGAAAAATCCTCCTCACTAATCAAACTTTTCCCTTCAAGAACAGAGATGGATCCACCTGGTTTTTATCACCTTAATTCTGCTGCTATTCTGCTGCTACTATATGCATAAAACAGGGGTCGGCAACCTCAAACACTCAAAGAGCCACAGAGGTTGTAACCAGAAGCCCCCCCCCATTCAATTCTGTAGCCGACCGGAAGTCCGGTTTCCCCACCATAGAGCAATGGTGGGTTCTGGATCCCCTCCACATGAATGCGTGCAGCACATGTGCACATGCGCACAGTGTGTGCATGCATCTTACCATCCAGTGATGCCTCCACCAGCCTCTGTAATGCTCCAGCTGCTCAGCGAAGTATTGCGCAGGCACTGTACAAGCCGTGTGCAGAAGCATCAAAGAGTTTAAAGATAGGTAAGGAGGGCGGGCAGGCGGGTGAGCCCTCCGGAGCACTGTACCAGAACGGCAACCCACCACTGCTATAGAGTCTCCTCTTAGCACAGCGTCCTTTTTCCTCTATCTCTCCTAACTGAAAGCCCTATCAATTGTGGAGCCAACTGGTGACAGTGAGCTGCAATAGAGGGATAAAAGAACTACATGAGGCTTTAGAGCCACAGGTTGCCAACCCCTGGCATAAAGGATTTAAAACCTGAACAACCAAAGATCATTCCCTTTGGCCATGCCACTTATGCACAATATTGTGTCCAGCATTGTGACTGAAAATTTCTGTTCTTTTTGATATAAGGGTTTTTTTGGCAGTAATTTCAACCTTGATCTTGCACTTGCAATACAGAGCAACAGCAAAGCTTCCTTTAATAAAAGAAAGATATTGTGACTTCTCCCTTGAATTGTTGACTTCCCTTGTTATTATTTTTATAATAATTTTTATTAAAGTTTACAAATACAAAGATAATACAAACTCGGAAAAATATAAAAAGTAAAAAAAAAAGTAAAAAAAAACCTGTAGAGAAAAAGTGTTACGTATATATGTGTAAAAATATGGATATATAAGGAAATTACTGCATCCTCTCTGCAGACAAGTACAAACAACTTCAGTAACTTACCATTTTCTCTGATATTTTAATAAAAGACTTTTTCTTCCCTTATCCCATTTTCATATTAATGGACAAATTATAAAATATTGTCATTCAGTACTACCATAATTAGCAAAAACCCATTAAGAGCTTCCAGGAGGTGATAGATGTAGGCAGGCAGGCAGGCAGGCAGGCAGGCAGGCAGGCAGGCACACACACACACACACACACATATGCCATTTGACATATTTATCTGTTTCCTTTCCTTTTGTTAATAAAGGATTAAAGTGGGATGTAGAGAGATATTTACCAAGTGGCATATAATCAGAGTGTTTGTGTGTATGTGTATTTGATATATTTAATCTTAATCAAATAAGTCAGTTTACTTTTAACACAGTAACATCACTTTCTGTAAAAATACAACAAAAATATCCCATCTTATTTATTATCTATTATATATAAATTTTAAAGCCTTGTTATTCACTGCTAGTAAAAAATAATCCACTAAAAACTGCCAGAAACATCACATATATGATTAAATAAATACACTTTATATTCCTTCCGTTTATTTTTTAAAACTTTTAAAACACTTAAAACAATATCCCATAAATTGATTTCTTATAATTTTCTTTTTGTTTCCCTCTTTCACTAGTTTAATACATTACTTTTGTGGATCCAAGATAAGAAAGACATGTAAGTCATTCTTGTGATTTATTACTTGGAGAACAGACAGAATAATAGAGTTGAAAGGAACCTTGGAGGTCTTCTGGTCCAATCCCCAGCTCAGGCAGGAAGCCCTATACCATTTCAGAAAAATGGTTATCCATTTGGAACATTGCTATCATATTACCCCTAATATGTCTCCTTTAATTATTAAGAAATCAGCAAAGTTTCATTTTTAAATCCAGTATTTCATCTTTTTCATATTGTTCTTGCAATTTGGCATTTTAATCAACTTTCAGAATCAGATCCATATTAAATCAGATTCTTATTTGCCTAATAAAATCTGTTTCTCTTCTGTAGTATCTTTTAAATTCATTTTTATACTAGCAGTTAGTTTAAAAGTAATTTCTGAGTGTATTATTCCCAAATATCCTTAAATTCTTCCACAATCAAAAAAATATTGCTCCACTGTATTAATTGGTTTTTTTCTCCTTTAATTGTACTCTTTAGTTCTCCCTAGTTAGTTAGCCTTCAAAGTCTCCTTTTATCATATTTTTTAATCAACAACCTTGTCCCATGGGAGGATTTTTAAAAAAGCCACAATAATTTCAAAATCTTCACACATATATATTTGCAAAATTTTAAACAACTCACAGGAAATATTCTTTTAAGTATACCTGGTCCCTTAATCTGTTTATAGTTTTCCAAAATCAAAGTTCTAGCCACCCCTTTGTTGTTTATTCACAAATATTTTTTTCCTGTTTAAAGTCTTTAAACTTGCACAAAACTTCTTTCATCAAAGATAGAAGGAAATTCACCTGATGTGATGAAACTTGCCTTTCTGAAGGTTCTTAACATTCAAAAAGCCATTAGAAGCCATTTCCTAAGTTGGTTACAAAATGAGAACCTGGTATCCATTTGAAGTTGCTGAACTGTGGCTTAGGAGAGATAACCTTCTCCGCCAGTTCCTAGAATTTAATACTCACCAGTGACCACTGTCTTATGGTCTGTTCACAGGGAGCTTCTTTATGAAGCACTTGTGGGGCAATCCTGGTCCTGAGAGGAATGCCTCCTCTTTCCATCCTGGACTCCATTCTCCACAGAGCCATCTTCAGTCTGCCATTGCTTCCCCAGAAGCCCTCATTCCCCCCCTTTTTTTTACTATCCACACATTATTTTTCCCTTACTCCTCAGCAATGTACTATTTTGTTATGTCTGTATTTACCTGATTAACAGAAAATAGTTTCACATGCTGAGATGAAAAATATCATCTGAAACAACCATGTGAAACCCAATTGTTCTTGTTATTGTTTCCATTTCATATAATCAGTTCATGATCAGTTTTTCTGAATGAATACTTTGTACACAATAAAACTGAAGGCTGGTGAATCAATATGTTGCATGCAATGATAGTAAATCCAAGATGGTCTTTCTGTTTTTAATACTAGCTCATGGTTAATGATTGGATCATACAGAAGAAAGCAACAATTCAGTGCAGACCAACTCATGCTATATGGATGCCAGATTTATTTTGAGGATTTCTTTGAAAGTCAGCAATATCACAATCAATGCTTATTTTTTCATAGGCTTGGGCCAGTTCCCCCAAAGGAGCTCTTCCACCTGTGGGATTTTTTTTGTTTAAAATGAACAGGTAAGGTAATTCGGAGGCTAAAAATGGACATGTGTCTCATCTATTAGGATCTAGACTGGGATCACCAGCTCATATCAGATAGGCCACTGAAAAGCAATCAAATGGGAATGATTTTCAATCTCTGTTGATGGGAGGGTGGATTTAAACCAGTGACCTACAGGTGAAAAGCTCTATATCCTATTACTAATCCTTGAAATTATTCCTTTTCCTACAGCTGAGCCATGAATGACATTAAAGAAGAAGAAGAAAAAAGAAAGAGGAAGAAGAAGGCAATGTGACAAGAATTGTAATGGCTATAGAGAGCCATAATTTATAATCAAAAGTCCTACCTAGTATGCAAATATTGTTGGGGCCAATGGTCAATTATTACTGACAAATATTGAAGAAATAAGAAGCAAAAATGAACCCCGATAAGATGTTCTGCTGTCTTTAACTCATTTAAAGCTCTTAGTACATATACTTTGCAGAATAAGTTGGATTTCGTGGTGCAGAGTATCCTTTTGAACGGTCTTTCAAATAAAAGATTTCCCATCTTTGGAAAACTAACATGAGACCAATGGTGGGATTCAAATAATTTAACAACTGGTTCTCTGTCCTAATGACCAGGTGGGTAGGCGAGGCTTAGTGGTCATGTGACCATGTGGGCGTAGCCAACTCAACATTACTCAGATCGATGGGCACTTTGCCTTAGCTGTTACAATGTAATAAGGATTAACCGGAGAGGCAGTTTCTGTAAGCAGGGCAATAAAGTTTAAGCTAGAAACAACACCAGAATGTTTCCTTCCTGCCTTCCTTACAGGATTAGCCCTGTAAAGCAGAAAAAACCAAAAGAAGATTTCTTCCAACAACCGGTTTTCTGAACCTCTTAGAAAGTTAAGAACCGGTTCTCCCAAATAGGTGCGAACTGGCTGAATCCCACCACTGCATGAGACCAATATTTAAGGTTCATACTGATCTAATGATGTATTATTACATCATATAAGCTAGACATGGCTTATGGAACAGATATATAACATGCAGTCTCTTTATTTTACTTATCTCGTTAAAAAAAACCAGTGTACCGTGTGCATCCTCTTACTACAATGTACCTTTTCTCCCTGATATAGATATACATTGGATGCTTATTCCATTAGCTGGTCTGATATGAGCATTAGTTCTTGTTCCCTTGCCAATGCAGTGTAGAGGAGTTGGCCTTGGGAGACCAAGGTTCTAGTCCTACCTTAGGCAAGAAAGGCAGCTGAGTGATTTTGGGCCAGTCACTCTTTCTCAGCCCTCATAGAGTTGCTATTCGGGGAATAATAGGATAATTAGGAGAATAATTGTGCTTTGCTGAGCTCCTGAACAAAAAGAGAAAATAAATCTAAATAAATAAATGATGGATATTTAGAACAATCAAGGCTTTCTAAAATTCTCTTTATATATTCTTTACATAAAAGTCAAAGAGAACAAAAAACAACTTCATTTCATGTATTTAAAACAAAGGGAATTGAATAGATTGATTTATTGCCAAGAACCCAGGAATCAAACTGTAAAGATACTACTGGACTGAGTACTGTGACAAGGACTCATTCATTATACATGGTTCAAATCTTTTAAGGAGCAACATACTGATTTAGAGAAATTAAGCATACTATAACTTGGCTCCTTCAACAGGCACAATGGCTTGGATTCTGGGGATGAAACTGACTTATTTGGAGGACACCAGTTAATGATTGCACTAAACAAACTGGCATAACTAAAATTCAATTTATCTTAGATTTTACCCCATCCCCTCCATAAAAATCATTTTCTCCCCTCTTGAAGAAAAGTAAAAATTATTTCTTTTTGCTCAATATTGTCATTCTGTTTTGCTAATCTATTTGGTGACATTATATAGCATTTTCTTCATTGCTTTGATTACACTATGTTTCATTTCTACCAATAGAATAGTAACACCAATGGTTAAAATTTTTCGTAGGGTTGATAGATTATTATTTTGCTCCCATTGTTGATGTATTCAATCCAGCAGCAGTGGGTTTAAAGCATACACCCTGCATTCTGCATGGACCAGTTTAATTGTCATGACTGCCTCTTCTCAAACATTCTCCAAACAAGGCTGTGGGATATAGGAAGAAGATCTAATGCAGAATACCAATAGCCTATGTACTTGTATCTCAGTAAATCCATACCCACAAATGAAACTTGGGGATTTATGCACCATTCCTTACCATGGTTAGTGGTCCTTTCAGGCTTTTCTCTCTTCTCTCCCTCCCTGCTTTCACTATGAAAATTGAAACATAGCAAGAGATGCAGTCATTGGAGCGCACTATAAATACAGTGCTTCTGATTCACTGAGCTGAAAGCTTACTGACTTGCCAATCCTAGCATGTTTATAGAACCTGAACCATTTAGAACTTAAGGTATACCTAAATACCCAATTCTTTGCTCATCCTTAGAGGAAAACCTCTCCAGATTGACATCTGCTGTTCAATAACTGCCTAATGAGCTGCAAAGAAACGGTTACCAAAAATTAATGAGTCAAGTCACAGTTACAATTACCGTTCTGCAGATCACCTCATTGTATTAGGCTGCTGTAGATTTGTGCCTAGGGACTCAGCTATCCCACAAAGGCTGGTTAAACTGAGCTCCTGTATGCCAGGCGACAGCATTATCTCTTGGCTTGTGAATTGGCAGGGGGCCATGAAATGCCACCTTCTCAAATGTGGTGCATCACTGTTTGAAGTATTGTCAAGGAAGTTACTATGGAAAGAGAAAATACACAACTTCTAAAGACATCATCTTCTTATTTGTTTTACCGTAGAGATTCTCCTTCTGGTGATGTTGAGAGGCTGTTGTTTTGCTGATTAGAAAAGCTCCTTGCACCATTTTGAGGGGTATACAGTACGTCATTTTTAGGGCTCTTGCAGTAAATGGCTAACACAGCCATTTGTTAGTCTAATGACTCTCTTAAAATAACCAGTTTGTCTAATTATTTTAATATGTATTCTATTCATAATTACTAACAATATGGATGTAAATCTCCTGCATATGAAAAAGCTGTAAATAGTGCAAATGAGAACACATTGTGGGTCCTGGCCTTAGATTCTCACATTGGTGTGGATAGCTGCAGTGATTTTTTTTTTTGCTGAATATTCATTTATTTTGAGTTTTATTCTGCCTTCTGAACATGAGTTCAAGGCAATATACAGAGTTCCTTTCTCCTCCACAACATCCATTTTGTAAAGTAGGCTGGGCTGACAGCAAGTAATTGTCCCAAAGTCACCCAAGGGGAGTTTCTCCAGTTCATGAATTACAAATTGTTTTGTGTGTCCCCAAGAACAGATTTCTAGCTGAGTGGAATGTCTTATTGCAGGAATCTCCAAACTTGGCAACTTCAAAACTTGTGGACCTCAACTTTTTTGAATTCTGGGAGTTAAAGTCCACAAATCTTAAAGTTTCTGAATTTGGAGATCCCTCCCTTATAGTAATAATTTTCCTTGCCCAGCAAACTGTGGTGACTCACAGGCTGACAGAAACCATGCGGACAAATACTTTTAATTGTCCAAGAGAAAATAATGTCAGATAGTTCCACTTCATTATTATTGAACAAGATGGCAGTGTAAGCAAAAGCATCCCCATCGTTCCACTAGCAGAACTGAGAGTACTGAAAAATTAGAGTAGCTATTTGCCTTTTCTAAAGGTCTGAGCTAGAGAAAAGCACAACAAAGTAAAATTCCCAACTGAAACAATTACTATGCATCGCCATGAGTTATACTATCTGTTTATTTGGGACCAATGCTAGAGTCAATAAACTTCTCATATCTACCAATGGACATAGCTATGAGTTGCAGTGAACATGATATGACATTTCATGTCGCATAGTCATCTGAGTTTCAAAGATAAACGTATGGGACGTCTAAACATGAGCAGGGCCCTCTTCATGGGCCAGAGGAAGTGTAATTCTTTCCTCTATATATTTTAGGCATCTGTCTGTCTGTCTGTCTGTCTATCATCTATCTATCATCTATCTATCCATCCATCCATCCATCCATCCATCCATCCATCCATCCATCCATCCATCCATCCATCCATCCATCCATCTATCTATCTATCTATCTATCTATCTATCTATCTATCTATCTATCTATCTATCTATCATTTATCTTCCATCATCTAGAGCCATGGTGGTGCAGTGGTTAGAATGCAGTACTGCAGGCCACTTCTGCTAACTGCTAGATGCCTGTAATTTGGCATTTGAATCTCACCAGGCTCAAGGTTGACTCAGCCTTCCATCTTTCCAAGATCAGTAAAATGAGGACCCAGCTTGCTGGGGGCAATATGCTGACTCTGTAAACTGCTTAGAGAGAGCCCTCTCTTACCACCGTGAAGTGGTATATAAGCTTAGGTGCTACTGCTATCTATCGTGTGTGTGTGTGTGTGTGTGTGTGAATTAAAATAAATATATCAGCCAATGGATACTTTTTAAAGTGAACTTTTAAACTAGTGAGTAACTTCAGCTGGGCTTGGATGAGAGGCTATCAGACATTTAGATGGCTAAACCAGAACTCAGAAAATATCCCAGAAGACGGCAATGGCAGAGGAGAGCACATCTATCTCATTGCCAAGAAAAATGTGTGGATATATGTTCAAATAATCATAGGGAGTTGAGCTTTATAAGCATGTTTCCTCCTTTACAAAATAAAGGAAGGGGCAAGGAGGAGGTCTTCCTTTCAGGTCTTTCCATAATGCAATGTTTCTCTATGTAACTGTGGGCCTGTATTGTTTGGACTTGAGATCCTGACTCAGATAAGAGCTGTGAGGTTGAGATAAAGTCCAAGCTAGAGACCCATCTTTCTTCTATCCAAATCCAATTGGAGTTGATCACTGAGATTATGGAGAGAGGGGAGTAGATGGTAAAAATGCTATTACTATAACAACAAAGCTTCAGAGCAAAGCTGGAAAACTAATAGCAAGAGGAAATGAATTAAGGTCAGAAGCACTGTCTGAGGCATCCATTTCATCTTACTGGTATCAAAAGCACAGATCTTTTTCAGGTCACAAAAACTTCTTGATCTTAGAGTGAGTTTGGGAGAGAGTTTAACTATGCCACCAATAATGTTCAGCATTTGTTTTCAGGTATCAGGGTATGAAAATATAGCCATCCTTTGAGCAGCCTGGTTGCTGTACTCTGGGTGCTACTTTTTAAATTTATGTGTAGAACTCATAACTCATTTTTCATTCATAAAGCAACCCCAATCTGAGGACACGAACAAGCTCAAACAATTTGAAAACTGCCTTACAATTTTTTTAAAAATCCTCTTAAAATCAGATCATCAAACTAGCTAATCTGTTTAAATACTTGTAACACAGGACAGAGTGATCAGATCAGTGGTGGGATTCAGCCAGTTCGCACCCCTTTGGGAGAACCAGTTGTTAACTTTCTGAGCAGTTTGGTGAACTGGTTGTTGGAAGAAATCATTAGGGCAGAGAAGCAGTTGTTAAATTATTTAAATCCCACCACAGGATCAGATAATCTAAACAGGGGTCTCCAAACTTGGCAACTTTAAGACTTGTGGACTTCAACTCCCAGAATTCCCCAACCAGCATACCAGCACTTGACAACAAAACAATTAGCCATCACTGTCCTAGGTAATACTATAGAACATGATGATACTAGGCATGGAACTGAATGTTGAGAACAGCAATGCCAAGAATTCATTTATTTGTTCAATCGTTCAATTTTACCTGTCATTTATAAATTTATTCAAACATAGGAAATATCACTATAAAACAACCAATGTTAAATTTAGTAGCAAGGAGAAACAGAAACTGTAGGTCCTATCAGTCGAGACTCATATTGTCCCAAAATAATTTTGTCAGTTGTCTACTACCGTTTTGTACTTAAGAGAGATTGTGACATTTAGAGTCATTGTGCTCTTAGTTAAGATTCCCTTTTAGGACGGGTATTCATAGCATAGGGTATTCTGTTGTGACATTATAACACATAGCTGACACCCAATGTTTAGGATAGGATCAGCAAACTGTTTTAGTAAAGGGTCAGCCTCTGTTCCTCCTTTGTTTCTGTGAACATAGTTGACAGACTGGTAGACCAAGAAGCATGGTGTTGCCATGTTCCATAGCCCCATCTCTTGCAACAGGAGCTCAGCTAAGACTTGGGTCTGATGACCTACCTCCTCTTCAGCCATTAATTCTTAGCTGATAGGTTATACCAACACAGCTGTCAGGCTGGATTTGACGCACAGGTCATCGTTTACCAACCTGTTTTAGGAGATTGTTGTCTGGAAATAATGCATATAGTATGAATTTGTCAGCCAAAGTTTATACAGTAGATAAACAGATATGAATAACTTGTTCTATTTCTGGTTGAGAAATAATGTCACCCATATTCTATTCAGTACTGTTTTTTATTTTCTTCCTTCTCTCCCTCTTTGTGCTGGTGATTGTTACTTTCTCTCTGTCCAACTTCATTTATTTGAGTATAAAGATAGATGCACTAAAAATTCATAAATGTTCAGCATAAAATTTGAACCTTCACCAGACCTTGAAATATCCTCAATTAATACCGGATATAGTTCTTAGAGAAACAATGCAAAATATTTGCACTAAGAAGCCTTAAACCACCATCCAATATATTTCAGCCAATATGGACGAGATACTTTTCCAAATCTAAGAAGACAGGTGGGTTGTTTAAGGAAGACCTATTCCTTGAGATATGAGATTCTAAGCCCAACTGGAGCTTCATAAATATTTTGAATGTTGCCTAGAAATAAATATGTACTTAATGCAGCTCTTCCAGATTCCTTAGCTAAAGGAAGTTATGAGGTTTATCTTGGATATTTTTAACAGGATTCATTTGTCTTAACTGGGACGAAATCCTAAATTTCCCTTCTGGAAGAAATACATTTTTCAGGTCAAATGAGTACAATTTGCAGCTTGCTGTGACCTCCTTTGCAATATTAGACAGGGAGACAGTTGATCAGACCAGACTAAATTAACCCAATCCAACCCAATCCAAATGTCTTTTATGGCCCTAATCTGCCATCATAAAAAGTTGACTGGAAGCCCACAAGTGGATGATTACCTTAGGCTCTTTCTTTTCACTGAAAAACCTAGGCAGATTTTTTTCCCCCAAGCCTGAACATTTCATTTGTTCCATCTTTACAGCTTAAGACACCCGTTCTTCCAACTGTAATAAAAATGTGAGAGTCTGCACATGATCTGTTTGGGGAAATCTATTCCCTGATCTCTCAATGACAAATTTCTGAGCTCTTTCTTTTGCTTCACTTATTTTCTTCTTCCTAAGGAATGGTCTGTTAGCACAAACAAACAAGGCAAATCAATAATATCCAGCCAGATAGACAGAGATCTATTGAGCAGAGGGGATAGATAGCAGAAGTATTACAGGTGTTATCTTTGTGCAATAGTCATTAGCTCTCCATTATTTACCCAATCATATAAAGCCTGTGACAAGCACCAGCCCATATGTCACATTGAGAAAGTGGTGCCTTTATATACCATATTTTTTCTCCATAAGATGCACTTTTCCCACCCCCAAAGTGGGTGGAAACAAAGCTGGTTCTTTGGTGACTAGCAGCCGGGCTGCCATGGCAAGGTCCTTTTACAGTGCTGAAGCCCGCCTCTTCTGTCTCTTTTCCGCAGTGCAGGACTCAATAGGCAGAGCTGGCACATGAGAGGACACCTATCTAATGTCCTCTCAGGCTCTGTCTGATTTCCCCCCTCCTCTAAACCTAGGTGTGTCTTATAATCAGGTGCTTCTTATAGTCTGAAGAATACAGTATGTGGTGAGTGGTTCATAGTGTTAACTGACATAGGGACTGAAAACCTTTGAGTCAAGACAAATATATTTGAACCTCACAGACATCAAAAACGTTATCTCATTTGAATGAAACAGCAATCCGCTCCATCTAACTAAATTAGATGAAACAATATATGACTGTTCTAAATTTGTTTTTAATGTAAGTTTATTGCTAAATTGATATTAATTGCCTGAGTATACTGAATCATAACTTTATTTGCAGTTTATGCAACCTGTTAGATAACTGTTAAAGAAACTTATAAATGTGTTTTTATTTTAAAGAATATCTTTGAAATTAAGGCACTCTTAACCTTTGGGAAAATATTTGAAGCTTATCACCTTCCAGGTTAAACTGGAGAAGCGTCAGTTCTTCCCTGAAAGAGATGTTTTAATCCATCTTTGCAGGTTTTAATCCATCTTTGCAAGTGGATACTTGAGACACAGAAAAGTTGGTGGAAGAATTGCTGAAAATCAGCTCTTCTTCCTGATCACTCTTCCAACACACATATCCCATGAGATCCATGCTGCTGGACATGTATTGAGTGAGTGAAATGAATAAAGAGCTTTTGTGACTGAATTTTCTTCATCTTGAAGTGTGGTCTGTTTTTCCCAACTGTCTGAAAACTTATAAATTGTCAGAGTCATCTTGGTAACTGTTTTGATAGCTATATCATTTGCTACAGTACTTGATCCCAGGTTGAATTGGCTGAAATAGAAAAGGTTAATTTACTCTTTAGACCTGATCAGAAAGGTGAATATCAACCAAAAAAATTGGGAAATGGAAAAATAATAGGAAGAAAATGTTTTAAGCCACTTTAGGGAGGAGGGGAATAAACAAGCAAGCAAGACTAAAACAATGCTTTGTCCTTGGCCTTTGAGGAGGGGACTATTCATGAATAAGAATAAGGAGATAGATTACATGTACAGATTCTTTGTATAATTCTGCATGTGTCTCTTAGTCCACTGAATTTCTGATCTGCAAGGCAGGAAATGTAGCTATGTTAGCAGGATGCTCTCTTTTGTGCTGTATTCTAGATGCTGTGGCTTTGTGTGTATCTGCCCTTGATAGTGAAGGTAGTGATGCATTTGCATCCAACAATGAAAAGTACTCAGGCAAGATGGTTGAGAATTAACCCTTGAAATCAGAAGCAGTCAGTGGAAATATTACAGAGTATGAAGGCTGAGTGGATGAAAGATTTTACGATGGAATAAAGGAACAGCTCTAATGGAGAACTGAAAGGTGCTAGGTTTGCTTCAAATCTGAAAGACAATTTCTGAATCATTTTTGAATCCTGCATAGTCCTACAAAAATTTTAAATTAAACACAAGCCAAATTATGTATCTCTCATTCTAGTTTCTCCCCCTATCCATTAGTATTATAAACTTACAAAATATTAAGTGGATATTTGTTCCTAATGCCTTCCAAAACATATAATTGTGCTGACTTATTTATTATTATTCCATTATTTCATAATTTGTTTGTTAGGAAATCATTGGTCTCCACCCAAATTGTCCATTTTTCCGTGTGTATTTCCAGTGTTCCAGCATTTTAACTTTCAATATCCTTTTTAACTGTCCAAGAACAAATAAAATTAATTTGCTTCCCAAATTCTCATTCTAAAACCGATTATAACAATTACCTGCCCAGTCAGTCTGTGTCATTGAGTACAAACAAGTCTGGCATAAAAATCAATTTTATTATCCTTAATTTTATTTTAGACACTAATTTGTTTTTACATTTGAAACCTTTAGGCAAAAACATAAAAGACTGCTGATCTCTTGGGTTTTTCTTCCCCTGCAGGGAATGTAATTGGACACTATCTGATCCATAGCACTGCTATTCCAAATAATACCAAAAAGCAAATGAAGATGCTAAATTTTCCTCCACCCACTCCCCCAAAAAGATTAAAAAATGGAGCTATTTAATGTATTTGTGGTTAACTCTTGACTATAATCAGCACTAATATATGAGAATAAGCATGGAAAGAAAGATTAACAAATAGCTTTATCCAGAATGCAGTTATACTGATGCTGTTATGTTTGTATAATTGCTAATTGCACTGATTTCAATGTGTTGGTCAAGGCAATCCCCCACTTACTGGTTAATACTACAGCATCAAAGTTTCAATGTAATCTTGTTGTGGTTCAGTCACTAACTTGTGTCCGACTCTTCACGACCCCATGGACTATAGCATGCCAGGCCCCCTTGTCCTCCACTGTTTCCTGAAGTTTGCCAGATTAATGTTCATTGTATCAACAATGCTATCTAACCACCCATCCCTTTCTCCTTTTGACTTCAAACATTCCAAACATTGGGTCTTCTCCAATGAGTCCTCTTTTCTCATTAGGGGGGGCTAAGTATTTGAGCTTCAATATCTGTTCCTTCCAAGGAACAGTCAGAGTTGATTTCCTTTAGGATTGACTGATTTGATCTCCTTGCAGTCCAAGGGACTCTCAAGAGTGCCACAATTCGAAAGCATCAATTCTTCAGCATTAATGTGACCTGCACAGTACCAAACCTAGATATAAATATATCTAGAATTTGTTGACCTTTAAAAGCTTGAGGATGTAGCATGCCTTCACTGCACATTTAAACTACTGTTGTCTTGTACTCATTTAACTTTATATGGAAGATAGTTTAAGGAAAAATATATCTAGATTGAGATAATTTAGCAGAATTTTGGAAAGGATTTAGTTTGCACTGCAGGCTGCCATGTCCTTCCATCTCTTGATGCTGTGTATTCCAATTTTCTGTTCCACAAAAGCAATTACTAAACACCTTCCTTCCTATCTATTCCTGGACAGATATATTTCCTGGACATACACACATACATACACATTGATATAGACAGTACATGTACTGTACGTATAAACATATTTAAGGTACAGATCAATGCAAAGTTAAATCAAGCTATATATAATTAAAGCATTAAAATGTACATACATGCAGGGATAACAAACAGCTGTTTCTTTGGACCACTCCCACCAACATCCAACAGGGCAAGCCACAAGAATATAAACTGAGAGCAAACCCAAACACAACTCCTTACAAGCACAGCTGATGTTACCTAGTTTGGCTAATGAAATGTCTTCAAGAAAACAATCTCAAAGCTCAAAGAGCACCAAGGACCCTCATTTCAATCCCGAGCTACAAATATTCTCCTTTATTAGCTCTTTATTTCTATTTCTCCCTCCCTCCCTCCCTTCCTTCCCTTCCCTTCCTTCCTTTCATTCTCAAAGTGTTTTTTGCAATGTTATTTCCATGGCACAGGAGTTGGAAGACTTCATTCACACATTCCATGTATTCCCTTGGTCTTTTATAAAAAAAAACCTGTCCAGCAATGCACCATTTCATCATTTCTACAGAACCTTAGGTTTCCAGACAATTGAAGCAAATGGTTGCTGACTTGTTATGATCAGGAATCCAGGTCTGTTGTATAAGATATTTGTTGCCTGTGGTTTCTAAGTTCTCATGGACTTCTGTGAGAAAGCAAAAGTAATTTGTACTTGTTTGCCCCAGTGTAGTTTAAGATTCCAAAATCATTTGAAAGTGCACCCGGCAAAAAACACACCAGGGGCTAGGAATTTATGGAAGGCTCACAAATATTTCCATCTGGAAATATCCAACATTCAGATAGTGTCAAAGAGCCACCTTGTGTAAAGATCAATCAAACAAAACAAAGCTGAGCATCATCTGGGACAATCTTGTGTACTTTTATCAGAATTTATTTCCTTTCCTGGCTATCTCAAGTTTTCCATCACCTTAGGGTTCATTTCAAAACAACAATAGCAAACAGTTTTCAAGATTATTATTATTATTATATAATAACACTGCAATTTCAGTCAATAAGATTCTTTGTTTCAGAAGCATTCTTAGCCTGCATTTTACTATAGCAATAACATGATTCCAAAACAAATAGCCAGTGGCATAGTAAAAGTATGAAATTTTGCTGGATTGTTTAAGGCAGTTATACTTAATTGAGCAGATATAATAATCTGCATTGGCAACCCCATTGAACTCAAATGGTGACACATCAGTAAAAATCAAATATTTTTTTTAAATCTAAGCTCACTCATTGCACTTCTATTTATTATTAAAGAGAGTTGTTATCTTGGTGTGTAGCCAGAAGGCATGGTTCTATTCTATCAAATCTTTCATGGTTATTGAAATACTTAAAACCTAAAGTTTCGATGTCTTGTTTGATGAAAAAATTGAGTGAATCAAAATGAATGCAATTCTTTAGGACATAGCTGCTGGGTGGAAACATGAAATGTCTTCTTATTTCTCTCCCCCCCCCCCCCCAGCTTTTATTTCTATCTCTTATGCCTGGCAAATGGATCGATACAACCTATATTTAGCAGAGGAAAATGTGCCTTTTAGTAATGAGTTTGGTTTAGAGTAGTATGGATCTTGCTCTCACTCTCTTTCTGTCCTTCTCTCTGTACCTCTTTTTATGTCTTCCCTTTCTCTTTTTGTGTTTTGCACTTTCAGCATTACCACTTCCAACCTACATGTTAAGTTCTGCAGCTTTGGTAGCAATATTAGATCACTGACAATGATATATCATCACAATCACAAAATGCATCCATAAATTAAGTGACTGAATCAGAGGTGGTATTGAGCCAGTTCTGACAAGTTCTAGAGAACCGGTAGTGAAAATTTTGAGTAGTTTGGAGAACTGGCAAATAGGCTGGCCCTACCTCTGCTGCTTCTCAGTTGATCTTCTTTTGTTGCACTGGACAGGAGAAAGGAGCTAGAAAGCAGGTTAGTGGGGTGGGGAGGGAATGGGGATTTTGCAGTAACCTTCCCCTGCCATGCCCACAAAGCCATGCCACACCCACAAAGCCGCACCCACAGAACCAGTAGTAAAATTTTTTGAATTCCACCACTGGACTAAATGCAGATTTCAGTAGCTAGGTGGCTATGTGCTTATGCTTTCTAGGTGAAAAGTAGCATAAGATGAACAACCATTGTAAAAACACTGAGCTTTTAACCCAAATACAAACTTTTGGAGTCTTACTTGATGTTTCAAGAAACAGGAAGCTATTATCATTTCCTGGACTTTCCATTTTATTATTGTAAGTGTAGATATGTCAATTTGCCAGCATGATCATTCAGTTTCAACAGCGGTATCAAATTCATTATGATGATACTATGCCACAAAAGAAATAATTAGGAAGCAGAAGGAAGAAAAAAAATAGTCCCCCACCCCCCTTAATATTGAAACTGGTCCAAAAATATTGATAGGATATCCAATCAACATATCTGTTCACTCATGCATCCTTAGTATAGATTTGCAAGTTATTACCACTCTTCCAGGGACAGTTATGATAGCAAGTTGAAATCCCACTTTAAAAGCCTAAATATTCATTATACCTGTTGAGGACTTAGCAAACAGAGGCAGGAAAAAAGTACCACACAGATTCACATATGTATATCCTTTGCGTCACTGCAATAAAACACATATAGGCTTCATTATATTCCTTGCAGTCTTGAAATGTGTATGCCTGAAATGGAAGTGAATCCAACCTTATGCCTAGTAAATTATCTTGCAATGTGGACAAAAATCTTTGTTATTTGGCCTCATTTGTTAACCACAGTGGAACTCATTCTTTGACTTAAATATGTGCAGGGGGAGACAAGACCCCTGAAATTGGGCAAAAGAGGGGAATGATTAGAAAATAAGAAACAAAGACTCCCCAAACCCTAAAACAATATTTCATTCTACAGAGCCTCCCACATAAATATATAGAAGCTCCAATATCAAATAAAGAACTGATTTTAGACTAGAGAAATTCTAGGAGGACAGCTATGTTGGTCTAAACCTGGCCAAAAAAAATGTCAAAAGCTTTAGTGAGCTGCAGCTCATTTTAATGAGATGCATAGCGAGGCTAGCAGTGATGGGTTTCTACCGGCGTTCCTACCAGCTTGCTGCGCGCATGTGCAAAGTTAAAAGAGACTTGCTCAGAAAGCAAGGAAAACAGTTGAGGGCCGGCAATTCAATCTGCTGCCCCTGATCAGCTGGGCTTCAGAAGCTGAAATAAAGGTAGGTATAACCCAGGGGTGGGCAGGCGGGCCCACTTTCAAAGCAACAGAGAATTGGTTCACTCTCTGCTTCACAGCAGAGCTACCGGTTTGGGCGAACCGTAGAAATCCATCACTGGTGGCTAGGATTTAAATTGGGTGGAGATGGAATTGGAAAGAAAGGAGGTGGGGAGGGGTCACAGAATCATAGAATCTGAGGGCTAGAAGGAACCTTGGAGGTCTTCTAGTCCAAACCCCTGCCCTAGGCAGGAGTTCTTATTCCATCAGTGATGGTGTTTAAGTAAAGTTGCACAGTACGTGTGAGACAGATTACAAGTACCTTAATAGCTAATAAATATAATATGTTAAAACCTATTATGTTTGAGCAGACCATCTGAGATGGCCTGAACCTTTTGGGAATTCAACCTCGATGGTGATGTTAAAGTGCTGTTTTTCCAAAGAGGGATATGTCAGACCTCAAAGTTACTGCAGATGACAAAATGCTTTGTCTTTTAATGAAACGTGTCAGTTGGAACAGATCTTATCAGATTCCTTCTGACTTTTTAACTGAAGAAAGGAATCAAAGCAGAAGATGGTGGACATTAGAACCTGGCACTAGGATCAGCACTGAGATGCACAGTGTCACAGTATGAGTGACAAATAGTGACTTTTCAAAGTGATTGAATAGCACGTTCACCGACTTGCATGGTTTTAAGGATTTCTAGTAACTATATAATCTTGAGTTGTGTGGATGCATGAATCATGCTTCCCTTTAGACAATTTTAGGAATGGTCTTTCATCAGAAGTTTTACCTTTTCTCACTCTCTTCATGCTTAAGGGGCAATTATTTCACTGTTGGCAATGCAGTCTCTCCAGAGCTGATGAGCAAAGTACTTGTCTGTGAAAATGCTGAACAGTCTTATTTATTTATTTATTTATTTATTTATTTATTTGTTTGTTTATTTATTTATTTATTTATGGAATTTATATGCCGCCCAATTCCGAAAGACTCCGGGCGGCTTACAAAAAGAAGAGGGAGAAAGAAATTATAAAAAAAAGACAGATTTAAAAGCACAACACATGCATTCGTTCTAATCGGGGCTGGACCTCAACAGTGAGGTCAACAGCCCCAAGCCTGCCAGAATAGCCAGGTCTTAACAGCTTTCCTGAAGGCCATGAGAGTGGGAAGGGTCCAGATCTCTGGGGGTAGCTCATTCCAAAGGGTCGGAGCAGCCACAGAGAAGGCTCTCCTCCGGGGAGCCGCCAGCCGACATTGTCTGGCTAATGGCATCTGAAGGAGGCCCAATCTGTGGGATCTCACCGGCCGCTGGGAGGTATGTGGCAGTAGGCGGTCTCGCAGGTACGCTGGCCCTAAGCCATGTAAGGCTTTAAAGGTAATAACCAACACCTTGAATTGCACCCGGAGACCAATTGGTAGCCAGTGCAGCTCACGGAGGACAGGTGTAACGTGGGTGTACCTCGGTACACCCAATATCGCTTGCGTGGCTGCATTCTGGACTAGTTGCAGTCTCCGAACGCTTTTCAAGGGTAGCCCCATGTAGAGCGCGTTGCAATAATCTAGCCTTGAGGTGACAAGGGTGTGAGTAACTGTGTGAAGTGTCTCTCGATCCAAATAGGGCCGCAATTGGTGCACCAGGCGAACCTGGGCAAAGGCCCCCCTGGTCACAGCCAGCAAATGGTGTTCCAGTGTCAGCTGCGAGTCCAGGAGGACTCCCAAATTGCGGGCCCTCTCTGAGGGGTGTAAATTTTCACTCCTCAGGATTAAGGATGGACTGTCTAGGCTGTCCTTCGGGGACAGCATCCAAATCCACTCAGTCTTATTGGGATTGAGTACAAGTTTGTTCACCCCCATCCAGATCCTGGCAGCTTCCAAGCATAGGCACATCACGTCCACCGCTACACTGAGCTGGCATGGGGCGGAAAGATACAGTTGTGTATCATCCGCATATTGATGGTACTTTACCCCATGCTGTCGTATGATCTCGCCCAGCAGCTTCATGTAGATGTTAAATAGGAGAGGGGACAAGACCGAACCCTGTGGCACACCACATTTAAGGGGCCTAGGGGTCGACCTTTGCCCCCTGACCAACACCGACTGCGACCTGTCAGAGAGGTAAGAGGAGAACCACCGTAAAACGGTGCCTCTCACTCCCACCACCTCTAGCCGTCACAGAAGGATACCATGGTTGATGGTATTGAAGGCCGCTGAGAGGTCAAGAAGCACCAGGATAGAGGAATGTCCTCTATCCGTAGCCCACCAGAGATCATCGGTCAGTGCGACCAAAGCGGTTTCTGTGCTGTACCCAGGCCTGAAACCAGACTGAAAAGAGTCTAGATAATCCGCTTCATTCAAGGTCCGTCGGAGTTGAAGCGCCACCACCTTCTTGACAACCTTCCCCGGAAAAGGAAGGTTGGAGACAGGACGATAGTTCTTGAAAATAGCTGGATCCAGAGAAGGCTTCTTGAGGAGGGGTCTTACCACTGCTTCCTTTAATGGTTGCGGGAAAGACCCCTCCTGCAAAGATGCGTTCGTAATCGTCTGGAGCCAGCCTCATGTTACCTCTCTGCTGGTCAAAACCAGCCAAGAGGGGCACGGGTCAAGTAAACAGGTGGAGGCACTCATCGCTCCCATAGCCTTGTCCACTTCATCAGGAGTGACAAACTCGAACTCATCCCAGCAAATGCGATTTAGACTCTCCCTCGGCATCTCAGCAGGTACTGCCCAAGTGGAGTCCAGGCCTGCCCGAATCTGAGTGATTTTATCCGACAGAAACTGAACGAACTCCTCAGCTCTTCCCTGCAGGGGTTCCCGTGCCTCCTCACCTTTTAGGAGGGAGCGGGTCACCCTAAACAGGGCGGCTGGGCGAGATTCCACAGACGCAATAAGAGTGGAAAAATGTGTACATTTTGCCGCCCGTATCGCCACTAAATAAGTCCCGATAAAGGACTTAATAGTGCTCAGTCAGATTCGGAGTTACTAGCCCTCCAGCGTCGCTGTAGACGTCTCTTTTGGCGCTTCATCTCCCGGAGTTCCTCAGTGAACCAAGGTGCCCTCCTGATCCACTGCCGCGGAGAGACCTCAAAGGCACAATCTGATCCAGTGCCTCAGCCGCCGCAACATTCCAGGCAGCGACCAAGGACTCTGTCGGATTGTGGACAAGGGAGTCAGGTATCCCTCCAAGCTCCCTCTGAAATCCCTCTGGGTCCATCAGGCGCCTGGGGTGGAACCACTTAATCGGCTCCACCTCCCTGCAATGGGGGAGTAGCATCCCAGAGTCAAGCCTCACCAAGGAGTGATCTGACCATGACAAGGGCGAGATCTCTATTCCCCTTAATTCTAGATCACGTCTCCACTGCCCTGAGAGAAATACAAGGTCGAGTGTGTGTCCTGCTCTATGAGTTGGACCCTGAACTATTTGGGTCAAGTCCGTGGTTGTCATGGAAGCCATGAACTCCTGTGCCCCATTGTAGTGTTCACCAAGAGATGGCAGATTAAAGTCCCCCAGTACCATTAGTCTGGGGAACTCCACCGCCAACCCGGCTACTGCCTCTAGGAGTACAGGCAGGGCTGTCATGATGCAGCTGGGAGGTAGGTACGTCAAGAACAAACCCAATTGAACCCCTAGGTCCAACTTCAAGAGGAGAGACTCACACCCCACAATCTCTGGGGCAGGGATCCTGCGAGGAGCTAACGACCTTCGGACTGCTACTCCCCCACCCCTTGTCTGGTGTCGTGGTTGGTAGAGCACCTGGAACCATCTGGGCACATTTCTGAGAGGGGGACTCCTCCCTCTTGGCCCAGCCAGGTTTCAATTATACATGCCAGGTCTGCCTCCTCGTCTAATATTAAGTCCCGGACAAGGGGAGCTTTATTCACCACAGACCTGGCATTTAGCAACAGCAACCTGAGACCAGGGCCCTGATCTCCTCTGCCACCAGGTCCTTGAGTTGAGCCTGAGGGGCCAGAACAAGGAATCGCTGTAATGTAGCGAGTCCTTCTTCCCCGATAATGGCTAGCCCTACAGCTCCCGTCATATCTGCCCCTCCCGGTCATAACCGAAATGCTCTGACCCTCCCCCATCCCCATAGACCCTCTCCCCTCTCCCATGGCCACCATTCTTCCCAGCAGGCCACACACACCATTCACTCCAGGACGGGAGACGAATCTGGGCCCCAATCCACTTCTGCTTCTGCACTCAGTGGAGGGGCTTCCAGGTCGCACTCCCAATCCTATCATATGCTCCAATCAGGCACTCTCCTCATACACACCCCACAATAGTCTTAGGATCTCATTCCTTCCATCTGTCCACTCAGTCATATTCTACACTGAACTATTGCCTCTTTATAGCTCTGTTTCAAAACCTTATAATAATAAGGCATAGATTTGTGTTTATCTATCACAGCCAGAAGGGACGTAGTGGCCCAGTGGCTAAGATGCTGAGCTTGTTGATCAGAAAGGTTGGCAGTTAAAATCCCTAGTGCTGCATAACGGAGTGAGCTCCCATTACTTGTCCCAGCTTCTGCCAATCTAGCAGTTTGAAAGCATGTAAAAATGCAAATAAAAAAAATGACATGACCATGGAGACACCTTCGGACAGTGCTAGCTCTTCAGCTTTGAAATGGAGATGAGTACTGCCCCCTAGAGTCCTGACTACTAGCACATATGTGCAAGGGGAACCTTTACCTTTACCTATCACAGCCAGAGCAGCCTTAGGTGCAGTGGTTTTATAATTCCATTCATGGGAATAAAGGTATATAGAAATATGGATTTAACTACACACACACAAATAATTTTACATAGCCATTGTTGCTTCTTCATAAACACTCTCTACTTAATTTACAAAAACATATATTCCAGAGTTTAACTTACATTTTTTGGCACCCCCTGAAAGTGTTATCAACTCTTGGATCACATCCATTCACTTCAAGAAAAATATTTAAAGAGCATATAATTTATGCTTTATGTATTTTATAAATCCAGCTATGGTGATTTCATGAGGTTTTCTTCTATAGCTACCCTATAGCTCTTTGCCATTATCAGGTGTGAAAGACTAGATCCACATGTGAAGGTTTAATTAAACTGATTTATTGCTAAAACCTATGCACAGGAATCTTCTCAGCTAATGGCCAATATCAGGTAAGAGTTAGATAAGGGCCAACAGCAATCGGGAGGGAGGGGTGTGTTGGACTTATTTTGCTTATGGCTACATAAGGATTCTGGGCTGATCCCCCTTTTCACTCCACCTCCAGATTCTTCTTCAGCCATTTTTGTTTCATGTACATTCTTTACATTCCTGTGAAAACAATTGCTGCTTAGATTAATTTTGCACTATACAAAAATGGCAGCCATCTTTTACATTTCATTTTAGCTATTTATGGGGATTTCAGTCTTATAAAAAGTCTAAATGGTTACTAACTCCTAAAAGTAGCTACAGCAATAAATTAGATAAACTTATATTTTAAAGCTATGTACTAGCAAAGCAAAATATATTAGTCAAATAATTATAAATGATATAAGGATAGAAATATAATAGAGCAGGGTTGGTTTAAAAATGGACTGAAATAGATAAAAGCATTGTTGACTGGACAGATCTTCATTGTTCTCCTTGAACAGTGTCACTGTATGAGAGAATAATGAATTTTACTGAATTATTCCACAGTAATCTCAAAGGTGCTTTTTCAACAGGCAATTGGACTTTCTAATTTTTCTTTGAAAATGTTTCGCTTCTCATCCAAGAAGCTTCAGAACTGAAGAAGCCTCTTGGATGACAAGGAAACATGTTCAAAGAAAAATGCTTGAAAAAGCATTTTTGAGATAACCATGACCTGGATGACTGAGAATCTCCATAGATATTCCACAATAAGAACTCAGTTGTTGAAAAGGTTCGGTCTTGCATCCTGCAGCTATATACGTAGCTCATGGAATATGAACCAAGGTCTCAGCTGCTGAATGATATCATTTGTACATATATAATTTAAGAGGTCTTAAGAGGTCCTCCCTTGCAAATATATAATGCTCTTTTTTGCCTGTACCAGGGGAATTCATCAATACCATGCTGGTTGGGAAATTTTGGGAGTTTAAGTCCACGAGTCTTAAAGTTGCCAAGTTTGGAGACTCCTGGCCTATACTTTGGTGCATATTCCAGTTTTATATGCTAGATGCTGTTTCATTTGTGTAATAGGGTTGGAAAAATGTATTGTATACAATTTGTGGGTGTTCTTCTAGATTACATAGCAGCAGCCCCCAACCTTGCCTGCTCTGTGGACTGGTAGCGGCAGCAATGGGGCGGGGGAGAGGGGATGGTTTCACATCTTTACCTGCCACTCACAGAAATGTGGCTTCACATGCTTGTATACTCACCCACTATTTGCGTGGTCCAGTTTCCAATAGGCCACAGCCCAATTCTGGCCAGGGTTGGGCTCCTGTAAAGGATATGATAACGATTGCTGATTATGCTAATCAATCTTTTTCCCCCAACATTTATTTATTTTAAAACTTAACATTTATTTTAAAATATTCATATTTTAGACCATAGCTACATCGAGTAAAACCTATTAAGCCACCATACTGTGGAGATAATAACTCCATTATGAGGAGCAGTGAAAAATAGAGTTAGATTTTCTTCTTCACCCTTCCTATAATCAAATTAGTATTACATTTAATTATACTTCTTTTGATATAATAAGCTCTCTAGACGTACATGAGTTTGAAGGTAATGTTTAAAGCATTCCAGCAACTAGCAGCAAACTATTCATAATTCAGCTGACTGTCATTACTAAGAAATTTAAGATAGCAAGGTGCAGGGTTTAGTTTAATTCTATTTATTCTGATAATTACAGGAGAAAAAGGTGTTCTCTTCCTGACATTCCCACTTTAAAGAATGTCTTTTCAAAACTTCAACAATAGTGAGATAAAGGATTTCATGCTCAGTGGCATTTTTTCCCCATCAAATGTGCAACCTTATGATAAGCAGAGACTCAGGGAAATACTTATGTTTTGGGGACCAAAAGTATCCTCAAAAGGCATAGTGCATGCATATGTACACATGAACATATGCACACAACATAAGAGAAAGATAAGAGTTCTCAATTTATGATCCCACATCTCCAACACCCAACCTGATGCATTTCAGAATCAATCCACACTAAAAATGGTGGGGGATATTGTAGGAAAAATGCCTACTTAGTTAAAAAACCATATGCAAGGTGGGAGGAAAAAAGATTCTTGTTCTGAAACAGCAGGCATTGCTATAACATTTTAGTTGTGTGTCCACAAAATTAATGGACGTATAATTTTCTAAATCAATGTTTTCTATAAGCATTTAAATACATACCTGTTAATTAATGGGCAACTGAACTCCAAATTTTTATTAGTTTTGTTGTTGGGGTATTAAGGACACCATCTAACACACTATTTACCTCAATATTCCTGTGTGGAAACCCTGACAATCAGAATAGCAAGCATCTCAGAAAATCCAGTCAGAAGACTTTTGAAAAATGTTATCTTGCTAATCTCACAACTCATGAGTGTTTATCTAACTGGATCATGAGTCTGCTTCTAAGAATGTGTGGTTAAATTTTTATATGCCTTAGAACAGCTAAATCCAAAAGTTGTATTTTTCATTTTTGCACAGTTAAAGAAAAAAAGGCCTCGAGTGTATCTGACAAGGATTAGTCTTCCCTGCACAGACATGTCACAACACTGACAGAAACATATTCCAGGCTCACTGAACTTTCAGCTTCCCCATGCAGAGTCTGAAAAATGTGAATTTATATCTTAGTAACTTAATTATATTTAAAATACTAAGATGCAATGATCTGATGCAGAAATTAACTCATATTGATTTCCTTTTAATAGGAAATTTTAATATTATCCATATTAATGTATATTTTAATACTATCCAAATTAAGATAGAAATGAAGAAAAAAGTCTCTCATTTTATCACCATTTAGTTGGTGTATCAAGTTATTTCTCCTTATGTCTTGAAGTGTCTTAAATAATCAGAATTAAATTTTCTAACTTTTTATTGTCAAGAATTGATAGTCAGCTCAAAGGTAAGCTTCATGTGGAAAAAAAAATTTTGTTTGACTTACATTCCCAAATTATTGCATTTCCCCAAGTTTGACTATTGCAGTCACAAATTTCAGCAGTTTACAATAAAAAAATTAAAACAAAAGTTTATAATAAATCTTGCACATACTGGTATATTCAAAGATCCTATAATCTGAATTTCTAAATGTTCTTGCTTAATATGTTTTATTTCTTTTCAGGAAGCTTCTGAGGGAAAGGCAGGATATAATTCGGTGGTATATGCACCAAATTATAATGTAACAAACTAGCTTGTAGTATTTCCATGTACAAGAATTAAATTTAGCTGGAACAGCATTACAGTCTAATGAAGGTTCTAACCCTTGATTAATAACTTCTGCCTTAATTATTTGATCCATAGCTAAATTATAAAGATATAAAGATATTCAGAACATCAGTGTAAAACATCTGGATATTCCTTAGTAGGGACATAGCAATTAATAAATGCAATATAGGTATTAAAACTTTTAATCATGAATTTTAGCAAATATAATTTTTTGCTTCACTATACACATTTTGGTAACTTATAATCAAAGTTGCAAATTATTGACTTTTATTCCCACTGATACATATTTGACCAAGCTATCTTCTACATAAAAGATCTTTCTTACATGCAATTTAGAAAGATATCTGGCTCCTCTTAGAAGAACATCTAAGGCATTTTATATTCTAGGAAAACTTTTTTCCATATTAAAGAAAAGGAAAAGAAATGATTTAACTGGGACAGACTTTTTGAAGAATTCCGGAAAAAAATGAAAAATCATAAATAAAAAAAGAAAAAAGATAACTTAAAATATTGGATTGCATTTATTTTATATATATTAAAAATGTATAATCCCCTCCACCCACGAAATTACAGAAAAAAATTAGAGAAACAAATTAAAGGAACTATTTTATATGTAACGCTATTGTAGGACTTCTGGAAATAATACTCCAAGCTTAAAAATTTTTACTAATGCCAACATCTACTTCTTCAAAATATTACAATAAAAATAATGTGTGCATGTGCACACAAACACACTCTTATACTATATACTTATATATACTTTTTCGGAGTATAAGTTGCTCTGGAGTATAAGATGCACCTTAGTTTTTGGGGAGAAAAATAAGAAGAAAATTTTTTTGCCTCTGCCTAGCAGCAGCATCTGACTAGTGTCCTTAGCAAACAGCCTGGTCAGCTTCAGCAAATTAGTTTGCTGGTTGTGAGTGCATGGTTGTCTACAAACCCCAGCTATTTCTACTCGCCCCCTCCCTATCCCTTAGCTTCAGCTGTGGTAGCACTGAAGCCTCAAAATAAGTTCAGTCAGGTCAGCTTCAGGGTTGACAGAAGGCACATTATGGAAAAATTATTTACATCTTTGAATCCTTTTCCAAAGATCATGTTGCCAAGATAAATGCAGATATAATTTTGTATTATAGAGTTTAAAAATTAGACCTACACAGATATAGTCCTACAAAAACAGATTTGAGTTTCCATGCTAAATGAAAACAGAAACCCACACAACTTTCAATTACCACTTGCATTTTGACTGTGGTGGGAGAAAAAAGAAATCTCTTGTTTAAATTTATCCATAATTACTGAAAGCTCTACTGCTGAGAAAGGTAGAAGGAAAGAGAAATAGGATGACAACAGCAAGGTGGATGGACTCAGTTACAGTGATGATAAGTCCACCATTGAGAGACTTGAAAGAACATTTAGAGATTGATCTTCTGCATATTCCTACAGGTGTTGGGTCCACTTTTTGGATGATTAAACACCATTTTGTGTGGTCAGCTGTGTTTCCAGCGCGCAGGCCTGTAGCTTGCATATCTTTGTTGACCATGTCTTGCCATCTCTGTTTTGGATTCCCGTGAGGTCACTGGCCATCAGTTTCTAGTTGGTAGGCAGTCTTTGCCATGTTGGAAGGTTGCTCTCTGGTCATGTCCATACCAGCGGAATCAGTCTTCTCTCACCGTCTCTATAATCGCTGCCACACAAAATGCTGTGAATGGTGTCATTTGTGATGTGTTCAAGAAGGGAGATGCCCTATATCCAATGGAGCATTTGCATTTCCATGGCATGGAGATAGTTTTTGGTCCCTGTTGTTGCTACACAGCATTCAGGGCCATACAGTGCAATAGGGCAGATGGTTGTCTTGTAAATCTTAGATTCAAGACAGGTTGGCATGTTAGAGATTGATCATCATGGAAAAAATCTATCTGGTCACTAGGAGTGAAAAATTATCTAATGGCACATAATCAATCAATCAATCAATTGAGCAATCAAGACTAATCTTGTTCAACATTGTAAGAAATATTTTGAAACTGTGAATTATTGATAAAAGCAAACTTCGCAAGGTGATCACTTAATTTGAATAACTTTTTAGTTTTCAGCACTGTCTCAACATTTGTGGCATGCTGTTTATCCAAATTTTCCAGCTATTCTTTTTTCATATGAAATAATATGCTTAACACCATCTTTTTGGGATTTAGATCACCAAGCCCTTCTTGATAAAAAAAAAAAATGCTTTCTCTCATTTGCTTCAGCTTTTTTTTTTTTTTTTGCACAAATACAATTGTATTACATGAGCTTTAAAAACAAGATACTTTAAAATGATGAGCAATTCCGCATAATTTCCTTTATGTATAACTAGTTTTTCTTATAGGTCAGGATTAAATTCAGGTTTTTGGCTGCTATTTTCCAAAGATGAGGAGATAAGTTGAATTTATGAAGAACTAAGTCATAAATAATAACATAATCATAGCAAACCCTTTCACTCTCCAGAAGTAGAAAGTAATATTTGATCCAAGTGAATATTATTTCTTCTGTAGTCTGCATCTCTTTAAATCTATTATATAAAGCCTGGAACAAATTGAAAGTTAAGTATGGTTTTATTAAAAGGAAACACTGAGATTTGAGTTCCATATTACGTAAAAAAATCCTTGAAGAAGTCTTTTTTAAAGATATTGATGTTAAGGAGTCTCTGAGGCATTAGCTTAAAACTAGAGGTTTTACAACTCTTTCTCCAGCCACTCTTCCCCCAAGCTTTCATATTTTTGGATGAATTCTCTGTTGGAAATTAGACAAATAAAATTATGAAAGGCAGAAGAGAGAGCCAGAAAAAAAATGACCTCAGAATCGTAATTTTCTAAACTATCACTTTAACGGAATGCAAGTTATGGCAGCAGGGGTGAAATTGTAATACAAATTATCATGCTATGCCAGATAAATTATTCTCTTCAGTATGGTTATTACATGATAGATAAATAAATAACACCATAGGACTGATTGATAAAATATAAATGATTGAGAACTATGTGGAAACACAGCATAGCAACCTACATTTAATTTTGAAATGCAATATCCCACAAGAAAAATAATTTAAAATAGTTCATATTTAGGCTAGCAACAATTTAACATAGTATAACAGCTCCTTTAAAGTTGAGAGGCTCTGGAACACAGTAATTCATTCCACTGAAAAAAGCTAATAAATGAAAAAAGAAAGAAAATTAATTTAAAAATATTTCATATTATCTTGCAATATTTTTACTGCCCCAAAGTCAATCCAACAATAAATAATAGTTATAGATCTGGATAAAATTAAGTAGTTTTAAGTCCCACTAACTTCAGTGGGAAAATGTCCCTTGAAATCCAGTATTTAATTTTGATTGAATTGTACCAATTCATTTAAATTAATGAATATCAGAATTCCTTGAATATATGAGACAGAACATATAGCACATAGGAATATTTATAGCACACATTTTAAATAACTAAGAAACTCTACGTCACTGAACACGAAACTGTGTTTTACTCTTAAAAATAGATGTATAAGAAGAAATGTTGATTAGATGACATCATGTTTTGAATTTTATTCCAAGATGAACATAAGGAATCCAGAAAACTCATTTCAATCCATTATAACTAATAAATGTGAAAACAATACTCAAGATGCTAAAAAATAATAATCCAAAATGTGTATTTTCAATCACCCATTATCATTAACATGAGTTGCTGTATGGATTGCTTCATATTCCAGTCATTGAAGAACATCAGTATTTATCTAAGGCACGATTTATTTTCTCTCCAATGAATTTGAATAGTATCCAAAGTCAGAAATGATGCTTACTGTTTACCATGGAAAATTACCTTTCTTCATCACCATTAACCCAGCACTTTAGATTTATTTTTATTTTGTTTTTATTTGGCAATCTATAAAGTGTTGGCAGCGATGACACCTCAATGTGTAGGAAAATGCCAGATTCTGACAGCAAATTCAAAGAAGCTGGTGAAGATGGCTCTCTAGAGAAAGACCCTTGTCAGGCTTTAAGAATGCAGGAAAGAAAAGCTTAGAGAGAAAGCAGCCTTAAGATTTAGTTCTGCTCTGCAGAGAATAAAATTGTTCTCCCAGGAAATTCTAGAGCCCAGCAGATTTAGAGAGAGTATAAAGGAAGAGTCTAAGAAGAAAGAAACTGGACAGCTATTTTTATTTCACATACTTAGAACTCATTGAATAACCTAAATTAAATATGCACTTTTTCATTCTGGGGATTCTTTTGCCACCAATGTGCTAATACAACATCAAAGAAAGCTGCTACATTTTTGGAAGACTTTATAGAAGATTTTGTTTTGTTTTCTCACTTGGCATCACTATAGCATGTAAACCAACTAAAGCCCTCCAAAATATCTTAAGCAAATCAAAATACCCAGTAACCCAATAAGAAAAAACAGGACTCGCCTAGATTTTACATTACAATATATAATACAATGAGTGCTGTGTATGACAGACAGGCAGAAGATTGGCATCCAGAAATATCATCTAGCAATCAGAAGACATAACAAAAGATCCTTAACCTCAAAATTCATGGACAGACTTAACTATCATTTAGTACAGAAACTATTGACATTTTAAATCAAGCCAAATCCAAAAATGCTAGAGAATTCTTGGAAGTTTGGCAATCAGACAAATCAGCCATGAATAGACACATAGAGATAAACCACGTTTATGCACTATACTTCCCATAAGAGTCACTTATGGCTATAGAAATCAAATAAAAAATTCAAATGAGAGAAAGGAAATAAAAAAGAAACAATAAGCCCATATCTTCTTTAGCAGCTAACACTGTTAGATTGGTGCCTCTTCTGGCTGGTCAACATCTTGTTAGTAATGCATGTAGTTGGTTCATATTATAGTGAACGCATCCTTAGTTATGGGGTGGTTCTACATCCAGCTCAAGGATCAGCCCTGGACTCAACCATTTTTCCCCAGTTTCCAATCTAGCCTTCTTGGGGAAGGTTTTTGTAAGAAGATGGGTTGGATTGCAGCTTAACAGGGCCCTGGTGGAAACAGATTATCTGGACCCTGATTTTATATAAATAATAAAGGTATTGCTAGTTTGAATTTCTTTCTCATGGGTTGCACCTTCACAAATGTGTATTGTTGAATTGTTACTTCATCTTCCTCAATAGCTCCTCTACTCCAAAGCCATCTTCACATTCTATGAGAATAAATTATCCAGTGTCATTTAAGGCACTGCTTATGATTAGAAAACTAAAGACATTAACCAGCTTCTATGGACACATCCAGGGGGAGGCTGATTACACTGTGCTTTTTATTTCTGGCCTTCATGCCCTGAGAGTAAGGCAAGAGGGACCTATTAATTCTTTACATGTTTTCCATTAACTGCCACCTGGTTCAACAGTCAGTTCAGACTTGGAAAAGGAATATTTCTTTGAGACAGCTTCACTGTCTCCTCTGCCAAGATTTCCATAAGAACTCAGATTCCAAAGAGGTCATTTAGCAATAGCAGTAGCAATAGCAGTTAGACTTATATACCGCTTCATAGGGCTTTCAGCCCTCTCTAAGCGGTTTACAGAGTCAGCATATTGCCCCCAACAACAATCTGGGTCCTCATTTTACCCACCTTGGAAGGATGGAAGGCTGAGTCAACCCTGAGCCAGTGCGATTTGAACAGCCGAACTGCAGAACTGCAGTCAGCTGAAGTAGCCTGCAGTGCTGCATTTAACCACTGTGCCACCTCGCATTTAAAAAGAGGAGGGTGAGTAAAAGGGAGGGAAAAGCAGAGAGGTGAGGTTGAAAGGGAGGGTGATATAGGAGTGGCAGAACCTGTGGGGGGAGTCAAAAGAGGAATTAGCCTAGAGTCTCTATGGAGTCACAACCAGACTAAGTCTAACTTCTATTGAATTCTGTTAATCCTTATCTAGCACCAAAATAGTGCTAACATTAGTTGAGTAGATTCCTGTGCATAGGCATGAATAGTAATAAATCAGTTTAATTGAATTTGACATGTGGTCCTGGTCTTTCACACCTGACAATTTCATTGTATTGGATTTCATTGTCAGTTTATATGGCACCAAGAATAGTTGCAAGTTGGATAACCTTGTAAGTTTGATTTAAAAAATAATAAATGCATTATAATTCAGCTTGTGGAGGGGCTACATGTAATCTGAGGGTCTAAATTATGTTTCTCAACTTTAGGGTCATTATTCCTTGAATCTGTGATCCCAGGATCCAGTTCCATATCTGTTCTGTCCAGATAGATCTGCAATGCGGATGGGGAGAAAGACGAATGGTGGACACCACTGCAAAGCAGAGTCCTGTTACTTTATAAATGTGTAGTGTTGACATCTGTGAAATTGGGCAGGATTCCATCTACCATCATGCTTGCTCTTTTGTCACAATTGCTCTTTTGCCCCATGACAACCATTTCTGGTTCTGAAATTCGTACATAAACCCTTCTCTGCAATATGTAGTACGTTCATTACAATTAATCAGAGTTGGCATGTTCTTAGTGCTATTGATTAAACAGAATCACTCGATAGGACCCAGAAAACAGACCTTCTCTGTTGCTATGTCTGTCCTCTGGTATAACATTCCTCAGAGACCCAAATGGCTTCTACCTTCTCATTTAAAAGGTCACTAAAACATCTGTCCCGCACCCTGCCAGACCTTGGGTTAAGCTGATAAGCCATTTATATGGTTATGTGTGTTGGGATAGATGTTTTTAATCTTGATATACATTATTCTTTCTTTGTGTTATATGGTTTCTGTAGTATTTTTATTTTTATTGTTGTAGGCCACCCAAAGTCATTTTATATAAATTAAAAAATGTTGATTCTCACCATACATTTTTCCACTTGTCTTTTGCTGATAAGGTAGTAGGTATTCTTGGCAATATATAAAGGATTGCTTCCCACATTTTTCAATCTACTCTTGAGAATGCACAATATCTGAAGAGTGGCCAGATGAATTGCATATCATGCTAAATCTGTCAGGTACAAAGAATCAGGTTCACATGTAAGTTTCAGTTCAGAAGATATATTGCTCAAGGCTACACACAAAAATTGGGTCAATTAATGTTCAGCACTAAATTAGTGCTAGAGTTAATGGGATTCAAGAGAAGGCTGTACATAGAACGTTTGTAGACCTTTAAATTGAAATGTTAATATATATGGCTAGTCCATGTATGATATGCCATAGACTAAATGAAGAAAATATGTGGACTCACATGTAATGATTCTAGGCTGAGTTCTCCCTTGACTCCACCTGCAAAAACCACATGTAATTTATTTGGTTTAGTGTGATTTGCGAATCTTCCCAAGGCGTATGAACAAACAAAAATGGTTTGTTTAATAAATCATAATTTAAAATATTGGCTATGTTATCTGGAAATGTAGCCATGGGGATTAGCTAATGGTTTTTATAAACTTGGAAAGTGCATGCACTGCAATAAAATAGGACTGATGTTACATAGCCCATAGATTGCCTTTAAACTGTAAGAGTTGTAAGAGGCCTCGCCCTGTTAGTAACTTTATTATCTAGAGCTCTTGTCCTACTACTGCGTACAGGGTGTTGTAAATGGGACTGTATTGGTATCCCCAGCTCCAACCAATGTGCATTTCCTGGCTGTACTTTTTATTGTTTTTTTAAAAAGCTCACATTTGTTCACTCCTTCTTTTTTGATAGCCTATGTATTCTCAAAAGAATAAACATTGTTTGAAATAATGTATACAAGTTCTTTCAAACACAAGAGTACAGTTCATCTAGTCCTGAAGATCTGAATTCCTCCTGAAAGTTATTTATTACATCATATTTTGGGGGGTATTTGTCCCAAAATGAACACAACTTTAGCTCTGGCAGAAGAATTGACCAAAATAGTAGTTGAGCAATTGTTTTTCCATCATCTGTTAATAATTTATTCACTTTATTAATGTTCTT
Organism: Thamnophis elegans; assembly: GCF_009769535.1. Lineage (NCBI taxonomy): Eukaryota > Metazoa > Chordata > Lepidosauria > Squamata > Natricidae > Thamnophis > Thamnophis elegans. Next base: position 56,679,870 of record NC_045544.1, read on the forward strand.
ATTCCTATTCTATTTATTTTTAAATCCCTTCTGTTCACTTTGGGTTTTAGATTAGGACGAGGCATCATCCATACAAGCATGGCCTACTTTACCCTTTTAGTTGTTTATATGTTTCTCCATCCATTTCTTGATGTATTCTTTTTATCTTCATGCAGATTGAAAGCTTCTTGGATTATTTAAAAGTTGGCCTTTACCACCCACATGAAATAGTTTATGAATCTTCTTCAGCATTCCATTTTCAGTATCCCTCATTCCTTTTTGAACACTTTTCCACTTGATTTTTCCTTTCAAATTCAAGCCTTTCATTCTTCCATGTTGTTGCGAAGTCGTGTCTGACACATCACGACCCCATGAACAACGTTGGTCCAGGACTTCCTGTCCTCTACCATCCCCTTTAAGCTCATGTCTACTGCTTCAATGACTCCATCCAGCCACCTCATTCTCCATTGTCCCCTTCTTCTTTTGCCCTCAATCTTTCCCAGCATTAGGCTCTTCTCCAATAAGTCCTTCTTTTTCATTAGGTAGCTAAAGTATTTGAGTTTCATCTTCAAGATCTGGCCTTCTAAAGAGCAGTCAGGGCTGATCTCCTCTAGGACTCACCGGTTGGATCACTTTGCAGTCCAAGGGACTCACAGGAGTCTTCTCCAGCACCATAGTTCACAGGCCTATGTTCAAAGTTCATTCTTCTATGAACTTTAGATTAATAGCTTTTTATCTCAGATATTTTAGGCCAAGTAACCATGCAGTACTGATTACATGATACAACACTTCCTAGGGTTGTGAAAAGCATTTGAAAGGGGCATTTTGCATAGTTTATTAAGGTCAATATCCTCTTCCCTTCATGGATTACTGCCTTGTCATGGCGAAGGAGCTTGCATAGCTCAATGAAGCTAGAGCTATGCTGTGCAGGGCCACCCAAGATGGACAGATCATAGCAGAGAGCTTGGAAAAAATGTGATCCACTGGAGAAGGAAATGGCAACCCATTCCAGTATCTTTGCCATGAAAACCCCATGGACAGTACCAAAAGGCCTGGAGGAACGCTGTCCATGAGGTTGTAATGGGTCAGACACTACTTCGCAACTAACAACATCCTCCTCTCTCGCCTTTGAAACTTTTAGGCAGTCACCTCCTCCAGAAAAGACAGCTAGGAGGCTTTTGAGGCAGCCATGCTGAACTTTCCCAAAGAGGTAGTTGCTTTAACACTCCAAAAAATAGTTACATGTTCACCCTGACGCTCTTTGCAAAGCATCATTTTCAAATGTATGACAAGCTCTATTATTTATTTCCTCCAGCTTTCTTGCAACTGGCACTTCTCAACCAAGTTCTCTCTGCTTGCCAGAATTAACCATTAAGATAATAAAATGAACAGCTCTTATTCTATATAGGACCATCTGGTTGCCCCATGACTCCAAAATGATCTATAAAATAAACAAAAGGAAGGAAGTTGTGGCAGTTCATGCCCTCCTGCCTCGTTGGCTACTCCGTCACCATCACCTGCTGTTGCCTGAGTAGTCATTTTAGAGCTCCTGACCCATAAGGCCTTGGACTTTGGCACCGGGGGTCTAACTCCAGCTGCACCACTGAGAGGAAATGAAGAAATTGACCTGAGTTGGGATCAGTTTGCATGTGCTAGTTTCAGCAAGAAGAGAAACTGCTACGTATCTGCCAGGACCAAACATAGTTTCTGCCAACACTGAAGGTGGGAAATATTAATGACATCAAGGATCACCACCAGATACAAATAGCTAACTGTAAAAAAAAAAGCCAGTTGGGCTCAGCAGGTGTTGCTAATACACACCTGATAAAAATCATTTCCCCCTCACTGTGAGTGGCCACTTTTATTAACCACTGATGATAATATGGAATGACAGTGGGAGGGAGGTTTAAAATAATAAAAGAAACCCTGCAGGTGAGCAAGATTGATTGTAATAAATGCTGTGGCAGAAATAAATCCCAAGTACCCCCTCCTTTCACTTCTTTTTTCTCTCTCCCCCCCCACAGATCAACAGCAGAAGAGCCTGAATATGTCAGTTTCCCCAGCAGGAGGCCGGTGACAGGTTGAACAGTATGGCTGACATGAGTAAAATCAAATCTCAGGGAAAAGTAATATCATGCAGAACGCTAGTATTATAGATTAGAGAAAGTGGGGAAGATGAAATTCACAGTGGTAGTACAAATATCATTATACACAGCCAAAACACAACCTAATCGGAATGACAGTTCTGCTAAAAATCAACAAGAATGCAACTCCATGGCCTATCAAATTATGAAGGAAAGTGTTGCTAACAATTGCAAGTACCTACACATTAGGTTCTCTACTCTGAGATGGTTAAAGCATGGGTAGGATAGGCTCACAAAATCCATTTTGTGAAACCCCTTCCCAAATTTATTAGTAACACAAAATAAACATTTGGCTAGAAAAGAAAGCATTAATATGTTCGGCTAAAACTGAGTTCTCAAGATCATGGATTCACCACAAAATGAATGAGCACTGAAACCAAAAATTTTACTGTGCCAAAGTTAATAGCAATATAGCAGATTGGATAACCATATTGAGTCCCTTATCCTAAATTATTAAGAAAAATCTGTGAACAATAGGTTTCATAGGAGCACATTATCTTTGAATTAATTTGCAGACTGCCTGTATGGATATTAATGGAGAATTCTATGTTATGAGAAGTTAGATTATTTGGGATTGAAATAGTAGGTTTTTTTTACCTATTTAATTATTTTTTTTATCAACTAATAAACCAATTCATTCATTCTGCAAATGTACAGTATATCCATCTTAATCAAATAACTCTAGTTGACCTACAGGAGATAAAAGCAAACATACATATAAAATAGTAATAGATGCCAAGTGACAATAGATTCCTCAAGCAACATATAATAAAACACACAGACTGGGCTCTGCTGGTATCCTGGCTACATACTGTATAGACAGGCTGACTTTGCATACTGAGTCATTATGATTTTTTTTTACTGCAAGGCAGTATTGACTTTTATGAATCTTAGATTAGATTAGATATAGTTAAAGGTAAAGGCTCCCCTCGCACATATGTGTTAGGCATTTCTGACTCTAGGGGGCGGTGCTCATCTCCTTTTCAAAGCTGAAGAGCCAGTACTGTTGGAAGATGTCTCCGTGGTCATGTGGCTGGCATGACTAAATGCTGAAAGTGCACAGAACGCTGTTATCTTCCCACCAAAGGTGGTTCCTATTTTTTTTTATTTGCATTTTTACATGCATTCGAACTGCTAAATTGACAGAAGCTGGGACAAGTAATGGGAGCTCAGTCCGTTATGTGGCACTAGGGATTCAAGTCGCCACACTGCCGACCTTTCTAACTGACAAGCCCAGTCTCTGATCCACCGTGTCCCTCATTAGATATAGTTAAATATAACCAAATTAAAAGTAATGTCTTACATGTTACTGGACATCTCACTAACCAAATAAGTATACATAGATGAAAGTCAATGTATGTGAGACTCACTCAAAGCCTGCCCCAAAGAAGAAAAGATTCAAGTTATGTACTAGCATTAAAAACTTGAGGAAACTACAGTAAAATGCGATTCCCAAAACTACATGTACTGTACTTCCCATGTCAATGGGATCAGCAATGCCACTCTGGTGGAAAAACACCAAGAGGTATGAGAAAAATTTCAAAGGAGGATAGGATGAGCTATAATTGACTATCAAGGCCTTGTTGGAAAACACTGTATACAGAACCTCTTGCTCTTGGGAGCCATTATTCAGAAGGCTGCCTTGATATTTTTTAAATTCCAAGTTTGCCTGACCACCTACATTTTGGGGAGGTAATATGTGAAAATGTTTAATTCAGAAAGTGAACAATAAAAATTGTAGCCTGTATCCATTTTTGTGCATTTGAGTCATTGGGGAGAAAAAGAACACGGAGCATTGGAGGTGTTTTCCACATCTCAGCCCTGCCCAACCGTTCCTACTTGTGCAGTAGCAAAGGGGAAAGGTGATACAGAAGAAAGTAATAGAATTTATCTGTTTCTCCTGCTTTATCTTCTATAGGGGTCCAGCAGCGGCAAAGGACCAGGAAGCTTTATTGTTGCTTTCTCCTCCAGGGACTACTTTATGAGATGATGGGGGAATGTTAACAAATTCTTTTCTTTTTCGTGTGTGTGTGGGGGGGGTGATGGAGGGGGGGAAGGATGATTTTTTTCCCTGTCCCCTGCAAGCAGCCTTCAGTATCTTGCTTAATACTGAAACATGGTTCAGTATTGGGGATGCAATAATTGAGATAATTGCTAGTATGCTATATTATCATTGTTACAACTAGCTTTAAAATTCAACAGAAGAATGGTGACTTGGTGGCTTTGCAGCTACCTCTTAGCTGTGAAATTAAAATGGCTATACAAGTATAAACAATATGTCCTGGAAATGTGAGGGGAGGGGTAGCACTTAATTTTTTTATGATATAAGGGCACAGGAAGAAACTAGGATCTGTAGCTAGAGAAACAACTGGTCAGCAGGAAAAAAACACACTGACAGCTTTGTGGTTTCTGAATTCTGCTGTGGATTAAAACCATAATACAGCCAGCTTCAAACAGTTTAGATAGATTGGAAAGAGGACATAGTGCAAGCTCTTAAGTAAAGGACAATATAGTCTAGGTCAGGACTGTCAAACTCCTGGCCCATGGGCCAGATGCATCCTGTGCTGGCCATGCCTCTGCCCGGTTTAGCAAAGAAGAAAAAAGTCCCAATATGTCATGTGCTGCTGCCATGACTACATGAGTTTGACATCCCTGGTCTAGGTAATGGGAGACAATCCTAACTGTTTAAGTACATATCTGTGTTATTTGCTTGTAATAAAATATATGGAATGATTTCATTTGCTTTTCTTACTCAAACAGCAAATGGTCATAAACAAATCTAGATTATAATTTACTATGTGTTTACATTGTCTATATACTTGGTATCAAGGATTTAGATTTCATAATTCAAAAGCAATGGAGATAACTACACACAGAGACAAAAGCTTTCAGAATTGGATGAAAAGATCCCATGTATATCAGTAAGAGTTTAGTATTTGGACTTTATGATGACCTTGAGTATAATTTCCATACACATAAAAAATTGATGGTGCCTTATCCATTCCTCTTTTTCAGCCTGTCTGGCTGCCTTTCCTCCATCACAGCCACCACCACCGATACCTAGCTTCTGCATATCATTTCATTGGCCACCCTGGAGGGGGTCTCTGGGGAAACTCTTCCAGTTTCCTCCATAAAAATGCTGATGTGTTTTGTAACTCAGCGAAGCTTATTGAAAAGCCACAGTCCTTCACTTACACACTTATGCTTATTCCTAGACATGGAAGGATATTAGATGAAAAAGGAGAAACTCCCTTCTTCCTTATGTGCTGTTAAGATTTTTGAGAATTTATATGAAATGCCAGAAAATAATCGCTCAACACAGTATCAAAAAGTTTTCAGTTGCCAAATCTAGCTTCTGATGCTTTATTCTACGTACTTTGTTTTGTGTTTAATCTCTTTTTTAAAAAAAGTTCAGCAATTTTATGAAGTAATTAAAAAGGCTAGTATATGGATGAATGTACAAGCAATTATTAATATTCAGTAGAAGGTAGCTTTTATATTGCAATTACTGCCTTTGTGTTTTAAAGCAGAACAATACTGAAGAGAAACTTCTTAGTGCTTAATAGCATGGCAATTTAAAATATTCAAGTTTTTTTATTAAGGTCCTTTATAAAATGTTACCTAATTTGAGAAGATTAATTATACAATTAATTAAAGACAGAACTCAATTAAATTATATTTTAAAAACTCTTAAGTACACTGAAACCTAACTGAAGTGAGCCAGCTATTAAACTTGATGTTAATTAAATACAGATGATATAATGCAGTTTTTTAAAATATAAAGGGCATTGAATAGTTGGTAAAAATACATTATGTCCCATAGTAAGACAAAGACAAAAGCATTTTAGAAATTCATTTTGAATGCCAAATAAGGAAGACAAAAATGAGAATCAGCAGCAATTAATTGAAGTTGGAAGGGTTGATCCTGCTTGACAAATACTGGTACCTGTTTATACCTATGTGTACACACACACACACACACACACACACACACACACACACACAGAGTTAATACTGGTATCATATCATGCACATACATACATTCTATTCCATGAATTTACTTTAGAGACTTCAGCAAAGAAAATGGTTTTTATTGTTAACTTATACCCAGACATAGTCATCATGTTAACATCATGGCATGTTTGCCATTAAAAATAAACATTGTATAGTTTGTATACTAAAAATGTTATATCTTTTCTCGTGTTGATTTAAAATAACATCAGGCACATTGCTGTATCTATCTTATCTGGCAATGATTAAAAAGTTAAATAAAATAACCTGCATTGTGACATAACACAAGCTCAGACCCTTATGTATTAATATGCAACATCTTGACACAAGTATAAAATGTGTGGTGTTTACATCATAATGTTATAATACATATTTTGTCTCTTTCTCTTTTTGACTGATTTCTGCAAACACTTGTATTTCTGGAAGATATTTGCATTACAACGTCTAGTTGGCTAATTACCATGAGGACTGGATTTTGAAAATGTCTTGTGATTCTTTTGAATAAGTAATTCATTGTCATAGCCATTCTTCTTACTGTTAAGCTCACTTAAATGGTTTTTATTGTCATTTTCAGTGTTTTTATATAATTTTACATGTGCTGTGAACTTTTAATAAACCACTTTGAACTTGTAAAGAAAAGCAGATACTGTGTGTTTTTAAAAATTATTAACAGAGGGAGAAAAGGATATATATTTGATGCAATGATTCCTGTTAAAGTTGCTTCCTTAGAACTTGACTTTACCTTAATTGGATTAGAGGCAGCAAATTCCATTTGTTCAGTCTCTGTTGATCATAGATGGTAACTCTGAGTGCTTATTTTTATGCTTGGAGAGTATTCTGCAGTTCAACATATGCCCAGCATTATGCACGTTCTGTTTCTGTTTGAATTAATTAAATAGCCAGTTTTAAGCACACAGTATTACTTGACAAAAATTCGTTTCTAAGTGGATTTCATAAGGTGTTTTATTTATGTTATTTAGCAAAAGTACTGCTTACAGAAAGTAAGTCCATTTGGGAATGGTAGTTAAGCATTAACCAACCACTACAGCAAAGCACTCTTGAAGGATCTGAAAAATATATGGTAATTCTTCCAGAAGATCTACCTTCTGAGAATGCATTCAAGAAATCAGGATGCTACAGTAACTCACCGGCAGTGTGATCTGAAGCTGGCAATAAAGCATATCTAAAGGGAAGCCTCTCCTGCTTCATAACAGAAGGAAGAAATTGCATAGCTTCACTGATGGATAGAATTGGTTTAATTGGGAATGGGCCGTTAGCCTGAGGGAGAGTAGGTGGTGGATTTGATTTGAGCTGCCTTTGTCACATATGTATATATGAATGTGTGTGTGTATGTTTGAGAGAGGGAGGGAGGGAGGGAGGGAGGGAGAGAGAGAGAGAGAGAGAGAGTGAGTGAGTGAGTGAGTGAGTGAGTGAGTGAGTGAGTGAGTGAGTGAGTTCTGGATACTGATTCCACTGACTTTCAACTGTAAACCCTACTTTTTGGCTACCAATAAATAAATAAATACTCCCCACCAGAGTATTCAGAGATTTCTGTGGGGTGACGGGGAGTCCCCCCTCTTTGTAAATTTTAGCCACAATGCTTTAATTTAAAATCTCTTCTTGGTATACAAAGCTATTTTTTTCAATCTAATAGGTGGAATTTGTCGAACAGAGAATATTAGTAGTAATGCTACCAACATTACTTATTTTATATAATATTATTATGTATTATCATTAGAAACCCTCTCTAAATGAAATCTGTTCCCCAGAATTTCCTTTCCTTTCATTTCTCTTTCCTTTTTCTTTTGATAATAAAGCTCTTTGTCACAAGATTAGAATATAAATACCATGTAGAATGAAGTTCTTTCATCTTCTGGGTCATTTTACATTTGTTGATTTGGGAAATTGGAGAATAAGCTTTCCCAATACATTTTTTGTGCTAGCTGAAATACTGCATCACCTGTTGGGAGAAGATAGCACCCCTTGGACTATAAACACAGTTTCTTGAACTATTAACAACTGAGGGTTGTGTTTAAATGAGTAATTGACATTGCAATTGTAACTAAGAGTAGTATTTCCAGTAGATGCTGTAAGCTTTCAACTGTTCATGCTTTGTAGAGTACTTAACATGTAAAGACTGCAATATGCCTCTACATGCAGGAGGCAGAATGTTTTTAATCAGCCCTCAAACTCAGTTAATGATGCATGAATTAATTCTTGTAGCTCACTTAATTAATTCAATAGGAATTTGAAAGCATTCCCACCTATCTGAATCACCATTGTGGAATTGTTTGGGAAGCTGCTAAAATAGTATCAGGAAAAAGCTTCAGATTCATTGACAAGACCTAGTTATGGTCCAGAGCTATCAAGAGAGCTTATACATCTGTAAATTATTTGGATCACCCCAAAAATAGCAAACTTGGCATTCTCTGAGAAGAAGAATTGAAGCCTTCCCTGAATATCTTATGGATCTATTAACCATCAAATGCTTTTCCTGGTATTATCCAGATATCTGGTTTTTTTTATCCCTGCCACTATGTTTATTTGTTTTTCCCCCAATATATTGTTTCTTGGTCTTAGGTTATCTTCAAATTTTGATCAAGACAAACAAACTGATTGGAATTTGTGTACAGATGCAGAGCTTCTGCAGAAACTGAGATAAAGAAGTAACAAAATAACAAAATGCATGACTTGTACCTTGCTGCTATAATTAACATGTTACTCTTTAAGAAATATTTCAATTGACATCTCCAATGATGAACTATAGGAAGGATAAAGGAAGGCATTTATATGTGTTCCAGGACAAGGTTGCAGGAGCCAATCTGGGTGGGTCACCTGGATTTAGTCTTCTGAGCTTTCAGCAGTGGTAGGATTCTATCAGTTCGGACTGGTTCGGGTGAACTGGTAGCTGCAATGATCAACTGGGAGCGAACTGGTTTGCCCCAATGATCAGATGGGCCCACTCACCTGCCTGGGCTATTTTCCTATCTTTATGTTAGCTGATTTGTGCGATAGAGTGGATTGCTGCGCGAATCAGCTGTATTACTCCTCTGAAGAAACGCGGAAGTGGTTCTTCAAACTGGCTTTCAGACTTGTGCTGGAGCCCATCCTCAGGAATTTCTCTCTCACCAGAATGTATAAAAATGAAAAATGAAAGTATCTGCTTATGATTATATGATTTATCTGGAATTGACAATTCCAACAATCTAGGAATTTTATATTATACATAGTTAAATAGAACTAAAATAAAAGAAATGTGACATATAGATTGAATTTAAAAAGTAAGCCAAAAAAAATTTCAGATTGTGAGTTTAAGTAGTTTTCAGGTATTTAGTACCCCATTTGAAATCCTATGTAGGGTGAGAATCCATCTCTAGAGATTTAATGATTTAATCTATCTATGGAACATCAATATCACTTCCCAACAGTTTTTAAAAATTTCAATTAAAATCCTGGCACCATAAAAGACAACAAGTATCATTTCATATTCCTTCTGGAGCGCTGATTATTTTGTGGCCAAAAGTCTGCTCTGTTTTTTTTTTCCTATGCGCAGGCCCACACAAGCACTTTTAATTAAGTTCCCCCAGATGTTCTCTTTTGCAAGAACTAAAAATGCCCACAGTGGGAAATCCTTGGCTGCTAGTTCAGCAATGGGGCCCTTCTGTTTGTAACAATTGGGGTATTTCGACGGAGAAATTATGAATCTTATGAGCTACGTCCTTCACAGTAGACATTGGGGAAATTCCCTCTGTTTTATGCTGAACTGGGTCTGGTTTGTCCAGGGCTTATTGGTGATACAGGAGAAGAGCTCATTTATTATGTCGGTAAAAGCCTTATAATGAGTTTTCTGAAGCTTAGGCTTTGGCAGTGGGTTTTCCTAGACATCTTTGAGAGATTTTCTTATTTAAACATTTGCCTGAGTGCTGGATTGATTGAAATGATTAAAAACATATCAATCAGTGGTGGGATTCACTTTCCTTCCCTACTGGTTCACAAATGTGAGCGTGTGCGCTCACTCGCTTCATTCACATGTGCCGCGTCTGCACACTACCTTCTGTGCATGTGCAGTGCTCGCGCAGGTGGGGTGGGCAGAGCCTCCTGCAGCTGCCGCTACCGGTTCACCCGAACGGGTGACAACTGGCTGAATACCACCTCTGATATCAATTATACTTTGTGGTATGTGCTTGTGACTTACATATTATACTCAAATGATCCTAAAAAAACAGCTACACTGGCTTTCCTTTGGTTTTTAGATATGACTTGGCTGACCTTGGATGATCTCAGAAACAAAGCAGGAAATTCCAAGGATGCAGGCCAGACCGAGAAGTTTTTTTTTAAAGGTAAAACAGTAATAAGTTATTCTGCAGTATTCCTATGAAAACTGCATAATTTTAGTCACTAGGAGTTAAACATAACTTGAAGGTGATTTCACTTTACATCATTCAAATTCTACTTGGTAGAAAAATACAGTTAAAAACTCAAATTATTAATGATTATGGATAATTGAAGGACTATTTTTCTTATATAAATATATCAATTTACTGAGCTCATCCTTGTATATTGCCTTTTGATAATCTTGAAATAAGCATTTTGGTAACTAAGCCTTACAAGGAAAGTCCATTCTGTTCCCTTCCTGAATTGCAAAAATGCTGCTTAATATTATTACAGTTTTTTGGATGCTGCTATGTCAGGATGGGTTTCAGGATACTGGAAATATAATATTTGAAAAAGACACTGACTCAGGCACCTGGTTTTCTAGTGACACCATTTTGTTTTATTATTACTAAGGTTGTGAACAGAATGTTGGAAAAATAAATGAGTTAAAGATGTGAGTGTGATATTAAATTATATTCTGAAATTTTGGATTCTATCAAAGTAAGATAAACTATGGATTTACCTTGAGTAGGCTCGTCCACCAATTTTTTTTCTAGTGGAAAGATTCTGTTCCATGTGATGGGTGGAACAATGAATTCATCTTCTACACTTGAATGGCTTTTTCTTAATCTTGTAAAATATTATCATATTATTCCTTGTGATCAATGTTTAATTAAGTCCTGTTTTTTTGTTTCATATGAATTTTTTTCCTTGTCTTTCTTTGGAAGGGTGTCCGTATTGTTTAATATATATGTATAAACCAGTATATATATGCATATATATGTACATGTGTGTGTATGTATATGTATATGAATAAATATGTATGTATATGTATATGTATATGTATATGTATATGTATATGTATATGTATATGTATATGTATATGTATATGTATATGTATATGTATATGTATATGTATATGTATATGTATATGTATATGTATATGTATATGTATATGTATATACAGAGCCGAGGTAAAGAGCCGAGGTGGCGCAGTGGTTAAATGCAGCACTGCAGGCTACTGCTAGATCAGCAGTTCAGCGGTTCAAATCTCACCGGCTCAGGCTTGACTCAGCCTTCTATCCTTCCGAGGTGGGTAAAATGAGGACCCAGATTGTTGGGGGCAATATGCTGACTCTCTGTAAACCGCTTAGAGAGGGCTGAAAGCCCTATGAAGCGGTATATAAGTCTACTGCTATATGTATATGTATATGTATATGTATATGTATATGTATATGTATATGTATATGTATATGTATATGTATATGTATATGTATATGTATATGTATATGTATATGTATATGCATATGCATATGCATATGCATATGTGTTGTGGTCCGGCAGGAGCCGTTAGAGCTGCCTCCAGACTCCGACAGTGAGGGGTCTTATGAGTTGGCCTTGGAGGAGAAGGAGGACCCTGGACAGGGTGTTGACTCCGAGGAGGGTGAGGAGAGACTGGTTGGCCACCAGGTGGCGGCAGAGCATTGGATCAAAGGGAATGTTCCTGAAAGTATCTGGGAGTTGTATCAGGAAGCAAGCAGGCTTAGGTCTACTCAGCATAAAGGACAAAGGAGGAACTATAGGAGATGATTGCAAGCAGCTGTTTCTCATTGGGATCGTCGCCTGAGTATAAAGAGACTGCTGGTGCCACGCCCTGGTTGCAGAAATCAACGTTCTACTTCACGTTCATGAATTGACTTAAACCAACTTGGAGAAGTGGGAAGCCTGTTTGCATTGCCTAGGATTGTGAGACTTAAACCAACTTGGAGAAGTGGGAAGCCAGTTTGCATTGTCTAGGTTTGTGAGACTTACTGCCAGAGTGCTTATCGAGCTGGGACTGAAAAAAAAACATTCCTTTGAACATTCTGTTTGGCTTTCGTTTCTGAACGGACAAGGTGGGGGTCAGAACACATATGTATATACATATGTATGTATAAGGTAAAAGTTCCCCTTGCACATATGTGCTAGATGTCCCCAACTCTAGGGGGTAGTGCTCATCTCCATTTCAAAGCCGAAGAGCCAGCGCTATCTGAAGACATATCTATTGTCATGTGGCTGGCATGACTAAACGCCAAAGGCGCACAGAATGCTGTTACTTCCCACCAAAGCTGGTTCTTATTTTTCTACTTGCATTTTTACATGCTTTCAAACTGCTAGGTTGGCAGAAGCTGGGACAAGTAGTGGGAGTTCACTCCCTTACATGGCACTAGGGATTCGAACTGTTGAACTGCCAACCTTTCTGATCGACAAGCTCAGCATCATAGCCACTGAGCCATCATGTCCCTTATGTATGTATATGAATGTATAAAAAAGTATTCATGAAAAGATCATGAGAAGTATTCACGAGAAGGTCCAGAACTATAAAAAAGAACTGAGAATGTTGTGATTAAGCTAGTACCCTCAGTCCTATTTCTCCCTCCATTTGTTCAATTGATATCAACTAAAAAAGGATTCTTTTATGGCTATTCTCCCTTTTGAGAGTATCCACAGAGCACCTTTTTGATTTTGTTTACCTGACATACCCTATTCTTTAAGTTAGTAAAAATTTTGCTGCTACTGTTTCAGAGAAAAGGCTACTTATTTTCAATACCCATCTTGCTTATTTAACTAAGACTGTAAGCTTTAAAAAAAAAACCTGCTGTGTTTAATCACTTTGTGTGAATGCAGACATGTGGTGCCTTCTAGCACTTAGGCTCTAAGGCACAAAGGAGCAGTAAAGAAAAATACTACAGTTATAGAAGTAAAGCTGAAGATTAATTTTAGATGATAGACATAAAATCAATAGAAACCAAATTGTGTCCTATTAGCTGGTGGTTGGAAGGATATATTATTTACCACTTAGTTCCATCAACTTATGGGTAGAAGGTCACATGCCTATAGTTCAGAGATATCTTGAGGGATGACTGAATGTGATATTCTCCAAAGTACTCAAAAATGTAGAGCACTGCTTGACTAAGTTCATGGGATTCATTTACCTAAACTTCTGGGAATATACCCATACTTAAACAAGTGTGTATGTGTAGACAGGGCATGAACCTGAAGTGTGAACAGGCTCATAGAAATAGGCCTTTTTGCCTGTAAACACTCAGCTTCATCCTAAGCTTTAAGGCTAACGGTATATTAAATCATCTCCCACTAAACCTTCAGGCTCTAACTATGCGAAAAAGGTTGAATTTATCACCTTATATCACAGCTTTCTCATTTAACAATCACAGCAGTTATTTAGCAGGTGAAAAGTCTATTAATGTAGATAAAAGAAGATGAAGGGTATAACTGGAGTCAGAAATTGTGTGCAGCCTAAATTGTCAGTTACATTTTATAAAACTATTTTGAACATTTTTAACCACAGTCCTCAAAATTCTTCAAAATTCTTTTCACAGATTTATGATATACTTGTGTTGAGCTACAAAATTTGATAGATAGGGACAGAAGCAATAATGATTTTTTTTCTTGGCTAAATAGAGCATATAAAGTTTCACGGACATTTTCTTTAGCTTAGATTAGGGATTGCAAGTGAAACTATGCATGCATGTCTAATGTTCTTTCTCTAAAATAATTCCAAGGTCTTAGAAAAAGATATTAAAATGCTTCCTTTGACCTATAAAGATCCAAATTCTGCAGGCAATGATTTTTCCCTATGATATTATATGGAAACAAAAGCTGCACTTTGAAGACAAAAGATAGAGAGAATATTCATGTCTTTGAAAATTGGTGTTGGAGGTGATTCCTAAGAGTACCATAATTAAGAAACCACCGAGATTTCTCTCTCAATACATGAATGTCCCAGCTCAAATGATCATACTTCAGATCTATTGTATGAAACTTAGATCTCTGGAGAAGTCTATATTGCTGGGAAATTAGAAGAGAAGACAAAAAAAGGATACGTCCAATAAACTGGACAGACTAGATTACGGAGACAATTGAAGGACAAGTTGGGGACAGATCTTCTTGAAGATGATCTTATAGTTGTGGTTGCTAAGACATGGTACTGACATGATGGCACATAAGCCATCAGTTAATCAAAATAATTCCAAAATAATAAAGACTTTTTCGCTGCAATTTCATTTTCTTCATTATGGTATATTTTATAAATTCTTCTTCCTTCAGTGTAGATAGTGAATGAAATATAAAGATACCATCAAAAATGTTTTAATATTTCTCAAGTGACTGGCATCATACACAGCAGGTTTTATAGCTCTTCTCTCTCTGTCCATCTCAATACTCTTTCCATACCAAGCTTTATATTCAATTAGGAGTAAATCATAAGTCTTTTCTTAGTTTACAGTATGTTAAAATGTGATTGATTACCATACAGATGTTAGATTACTCTATTCTATTAATATATTGCAAAACCATTTTTATAACCCACACGTGACTGTAATTGGTCCATTATGAGGGTCCCAATATATGTACATCCATTCCTTTATTTGAAAAGGTTTGCAATATATTAATGTTGAGTGATTAACTTCACTGTAAGTCCAGCTGATTGCTTGTGACAGCAAAAATAACTTATCAGGAAGCCAAAATAACATTATGAGAGAGTATTACTTGATAATTCATCCTTTTAAAAATATCTAATAGGTTTAGAGTAATGTTGAGAACAGGACTTCTATGAACTGGGAAGAAGCAGTGAGTCAAAAATTATGGAGTTGCTATTATATTCTAAAGAAAATTAGTCTTTCTAAAATGCTATCATCCTTATCTTCAAATAATTTCATTATTTCTTTAGCTTTTTGGAGAATATCCATGGTGAGAGCATAGAGGATAAAGTGGAATTGTCCAAACAATTGAAACGGTGGCTGCAACTGTGTGATCAAACTCTCATCTCTTCTTTACATGTTCCTCCCCAAGATGACTCTGTTCACAGGCCCTACTTCATTCAGGAATTGAATAGAATTGTAATATTTAACATGTTAAATGTTAAGATTATTATATTATAGTGTTACTATATTATTAATATGATGGTGAAGACTACATATAATGTACCCAGAATACACAGTTTGATGAAAATTGTTACATAAATAAAACAAATAATTGTAATATTAATCTCCATTCCCTCAACAAATGATAGGGGATGCTTTCCAAATGGTTTTTCTTTGGAAATTATTTTTGTAGAATGTCTGTATTAATATAAAAAAATTCTAAAAGTAAAATATTATATTCTTAATAGTTGAGATTTTTAAAAAATATTATCATGAAGAAAGCACACTGTGATACGTTTTAATACCTGGTTGATGTATTGAACTTTTTAAAAAGAACCAGTATTCTTCTCAATCTACTCTACTAGCAGATACACTATTTCTGTACTCTAGAAGAAGCAGCAGGAAAAAAGCAGCAGGTGGTTTTTATGATAGAAGGCTTTTTAAAATTCTCTAAAATTCAAGCTATATTTTAGAGTAGGCGTTTTAAAATAAATGAAAGAGCTTCATTTTCCTATTTTTTACTCCTGAAAAAGTTTAAAATACTAAATACTAAGGTACAACTGAAACAGAAGAATTGGTTTTGAGGTTGTAAGAATCCTTTTCCGTGTATATAACTTTAGTATAAATGTAATTGCCTGATACTAACCGAAGTAACTAATGACTTACATTTTTTACTGGGTTCTACACAGTGGTGGGATTCAATTTTTTTTGCTACCAGTTCTGTGGGTATGGCTTGGTGGGTGTGGCTTGGTGGGCGTGGCAGAAGAAGGATACTGTAAAATCTCCATTCCCTCCTGATCACCTGGGACTCTGGAGACAGAGAATAGATGAGAGCAGAGCCAGTCAGAGGTGGTATTTACTGGTTCTCCGAACTACTCAAAATTTCCACTACTGGTTCTCCAGAACTGGTCAGAATCTGCTGAATACCATCTCTGGTGCTAGAGTGTCTTTATATACCTCAAATTTTCAAAATATTACCCATTTAGTTTATTTGAAAGGTCTATCAGTTTTAAAAATTCCAGCAAAGTTATCGTTGTAAGATAAATTGGGCCTCTTGTTGATATTTATCACTTTTGGAAGCGAATTTCAAATCACAATTTTCTTATACTTACTATCCCAAAACTGTCATGTCAAAAAGCTGAATATTTCATTAACTCTAATTATAGTACAAGCTTTGTTTTGAATATCTTTGATTTAGTTTACTAGATGCACCTCAGATTAACAACAGTGAGGCATTTCAACTGTCCCTTATTCTGTCCTTATGTTTCAGGTCAGCTATTATATAATGAACTAGATAGCTAACCTTTTTGGCGCCAAGTGCCAAAAGTGCACACACATGCATGCATGACCCTCTGCATATGCCCTGCCACCTGTGCATGTGCATATGCGCACCATATTCCCCCCGTGCATGCATGCATGCCCATGTGCATGCACCCCACCCCACACATGCGCACACATCTCCTGCATGTGCCTCATCCCCATGTGTTAAGTCCTCGCACTTACGACTGACAGCCGGCAACAGCCAAGCCTCGTCTTATTGGCTAAGGCGTGGCTGGCTGAGCACGGGCTGTCAGAAGTGCGTCTATTGGTCGCCCTGCTTGACAGCTCCGTATAAATAGCTGTCAAGCAGGGTGAGTTGCTGATTCTTTACTTGTACATAGTTTAACTCTGTCTAAATAAACACTGTTCTAACTTACCTCAGATGCCTCATGTCTCATCCATCCCTCGATTCACTTTACCATGCATGCGTGGCAGAGACCCGAAAACTAACTGGGTGGTGGGAGGCACGTGTGCATGGTAGGTGGAGCTGAGCTGGGGCGATGTCTCATGTGCCATAGGTTCGCCATCACGAAACTAGATGTTTTCAAAAGTGTTTGTTGGTTGTGGAAAAGGTATTCTTCATTTTTTTTAAAAATTGAAGTCACCTTCTAACCTTGTAGGCTTTACTTCTGACTGGCAAAATCTGCAAGTGTTGCCTTACTCTACCTCCTAACCCTACCAAAACTATATTTTCACAGATGCTTCATCAAAAACCTCTAGTGCAATCACATATTTTCAGTTTGGGTTTTCATCTCTCTAATCATTATACAAAAATGCTCTAGATAACATAGTTTCATTTCAAGCTCACAACTAAATACTGTATACTTAAGTCCACAAATAAATACATCTGTACATCTGAAATCACCAAAGACAATTAGTCATATTTGGTGATTACGGATGTACAGGAGTACTTCATCTCTTGTTCTGACACAACTTTGCCATGGACATTTTCCAGAAATCTCCATGGTCAGTGTGGTTGTTGACACAGTTAGTGATGGGTCCTGCCTAGCTTCTATTGGTCATTTTAAGCTGTTGCAAATGTGCACGTTCCATGATCATTTTTGTTTGGATTGCCAGGGAGACCAGTCATTGGCTTCCATGGAGATATCTACCTGATGGCCAATGTTTATTTCAAAAGAACATGGCAAGTTTCATGAAGGTTTCTTATATAGATGGGTTGATGTACAGAGTTTTCAGAGAGTGATAGTCTTATGCTGCAGAGTAGACTTGGTTAAACCATGAAAGACATGTTTTACCAGCTTTGTGTTGCTTTCTCCCTCACAAGCAATTGAACTACAGAATGTTAATCATTTCTGCTGACAAAAAGTTTATGTAGCAATACTTTTTACTGTTTTTATTACCCTGGGGTGAGGTGCCATTTTGTCTATATAATTAGTCTCTCCATAGGTTACCTCCAGTCAGAGTCACTTGCTGCCAGCACTGCTGTTTCCCGAGGGAAGAACTTGCTTATTGCTAATACCCTTCTCACTTCATATACCTGTGACCTGTCAGCCAGGCTACATTGGGGTCCTGAAGAGGACTAATCCCATGCTCAGAAATTGATTGATAAACAACAGCCATCTAGCACCTCTCCATACCTGCAACCTATTACTCAAGCAACCCAAAGCAATTGTTCCAAACACCAGCCTGTCTGTGCTTCTTTCCACTTCACTACCTGTAGTGGATGGTGAGTTTTGGTTCCCCTTCCCACCTATTTGCAGAGGAGTTCAGTGGAAGAAGAAAAAGCTAGGGAAACCCACCAATCATTTTCTTTAATTTGTCCTGCATTAGAACAATAAATCAATATTACCGATCAAACTCATGATGAAGCAGAATACCAATTGTCATTTGGACAATGAACTTTGTATCAGCTCAAAGAGAGGAAGATAGCATTTTAATATGATTGTCTGGTCATTCCAGACCTGAGCTGTAAACATCTGTATGAACTATGGGGTTTTTTTGGGGGGGGCAGGGCAACCTGTCTACCCAACTATGGACGGAGCATATTTGCCTTTCAGCCCCAATCCAGGAGCCTTCATAGGTAGTCACTTTCGTAACAAACTATTTCTGTGTTAAATTTATGTTTTACGGACAAAGAAATAAAGAGAGACTAGTATAGATGTATTTCAAGCTATTTAGCTCTCAACAGCTAGCCATACCCTTCTGGGATTTGAACCCAGGTTACTTGCAAATTAGGTAGATGTTTTAATCTCTAAGCCATGGGCTCTCCTCCCTCTGTCAGCTATACCAGAGGACAGATGTATGCTACATAGGTGGCAGTAAAGAGTTATGTGCAGTGGTGGGATTCAAATAATTTAACAACTGGTTCTCTGCCCTAATTATTCCTCCCAACAGCCAGTTCACTAAACTGGTCAGAAAGTTAACAACTGGTTCTCCAGAAGTGGTGCGAACTGGCTGAATCCCACCACTGGTTATATGGATTAATGTCAATGAGGGACCAGACCCTATATTTTATGAAGAACCACAGTATTCTGAAAACATTACAATCTGAGAGTCTAAAGTTGAGCGTCTCTTCTCTCTCTCTCTCTCTCTCTCTCTCTCTCTCTCTCTCTCTCTCTCTCTCTCTCTCCTCTCTCTTCTCTCTCTCTCTCTCTCTCTGTGTGTGTGTGTGTGTGTGTGTGTGTGTGTATTCAAGCCATATTAGAATTCTTCCCTTCCTCCCTTTCTCATACTTCTGCCTGAATGTGCTTATTTTACTTAATTATATTTTTTCCTGATTATTTGTGATTTGGCAAGTGTTCCTCTAGGCAGTCAATAGCAATTATACTCAATGAGAAGAACATACAATGCAAATTAGAGTGATATAGATTTTCTTCTATCCCATCCTTGGTTATCTGAATGTTTAGTTACCCTGTTAGATTAAACTAAGTACATAATGTCTAATAAATTGCTTTCATTAAAACCTATTAAGTGACAGTTAGAAATAGCATTTTAATCTGAAGGCATGCAACAAAACATTACTGCAATTAAAGGGTACATTGTTCAAGGAGTGAAAACTCTCTGGTGCAAATGCAAGCGATAGCGGATGGTTTTGTTTTGGGATCATGAGATAAGACTATGTTCAAGCTGTTTAGTGTAAAGCCTTGACACAAGGAGGTCACTGGTTTTGTTATTAGTCTCTTGGGCTTTTCTAATCTGAATCTGGGGTTTGTGTATGGAAGAAAAGATCTAAAGCACAATTACAGCAGCACCAACAACAGATCTGGATACTCTTTTCCTTTTGTTTTCTACCTCATTTTGCAAGTCCTGGGTTGATGATTGGAACCAAATTCTAACTTTGCAGTAAAAGGAATGTTCAGTGATAAAGAATTTACTTTGCCTGCAAAGGTTCCAGGCATTAAAAAAAAGCCAGCAGATAATAGAACAGTTTTCCTCAACTGCTTCCAGTTTGCTAGAACATTTTGAACTCATAGACAAAGAATCTCAGCACATAATTTTCTCCTCATTGGGACAGACTATTTGCTTGCAATGTGTTCATTCAGTATCATAAAATAGATTAAAAGATTGTTAGAGATGGTTGCCACTTCTTTCACTCCAGCACTTTTCCCTTCTGGAGAAATTGTGTGAAAGCAATAACCAAAGTGGAGAGTCAGTATGAATTATTCTCCCCCTTCCCATTTGCTTCATTATTGTCTGGACAATTCTTCATGAACAGTTGGAAGCAAAGTTTGAATAATACCAAGAAACCAGAAATGTGTACACTGTCATGAAGAAGAATGTATGGGGAAAAATGCAAGCTTGATTCTCTTCTGTATGCAAAGAGTCTTGGTTCATCTTTCAACAAAGCACAGGGTTTATTAATCAATCTTCTGTGATAATGGTCTCTCTGTCTCCGCCCTCCTCTCTCTCACTCTCCTTTTTATTCAAAGTGACCTACCTCTAATCAAAGCTGCCATCCAGCAATTTATAATGATTCAACATCTGCAGGGATCTGTAGCAAACCTCAGGGGTCCCCCAAGTCCTTTCTCCACCAAACATCTGCAAGGATGGAATAAAAAGTAATGCCTCACTTTCATAATTTTAGTTTAAATAAGGATATTTTAGTGAATGAAATTGTGAAATAATTCCTGAAATGACATCTTTGGCTCCCGGCATTTACCTTTCCACATAACGTAATTGTAATCATTAATAACACACTTCTGCCAAAGATAGATAAAGCTTCTGTAAGTATCACAAAAGGACTTTATAACTTGACTCTCTCCATCCAGGTCTTGTCAGTCTTTCTTCCTCTTCATTTGAGTCGCACAAAGACATTGCCTCAATGGTGGAGAAAAGCTGGAAATTCCATAGCACCAAGTCTGGATTGCATAGTGGAAATGGATGTAGTGAAAGAGTGAGATCTAACTTAGCAATTGCCCCTTGTATTCCTCATGAGGTATGAGGCCTGGCATCGTCAAGTTGCAGCAGATGCCTCCAAATTCTGCTTAAAAGTTCTTTCAAAATTTTGAATAGTGCAGTGCAATACTCTGAATTGACAGAGGTACCAGGTTCAAAGAAATCCATGTGAATAACACTATCCACATTCCCCCAAATTGTGAGTTTTCCTTCCAAACCCTGGTTTTTTTTAAATTCAACCCACACTCCCCCACCACAGGTAAAGCTTTGTGATAGTATTCCATAGACTGATGTTTTGTTTCTGGGTTACAATGGCAAGTTCATGTCCATAAAACTTTAAAGAAATTCTTCATTTTTATTCTCATACCATGATAACAATTGCAGGCAAATTGCAGCTCCTGAAGCTTTCATTTCTGCTATCATCATAGAAGGAACCTTCTTGCACAGATCTTCTCTTATTGAAGAACATCAATAATGTGACCCATATGCTGCTTTGAAATGCCAAACTTGACAGCAATTTCCCTTTGGGTGATCCACTAATTGTCTTTAATCAGTTCATCAACCTCTCTCATATGAAAGTTGTTGGTTACTGTCACAGGTTGTCCACTTCATTCTTGATCAAGCAAAGCAGCTCTTCCTACACATTTTGATGGAGAGACCTACAGTTCTCATGTCAACATTGTCATCACTACAAACAACCTGCATTTGGTAGTGAATTTCAAATAACTTTAGCAGTAAAAAAAATCAATCATAGCACCTTACTTAAAGTGCATTGGCAAGAACTCACTGCAGCCTTCTATTTCCAATAATGACACAAGCTTTTCTCAAAGCAACTTTCCATCAATTGGTATGAAAGGAAAAAATGCTAAAAAACACATCATAGCTTCTAGTGAATTGGTTCTGCTGCTTATGGGGGATTTAGCACATTGGAGGTATTCCCTTTCATTTAACCTTCATAGAAGCACTAGTGCTTTGTAAACTATATAGCTGAATTCCAAGCTAAAAACTCTTCATCAGTAAAGTCATCCTGACACAGAGACCTTTCTTAAAAGTCTGAATTGCCTCTGCTTCAGAGAAGCTCAAGCAGAGCAAAACCTTTAGTCTGGAATGGACTAGAATGTGAGTTATATGGGGTAGAAATGGGTCTTTCTCTGACTTTTGTGATAATTGAATTTTGCTGCTTTTTAATGGAGAGAGGGGGGGGAAGAATCTGGTTGAAATTAGTGGGAATTGATTGACAGAATCAGTGAATTTTATTTTAAATATTTTTATATCCCCCCCCCCCCCAGTTGTATATGCTTGCCTTAAGTCTGGGTTGAATATGTTTGCAGGGCTCCTGTTGATTTCTTCTTGTTCTTAACTTTTATTTATTCTTTACTCCATGCAGTTTGTGTTGTTTTATGTTTTCAACTCTTTTTATTGCTTCTTGGATTTTGTAAGCTGTCCAGTGGGCAACCGTAACAAATTTAACAATATAATCCCCATAACTTTACCTCCATAGTTGGAACAATAAGACAATGCCTATAAATTCCCAATCTAAAGGCGAGGTTGTTTTTTGAAGGTAAAACACTTGTCTTCTTTAGGTATTTTAGGATGTATGGAAAGTCTGATGCCATCTTTTAAATCTTCCTATTATAAGTGTAGCACTTAGAAGCAGGTAGATTATGCATGACCAATATTATATTATCTTAGAAAAAGTTGTCCAATCCTCAGATTGGAAATATAGTTATTATTAACAGTGATAATTTACAAGTTTCAAAATCAATAGTACTGCATTGTCACTATTAACTGAAAATCTAGTCCACATCTAAAATACAAAAAAAAAAGCCTCTTAAAAAGAGCCAATAGAATCAATATAAAAGCGCTTCTATGAAGTTAGCTAGCAATATCTAGTGATTTTCTGGTACAAGACATAGCCTAACATACAAACTGACAAGAATGACAGATATGAATTGATTTTCTGTATCCTTGTCTATATATTGCCATAAAATCTATTTTTAGTTAAGGGTTTTCTTGTTGTTGCTCCACATCAGCCATACCTGGATGGTTTTCATGATTCTTTCCCCCCACAAAGAGTCGTGATTACACTTTTCCACAACACTGGTTCCTATAACCCCAAGAGGCAGCCTAGCTTTACAGAAGGATTTATTTTATCGCCAAAAATAAGGTCTTATCTTCTGGATAGGTCAGACATTTTCTAAAAATGCTTTGTTGTAAGTATTTATTGTAAATACCCTTACCTACAAGCATTTTCTTACATGTCTGGAAGAAATAAATAGCAATAATTTTTCCATACAAATTAATAGATAAAATTAACTTCATCTCCTCTTTGCATTCCAATTCCTTAAAACCGGGAGTAGATAACAGAAATCTGTTAGCCTTACAACGTGTATCAGACTAAATAATATCTTCTAGGCCAGAACTGTTTTTATTGAAATAGTCAGAATGCCAGAATCTTTTAAGTCTTAATGTGCTTTTCCTCTCCCTCACTTTATCTTCATGTGGACAAGGAGACTATATGATATGTTTACTCATCTTACTATTTCATCCCGGGTGAGACCCCTTTTATCTGATCATTGCTTTGTTAGAAGCAAGATGGATTACTAGAAGTAAGAATCCTCTAAAAAATCCTCTAGTCTAGATCCTTCCATAGGGCTCTCCAGGCAGGGGGCATTAGATATTGGGTTTTCCCTCACAGGTTGCATTTGGAAGCAGGAAGAATTCTATGCTCCATTTTCCTTGGAAGAAAATTCTAAGTTGGCAGAATGGAAATTACAGTTTTCACATGGTATTTGTTATGATCCCAGATGTCAAATACCCATTCCAAAATATTAAATTGTAATTATTTAAAGCACAATAATTCAGAACTGACACTGGGCAAATATTTGGCCAACTGAGTTTTAAATCTTCTTCTTGCCAATATTTGTGCTAGTAGAACTCAAATGTTTGAGAAGGGCATACAAGCCAGAGCCTACTGAAATTTACTTTTGATTTCAAATAAATAGGCATGGGCAAGTTCTCCCTTTCTTCCTTAGATAAAGCAACCAAACAATAAAAAATTATTAATAACTCAGAATCAGTTATTCTGGTCTTATTTAATGTGGCATCCATAAGAAATTGTTTGAAAGTGTAATTTTCTCAAATCTCAGGGAACACAGTAGTGGGGCTTTTTTGTAATGTTCTTAACAATGCTTGATAAGACCAAATTTAGAAGCCCATTAATATTAGTATTAATCTCACAATTGCATATAGTTCTGCACAATCTTCTTCCTCTATAGAATTCAAAAACATCTGGGACCCTTTTAAAAGAAAAGCTTCATATTCACAAAATGGCCATCATGATGGACACAGCCTGCCACAAAACACCTCTTTCCAGAGGTGTTTTTTGTTATAATAAAAGGAAAAAAACCTTGCCCTTTTGAGATGGAATCTGAATTCTGAATACCAAATGAGATATTTGTCCCTTCAAAGCTTAACGAAAAATTTCTTCTTGTCAAGCCACAACTGGCTTGCTATACCTGGGGGGAGAGGGGAAGTGGACCCCGTGACAGAGGCCACCTGGGTGGTGGAGAAGGACATGTGGGCCACCTGACTAATCCACAAGACCTATCCCCACAAACCATGGGGGGAGAGATCGGAACTAGACACTCATGGATATGTAACCGTGATTAACATATATATGTTTACTGTCTTCCAGGTGAGGCCCTGGTAGGGGGAGCCACCTGTCAAGCCCCGACCAGCTTGCCATACCTAGAGGGGGGGAGTGGAAATCGTGGTGGCAGGAACAGCTGCAAGGTGGTATTCTGGGCAGCGGCGATAAGGTGCCTGGTTGGGATGGCTTCAGCTCTGGGCGTGGCAGCAAGGAGGGCAATGGCAGCATCCTCGCCTGCACAGCTGCCTTCTGGGACCCAGCTGGCCAGTGCTGGATGCAACAGCATGCAGGGTGGAAGAGGTCTACAGTCCATGGGACAGAGGCTGGGATGGCCTAAACACATGGATAGTGGACTGCTAACACAGAACTCAGGGGTGAAATCCTCCCGGTTCGGCCCAGTTCGGCCGAAGTGGTAGGGATGATTTCTCATTGGTTCTGTGAACCGGTAGTAAAAAAAAAAAGCTTCCCATGATAGCACAGATCAGCTGTGAGCTGTGCGATCATCAGAAGATTTTCCCCACCCACTTTTTAAAGCATTTTTTTCCTGCCTATTTGTCCAAACCAGCAGGAAAAAAATGCTTTAAAAAGTGAAAAAAAGTTGGCCACGGCCACCAGTCACATGACACCACCACCACCAAGCCATGCCCACAGAACTGGTGGAAAAAAAATAGATTTCACCACTGGCAGAAAAAGTTGCTAATGTCAGATGATGGTTAAGTGGGTGGGGCTGAGGGGCATGTTCCTGCCTATATAGAGTGCTGGGACACAATGGACTGCTACATACTCATTTTTGCCAGGCCTCAGGCTTGAATAAACCTAAATCCAATGGTTCCAGAGCGTGTTTGCTTCTGTGATCACAAGGCCTGGGGATTTGTATAAGTGAGACTTCTGTAGACACCAATCTGTTTATTTATTCATTCTTTTATCCATTCATTTGTTCAATTTTGTTGCTGCCTTATTCCAACCAACTCCAAGCTATGATACTGCCATAAAGCAAGCAGGTTAAATTCTACGGTTCCACCACAAAACCGCGCTTGGCTAAACCACGTCTGACTAAACCGCGTCGCTGACATCATCAACAGGGCGACAACAGCGCGGAGACAGAAGCACGCTGTAAACCCTAAACCTAAAATTAACCCCTAAACCTAACCCCCCTAAACCTAATCCTAAACCTAACCCTAAACCTAACCCTTAACCTAACCCTAAACCTAACCTTAACCCTTAACCTAACCCTAAAGCTAATCCTAAAGCTAACCCTAAACCTAACCCTTACCTTAAGTTGAATTGGCTTGCTTTCAAAGCGCTATTTAAAGCACCCTTCTTTCTCCACGCTGGCTGTTGTCGTCCTGTTGATGATGTCAGCGACGCGGTTTAATCGGACGCGGTTTAGTCGAGCGTGGTTTTGACGGGTCACGAAATTCTACATCTATACAAAAATATCAAAATAAACAAATATCTTTATCTACATCATACTAGAGAAAATCAATTTGTTAATACATTAGCTCTCAAATCAAATGTAGTCAAATACACACAGATGCACATAAAAGGAAACACATCCACACTGTGCCACACTTCTTCAATTAAAAAATAAAAAAGGAAAATAATTTCCACAATGTAGCTCCTGGCCTTAATATACACTAATTATATATGACTTTACTTTTCTCCTTGGAAGATAAACCAATTTCATCAGACATAGCTAAAATTAAACTTTATTTAAAAGTAAGAAAATATAACATGTAAAGTTGCCTCGACTTTAAATATTAAAATGAAAATGTTCAGTGTTGGAAAAGATAAATAAGGGGACAGCAACTTAACATAAAATTATGAATAAAAACACAGGGCTCCAAAGCAACCACTGAATGACTGTGGATGCAAATAGATAACAGAGCAGCAAGTTATACTAGAAAAAAACTTAACGTGTGAAAATGTTAAAGTGAAAATTAGAAACATGGTCTAAAATATGAATAAAGGCTGAGTTACTCACAGATCATTAACATGACAGAGTAATAAGGAACATTTAAACTTTTAAGCGTAACATAGCATCACACAGGAAAGAAATTAAAATCATAAGGCAAGTTCATAGCTAAACCTTTACCCATTTCTACCAAAGTAGCACTATCCAAAATCTGGTACTCTCCTTTTCTTAATTCCTCAAGTTTTTGGAAATGCTAAAGTTTAAATAGAAACTGCTGGGAAACTGCTCCTTTCCAGACTTGGTACACAATTTTCGACCCTTGAAAAGGTCAAACTTTTTTAATACGTTTGATAATAATAGTTATTATTGCTAGCCAATTACTACTTTGTCTCTTATTTGTTACTTCAGAGAGTTGTTTTGAGTATTACTAGCAATGCCAGCTATTGTATCAAAATGATACCGATCATTATATATTTTAATAGTAAATTCTGTTTTGCAAATACTATGCTTCATATGTTCAAATTTTGCATTATTTGTGCACAAATTAGAGTATCAATAAACTTTGGGAATCCCCACATTTTCAGAAGTAAAAAAAAATGATTGGACAAAATAATTCAAATTTGAAATACTGAAAACAGCTATTTCAAGTGTTTTGAGCATAAAAACAATATACATGTTGCAGGGAAGAATACAAAGTACACCTTTGCTCCATATTTGGTGCTCAATATTAATTTATGTGTTCAATTGGAATTTTATTTTGTGTCTTCATTTTTAAATACCAGCATAGCCAGGACAATGATAATAGATAGCTATGTCTCTGCTGCAATTAGTTTAAACTGGGTGGAGAGACATATTGAGGGCAAAAATTGTTTCAACACAAAACTCAGGTACACCCCTTATCTTTTCCAGTCTCACTGTAAGTATCTTTTCATATGCTTTAGTTTTATTCCAAAACAGAAAAGTGAGCAAATAGAAGAAAATATTTTTTCTCACAGCAGGAGACTAGGGGCTAGATAGGGAGAGGGGGTTGCTCCCGGTTCAGCCCGGATTGGGCAAACTGGTAGTAGCAGCAGCAGGAGGCTCTGCCCAGCCGCCCGGACAGTTCTGCACATGCACAGAAGTTTTGCGCATACGCGTGAGCATGCACATGTACACAAGCAAACTGGTAGTAAACAAAATTGAAACCCACCATTGGGCTAGATCCTCATCTCACCATTCAGATCATCTGGCCCACAACAATAAATGTTCTAATATTGATCATTTCCATAGTCCGTAATTTTGCTTACTCTGTACCTTTGGTTTTTCCTGTCTAAGTGTAAAACCTTGATTTTCTCCACATCAAATTTCATGTTGTTGTATAGGGCCCATTGTTCAAGCCTGTCAAGATATTTTAGGTTCCTGAGCTCATCTTCTGGGGTGTTGGCTATTTCTGGCAGTTTAGTGTCATCTGCAAATTTGATGAGTCCCCCTTCTATTCCCTCATCTAAATAATTTATGAAGATATTGAAGAGTACTGGCCCTAAGACAGAACCTTGTGGTACCTCACTGCTTCCTCCCTTCCATGTAGATGAAGTACCATTAAGGACTACTTGTTGAGTATGGTTTATCAGCCAAATAAATCTAAATAACCAAGACAGCAGGAGACAAAGCTATTTGCTTATTAACACTTGATTCAGCTTTGACTCTTCTCTCTTGTTGATGTGGACCTCTGAAAGCATTGAAAAATGGAGATATATTTATATAGATTTGACTTTGCTCTTGTACTGAAAGTTGGGCTTTCAGGATGTATTGTCACAATGCAAAGAATATCCTGTCTGTTGAGCTTTGGAGTGTTCATGTATTCTTTGTCCCTATTGATGTAGAAGATTGGTTTGCCTTTAATCTTGGCAAATGCAGTTGTAGTGTTGTATTTTATTGGGAATGTTAATATTATTATTCATGCTGCACTTTTTCAACCATCTCTACAAACACAGGCAGGGAGGCAGGCTGTCAAAACAGCAACAAAAACAAGCCAGCAAGAAACCCACCAAGTAAGCTTATTCAAGCAAGCAACAAAACACAGCAAGCCCAAGTAAACACATATCCTCCCCACCTTCTTTGTTCAGGCAGTACCTTAATGTAGTATTTAAAACAGCATGTAGCACTGTTTTACATAAGTGGTTCATGAGTCTCTCTGCTCTATGAAGTTGTCCTCTGCCAGTTGTCCATGAGTATATAGCATAAGATTCTGCAAGACACCATAACAGTTATTTCCTCAGAGGCCATCTAGTTCCAACATCCTTTACATTGTACATATGTGCTCCCATATGAATCTTGAAATCTCAGGTTCCAGCTCATACTTGAATCTATTTTTGGGTGTAGGAACATGATAACAGAAATTTTATTCATTTATTCATTTCTTTATACAGTATATCCCATCTTTATTATTTTAATAGATAACTCAAGATGGCGAACATATCCAACTCTTTTCTGTACTACAAGCAATTATGATGTGCACCTGAACTATGGACAGCATATCATGATATAACAGGGGAGAAATTGCTCATCATAATCATTACATGTGAATACATAGCTCCTAAAAATGTTTCTTTCAATCATCAGAAGTTTGTTTCAGCAGAATCAACAATCAACTTCTAACATTCCAAAGAAGGTTGGGATTCTCCCCTCCCCTCCCCAAAACCCCCATATTTTTGTGGATCCTTAAAAAAATACAAATCTAGCCAAGATTGGGGGGGGAAGGGGGTTTAAGGAAAGAAGAATAAATGTAGTGTTTTTGAAACAATATGTTGGATTTCCAGAATAAGAACACTTTCTGGTACAAGTCTCACATATTCTATAAAATAGCCAGTGTCATTGAAATGAATTATTAACCTAGGAATTCTCCTGAATTCTAATCACTATTAATACACACTTATTATAATATTTATAACAGTGGATTTAATAAGTGTGATTTATCTAATTAAACATGCATTGTGATCTTTAAATTATTTATGATGCTATAATAATTTATTGAGTAAATAAAATGGACAAATCCTGCCATTTTTGGAATGCGTTTTTCTGACAGCTAATTCTCCATCACGTTTCATCTTCCAAGTTGCCTGTTGATTCTACAGGTTTTTGCATTTGCATGTAGTGAAATTTTACAGAAAGAAGGGTAGCTGAATATTATACAGCTAAATTCATGTTTCATACCAGAGCAATTTAGCTGTTATGAATTTTCATTGCACTAGGGCATTAACTCAGTAGATATACTAGCAGCCTGCACAATTTTACTTGAAAAACCTCACATGGTGACTAATACAATTTTAACCACAATATCTCATGTTATATGAATATGTGACAGTATTATGGAACATCTCATTTTGCCTGCATATTTAAAGCTTTCACTTGAAACCACATAAAAATAAAGCTTCTCTTACATCTCTTTATCAGTGATGAAAAACTTCACAATATCAGTATCTGTAGTTTTTTTTTAAGTATGTAAGTGCTGAAATCAACAATATCCTTGTTTTCTAAAAATAGTTTTCTGCACTCCTGAATCCTAAAAATCTCTGTAAATGAACAGATGGGGGATCAAATTTGATAATTAAACATCCCATGACCCATCGGGTTTCTCTTCCAGAGACATTTCCTTACCTAAATAGAGAAACAAAATGACCAGCAGAGGCAAAAAAAAAAAAAAAAAAAAGAGCAGTGAGAGTAGGAGTGACTTTCAACTTTCTGACAGCTTCCCCATTGATTCTGTTTCTATTTGAAGCTGGCAGAATTCATTCCTTGTCCTCCTTGCCTGACCCATGGAACTGCCTGCTTCTTTGCTGAGGGGAGGGGGAACAAAGTAAGCTGTGGACCACAAACTGCATTCAGACTCCTCATTCTAATGTGTTCCTAAGATTCCCCCTCCCTCCAGGGAAGAAAAAGGCTCATCTGTTGATTGCCTGCGCCCCTAATTAGTTGTATGACACCAGCAGGCATCCAAGTCATTCTCTCTTTCATCCCTCAGTACCCACTGCCATTAATTGACTTAAAATTTCATCCTTGGTTCCGAAACAGCCAAACACCATTGCCTGTCAGGTCTTGCTATCAGCTGATTGGGTGCAGGATCCAAAGGAGGTGGGAAAGAGGGCAGATACTGTATACAGCTTCCCATTTTCTGCTACAAAATCTATGGGTTTGGGGGAAGTAGAGTTGAAAGACACTGAAGTGGCCACAATGTCCCCAAATTTCATTCCCACTGAAGTCATGGACCCCAGTGTTCTGTAGCTTATTTAAATTACTTGGTTCAATAACCATTGCCCTATACTTTCCAATTTTATTCACTTGAAGATTACAAATGGGAGCAAGAATCTTAATAATAATATGTAGATTCTAAAATCTATAAACAAACCATTTACAATATGTTTCTCTCATTTTGTTACATTATGAACTCTGGATTTAAATGTCCCTGTTTCTGCCATAAAGTAATAGTATTTGACATGCTCAAAAAGTAGTATGTTTGGGCAATGGTGCAATTCACCTGGTTCTATCCGGTTCAGGCGAACCGGTAGCAGTAGTGGCGGGAGGCTCTGCCCATCCCCTGAACCTTATCCCATCCCGTTTTTGACACTGTGCATGCGTGGAAGGTCCTGCACATGTGCGGAGGTGGTGTGTGTGAGCGAAGCAGGCATGAACACTCACATTTGCAAACCAGTAGCAAAGGTAAGTTAATTTAACCTCTGGTTTGGGGCCCCTTCTTTCATTCTTACCAGGAGGTTTGGACTTCTTTCCCAATGAACCATCCTGATGATATCATCCCACAAAGTTCAGAAATTATTATAATTTATGTAACATTTGTATCTTTCATGAAGTTGTGTATTGTATCTTTCACATGCTTTGGGATAGGTGCCATTTCCAAAGGGAATTCAATTTCACTCTGAATTCTAAAGGATGCTTATTCCTGGGGCTCCTATTGCACCAGCGATAACCCATTTTTCTTTGTTTGGATAAAATTAGAATGCAAAGATACAAATGCAGCCTTGAACCCAACTGCCATATGTCTTCAGGCAAGGCCTGTCCTCTAGGTTTTTTTCCCCAATAATAGGAGTTTAACAGTATGCTATCTCTGAACTCAGACGCTCTTATGACAGGTATAGCCAACATAACACCTGTGGGAATCAGTATGCTTGCAGACACCTCTCTTCATGAGTCCTCAACTGTTTTCTTCAGCTGACATTTTTCTTTTTAAAGATTCTTTTCAATATAAAACAAAAAAGAAAAGCTGACATATTGCAAAGCAAAACACCATCCTTAGCTCAAATCCTGAGATCCACTGATAGAGATTTTTATTAGAAAATACAATTGGAGTAAGGTAGCAAGCCAGTGCTTTATTCTGAAGCATGGGCACCTGTTAAGGTTCATACTGTCTTCTAATAATTTCTGTCTTAAATGCCATGGTCTCCTCTGACATGGAGGAGTCAGAAGCTGAGGTCCCTTCTCCAACAAATGACCAGCCTCAGGAATCAATAAGCAGTCAACTACTAGAGGCTGACTTAGCCCACAGTCATGTGGAGAAGGAGTCAGGAATAAATAGCCCAAGAACACATTGCAAAGGCTGAACAGTGATGGTGCCCTGTTCACCTCCTCAAGAAGCAAAAATCCACACCTTTATTGAGTCACAACTGATATTAGATATTGGCAGTTGTCCTCTTTGTTGGAAACAAGCCCTTATGAAGCAAGTTCTTCATTCCTATTTGCATCACGAAACTTGGCTCTTCAAACCTGGTCTGATTGACTGATTACTAATCTCCTTGGTAATGGGACTTCTGGATTGGATTATCCAGAATTATACTGGATTATATTTAACCATGTTCTGTTTTGACTCTGGACTGGATTCTTTCAGGCAAGACATAATAAATGTTGCTGGAGCATGTGAGTGTTTGCATCCATCCACCTTTTCTCTTGTGTGTACAATTGCTTACTGCTCCCTGGTAAACTTGTAAATCAATTTGGTATAAACCTGCTCAGTCTGAAACAGAACAATCACTATGACATTTCAGATTAATGCCTTTTTTTTTAGCAGATAGATATTCCTCCGCCATCTCAAAGGAATACTTTTGACCTCAGCTAATTTGGTCCAATATTTTGAATTCCACATTTTCCCAAGCTGGGAAAAGGATCTCATAACATTGAAGTTCTAGAAGTTGTCTCTGCTAAAACTGGTGACTACCCAATCTAGTGAAGCATGTTATGTGAGTAGAATACATAGCCTTTGTATCCCCATAAACAGAATCCCACAATTATTTGTCCCCTAATCTACTATATGCAACCAACAGGGTAGCCAAGGGGTTTTCAGTTGACATTGATATAAAAAAAGGATGGTAGAGACTCTGGAAAAAGTGCAGAAAAGAGCAAAAGAGATGATTTGGGGACTGAAGGCTAAAACATATGAAGAACGCTTGCTGGAATTGGGTATGTCTAGTTCAGGGACGTGCAGTCACTAAGGGCAGGGGAGGCGTGACCTCACCAGTCAGGAAAAGGAAAGGATTTTAAAGAATTTTTTTAAAACAATTAAAGCCAAGGTAGCTGCTACCAGATTCACAGTGACTTGGAACAGTGCTTTGTGTTAACCATAGGAGGAGGCCAGAGAAATAGGGGCCTCCTGTGCATAAGCAATTTTTCACCTTTTAAGAGTTAAGCAAGGGTTAACAAGCAAAAAATTCCTTATGAAAATGAGGCACGTATTCTCTCGCTTCCTGTAGAGGGCATTTTTAGAGGCTTTTTAGAGTTCTCTAGGAGCAACTAGCTCAGTCTGACTCAGAGCTCTGGCCTTTCATGAGGGGAGGGCAGGGCAGGGCATGCAGAAGCAGAGTTGAAATCGTCTCTGAAACAGCTGGAAAAAAGTGCGTGTGTGGGGAGGGGGGAGGAATTCAAAAAGTTTGATCGGAAGGCAGCAGGGGAGCAGGGGTATGGCAGAGGAGCTGCTTTCAAGCCTTTGGAAAGTATATCCAATCCAACTTCTGTGTTTGTGTTTGAGAGTGAGTGAGTAAGAGAGGGATCCAAGTTCTCTGTGTCCGTGTGTCTGTTTGAGAGACGGGGGGAGGGAGGGAGAGAGGGAAGAAGGAGGGGGAGGGAGAAGAAAAAGAATGGGAAAACTTATTTTGCAAGGGGGGAAAATGCTGTCGCTTTAAATCGGAACTGAGCATGCCTGGCTGTGGAATTCTGGGAGTTGAAGTCCACAAGTCTAAAAAGTGACTCACCAGCCCTAAAGCTGACCGCACGTCACTGGTCTAGTTTAATAAAAAGAGGACCAAGGGTGACATGATAGCAGTGTTCCAATATCTCAGGGGCTGCCACTAAGAAGTGGGAGTCAATCTATTTTCCAAAGTACCAGAAGGCAGAACAAGAAACAACGGATGGATACTAATCAATGAGAGAAGTAACCTAGAACTAAGAAGTTTTTTTCAGAAGTTGTGGGTGCTCCATCACTGAAGGCTTTTAGAAGAAACTGGACATCCACCTGTCTGGAATGGTATAGGGTCTTCTGCTTGAGCAGGGGGTTAGAATAGAAGACTTCCAAGGTCCCTTCCAACTCTGTTCTGTTATGCAAGCCTACACATTAAAAGATAGGTTTTTATATGTATAACTATGGACACTTTCTTGACTTTTTGACTCATCCTGAAGACATCCCTATAGGCTTAATATGCATGCTGATCTTCACATTTCCCAACATCTAAGCAATAAGTGAATCATACATTGTCAAAAAGATAAAGTACCATTCCTTACTTAAAATATAGGAGGAACAGCTGGGGTCAGTAAGGATGTTATTGTTACCCTGGGACAATAATTTTCTTGTTTTTCAGGATTTCAGAACTACAATATAGATACCTGTTGTGACTCAGCAGAAGTTTGCTGTGAGTTGAGTCGGGATGCAGGAATAACAATGCAGCTGGGGCTCGATAGTGGGGTTCTGGAGATAAAAGGACTGATGGTGCCATGCCCTGGTTGCAGAAGTCAACGTTTATTCATTTGTTCATGGTTCATCGTTCATTGGTCGTGGTTTGTTTGTGAGAGGCACTTGGATAAGTGATTTGCTTTCTGTAACCCTGATTCGAAGAGACACTTGGATAAGTGATTTGCTTTCTTTCTGTAAACCTGGTGTTGCTGTAATAGCTCTTTGTTTTGCATTCTGCTGCGTAACCTTTTTTTGTCAGAGACATTATTTATGTTTATGTTGGGCTCGCAGCCAGCGTGAGCCAGGACTGATAAGGTTATTTCCTTTTAAGTCTGTCTGACTGTCGTCTGTGAACGAGTGAAGAAAGGGGGTCAGAACAGATACCATAATTAAGAAGTGGTAAATTTGAGGGTTTTATTATTATATACATTAACTAAGCATTGCACATCTGCTCTTCAGTATAGGCCTTGTTAATTAGGTGACAGACTTTTTTTAAAATTTGAAATCAAGGGCCATTTGGCTATATTTGAAGGGGAAGAGGCCACAACACTTCAGGGAAAGTTTTCAATTTCATGTCATAGCAACAAACCTATCCAGCTTCATCTTCCAAGAGGGTTTTTAATAACATGTCGCAGCTGATGTCAATATGACATGAAATGATAATTGGTTCCAAATCAGTTCATTTTGATTTTTTTCTCATTTTTCGCAGTATTTTGACTTGGCTTGACCTGATAGACTGCCACTACAGTAGCTCATCCTGAGTAGTTCACATTGATTTGAAAACATGAACCTTTTCTGCCATCCCAAAAAATCTGACATTTTTCAGGGGACGGAACAGGAAATTCTCATTCTAACTGGAATAAAATCTCCCATTTTATAAAATGTCTTCTGGTTCAAGATCAACTGATTTTTTTTTAAAGGATAAAAGTATAATACGAGAATCTGCACTTAGGATCAAACCTTATTTCAAAACCAGTCAAAGGCATTTTGCAGCAAAGCACGAAAAATGCCATTTTCCTTTTCCCGCTTTTCACATACGGTACTTGTGAACTCATGAATGCAGAAGAAAACTAGATCAGCAAATTAACATAATTTCAACTTTTGCAATAAAAGTCTACATTCTGATTTCAGTAGCTGTCCTTTTTGCTGAAGAAAATATAGAATTAATTCATAGTATGATATTCCTAACGGAGGCCGGATGTCTAGTAATTGTCTTTCTTAATCCAACTCAAGATTACCCTTATTTGATGACCTGTTCGATCCTTTCATTTCAAATCCTTCTGGGCACCATTTCTCACTGACTTTGTCAGCTACCATGCTATTTCTTCTGAGTGCGATTTTTACTAAGGGTCCTAATTTTACTAGCTGATGATGTCAGTCTTTAAAACATTCAAAAGCTGAATTCTGCAACGCAATTTCTTCCGTAAAATAGCCTGCACATAATTTTATTAGTAGAAAAGATCCCTTAGAAGGATCAAAATAGACTTTCTCTAAGTAATATCTCCCAGTGTTTTTCATTGAAACATAGTACAGGTAGTCCTCAATTTATGACCACAATTAAACCCAACATTTCTGTTGCTAAGTGAGACATCTGTAGTGAGTTTTGACTCATTTACAACCTTTCTTGGCAAAATTGTTAAGTGAATCATGCAGTTGTTAATGTGGCTTCCCCATTGATTTTGCTTGTCAGCATGTTGTAAAAGGTGATCACATGACCCCAGGATGCTGAAACTGTCATAAATAGGTGTCAATTGCAAAATGTCTGAATTTTGATCATGTGACCATGGGATGATGCAACCGTTGTAAATGTGAAAAACCATCATAAGTCATTCTGTTCAGTGCCTTTATAACTTCAAACAGTCACTAAATGAACTGTTTTAAGTGAAGGACTACCTGCATTAGGAAGGTATGAGCTTGGGGTGGAAGTGTGGTGAAAAGGAAGAAGCACACATACCATATTTTTTGGAATATAAGATGCACCGGAGTGTAAGACACACCAAGATTTTGAAGAGGCAAATTTTTAAAAAAGGTTTTTGTATTCTGCAGACCCCCCCCCAAATGGCCCATTTTTTCAAAAATGGCCCCGTTTTTTGTCAAAAAAGGGGGCATGAATAGCCTTTAGGAGGCTTATAGAGTGCTCCTGGGGGCTGGGGGACAAAAAGTGAGCAAAAACCAGCCCGTTTTTCACTCATTCTTGCCCTCCCCAGTCCCCAGGAGCACTCTGGAAGTCTCCTAAAGGCTATTCACAGCCATTTTTACAAAGGGGGCAGGGTTTTGGGAGGCCAAAAATGATGTATTCAGTATATAAGATGCACCCAGATTTTCACCCTCTTTTTTGAGGAAAAAAGGTGCATCTTATACTTTGAAAAATACAGTATATTTCTATCCAGCTTTTTTCTATGCTAAAATCATGTTGAAAGTCTAGTCCAAGGGTGTCAAACTCAATCCCATTGTGGGCTGTATCAGGATTTTGCTTGCCCTTGGGTGTCTGGGGTGGGCATGGCCTGGCCATCATGGCTAACTGGATAGGTGTGGCCGGGATGACACGAGCTGTTCCCTTGCCATCTTCAGGATAGCCACACGGAAGATCTCTGGGCCTATCACGGGCCAGATCCCGCCCACAGGCCGTATGTTTAATACATCTGGTCTAGTCAATGGAGGATAGTCAGGACTATCAGAAACAGAAAGACAAGGAGACTTTTTGGCCTTGGGCTAAAATTCATAAAGTCCCTTAAATTTAGATCCTGCATCTTACTTTTTATATATGTCTATGTGAGTGTTATTTTCTTTTCATGTATCATTTATATTGAGAAATCTGAAAACAGGAAATCCTACAGATTGAGCATTATTTTAACAAGCAACTGTAGTTTGCGGGTATGTTTTTATAATTGCAATAGGAATAGCAATAGCACCTAGACTTATATGCCTCCCCTTAATGCTTTACAGCACTCTATGGGTGTTTTACAATGGAGATATTATTTGCATATTGCCCGCAACAATCTAGGTCCGGCTTTCCAGCTGACAAGCCCAACATCTGTTATTGCTATTGCTATCTTAACTGTCTGTTAGTATCCAACTAAATAAGTCAGAGCAGCAAATGGCATTATGTACCCATTTGAGAGAAGGTATGTGTAACCTAAAATGTCTGCATATTTTAGTAGGTGAGGCAGAAAATCCCACAAAGATCTCTCCCCATCCTGATAATAAGGGGTTATTATTGGTAACAAACATTGGCTAGTATAAGTACAATAGCATATCGAATAATTAACAATTTACTGAAGTTTACTGCCAGCAGTTTGGCAGATCGAATCTCAGCAGGCTCAAGGTTGACTCAGTCTCCCATCCTTCCAAGGTGGGTAAAAGGAGGACCCAGATTGTTGGGGGCAATATGCTGACTCTGTAAACCACTTAGAGAGGGCTATAATGCACTATGAAGCAGTGTATGTCTAAGTGCTATTGCTAGTGCTAACTTCATGGCACCCCAAATCTCTGAGGTGGAACCAGAGATGGTATTCAGAGGGTTCTCTCCAGTTTGGGCAAACTGGTAGCGGCAGCTGCGAGAAGCTTCACCCACCCGCTCTGAGCACTGCACATGCACAGAAGGCAGTGCACATGCGCAGACACACTCACATTTGTGAACCGGTAGGGAAGGTAAGAGAATCCCATCCCTGGGTGGAACCAACTCTTATAGCAATAGCAATAGCAGTTAGACTTATATACCGCTTCATAGGGCTTTCAGCCCTCTCTAAGTGGTTTACAGAGTCAGCATATCGCCCCCACAGTCTGGGTCCTCATTTCACCCACCTCGGAAGGATGGAAGGCTGAGTCAACCTTAAGCCGGTGAGACTAGAACCGCTGAACTGCAGATAAGTCAGCTGAAGTGGCCTGCAGTACTGAACCCTAACCACTGCGCCACCTCGGCTCTTATCTCCATACTCCATGAATTGTTTCTCAAGTGGGGGGCCACAGAAACTGAATGACTGAGACAACAAATAAACTGTTACCTATGTATTTCTAGAGACAATTCATCAACATATCTATTTTTACCCCACAGCAACAATATCATATATTTGACTGAGTGAAATTATGCACACTGATCAGTTTGACTCTTATCTGTAGTCAACCTATTTCACTTCTGTCCAGAATCCACTGATTTAAATTCTGTGTTTTCTTAAAGGGATTAGGGTCTCAGATTACAAGAAAAAAATCATATCTTGCTTGGATTTCCTCAATCCCTATCAGACTTTACAAGTGAGTAAGTTACAGAGTGTGTTTGCTTGTTTGTTGTGTTTATTATCTCACACTCCAGTTGCAAAGATTCTTGAAGCAGCTGGCAATCATAGAGATAATTAATACAACATTTTAGGAGTAATTCTGTCATCTTGGCAGAATATTCATAAAATAAGTAGAAATTGTTAACTTCAAAAACGTTGCAGAATTAGAATGCCTGAGAAAAACAAATTATCTTGAGCTTCCTTGAAGAGATAACTTCTTAATCAAACTATGATTTTTATAAAATAATGAACTGAGAAAATCCTGTCCCCTGAGGTCAAATCATCAGCTCTGAAGAACCTTAGATAATTGTTGCGATAGGCTTTCCTCAACTTCATCAAATTGCATGAAAACATAAATCCACACCCGGAAGTTCATAACTTCAGGGTCTATCAGTGACTTAAATTAACTTTTTAAAATATGAATTATGCTTGTTTTATTCGGTTTCTTTTATTTGTTTATTTGTTAAATTTCTTTGGTGCAAAAAAATAGAATGCAGTGAAGTGATTCTTCCGGGGGGGGGGGCGGAGTCTGTCGCTGAGGAGGGCTCAACCGAGCTCCTCTCAGAGATCTGGTCTGTATATCTAAATAAGATCATAGATATCACCCCTTTTTGGCTATAAAGGGGCAGGGAGTAGCTCTGTGTGCTAGGGTCTATTCGTAATTCACAGCCTTTCTCTTTTTTTTGGCTGTGGACAGAGATTAGATCCAGCGTGAGCGGAGCTTTTATCTCCAGCCAGTTCTTCTCAGCTGCTTTTTTTGCAGCCCCAGACAGGCGATTCCCCCCCCCCAGGACAAAGCAAAGTTGTTTGAAGCTAGGATTAATACGGGCGGGTCCCACTCCTGTGAGATTTATGCTTTTATTACTATCTTAAATACCAGCACCATTTGTCTTAGAGGCTTCTTTGTTTAAACGGACTTCAAAATGGCGATTTCTCTCCGTTGGTGACTGATAGGGGATGTACGTAGCCGGTTTTACCTTCCTGCAGACCGCTCCTTAACAAGATAATTTTTTTTTGTTTTTTTGGAAACAGAGGGGAGCGAAAGCGCTGTTTATTTGTTTATTTATAATGGCACCCAGGTCAAAATCGAAGCGTCTCTCTACAAATGTGCCTAAAGAATCTATGAATGAACTTAAAGAATTTACACTGGAATCGCAGCCCTTGTCTCCTACGCCATCTACTGGAGAATTCTTAACACAGGAATTTTTTTTTCAAATGTTTAATGATTTTAAACAAGAAATTAATGAATTTGTATTGGAGCTATATGGTGATTTAAAGTCTAAAATTGACCAAATGAAGGCGAATACGTTTGCAGCCATGTATGCCCTGTCAGATTATACCGCTGAAATAGAGAATAAATTGGAAAGCTTGGAGGAGGCTAATTCTAATTTGACTACTAATATTCAAATATTACAACAAAAAATTAGAGACACTCAAGAACAGCTCGTTATGATAAACTTTAATAAGAAGGCATTCGCAATAAGAGTCAGAGGATTCCGTGAAAAGGAGCGAGAGAATCTGAAACAGACCTTTGTTGAAGCCCTCAGCCATGCGGTGGGAAGCCCGGGACTTAACTTTGATTGGCAGATTCGGAAAATCTATCGCCAGAATTCGTTGGTAGCGGAACAGCGACAGCTCCCGAGGGACATAATTATATATTTCTCCACAAAAGAATCCAGAAACGCGATCATGCAAAAAATTTACAATAATAGTTTGAGAGTTGATGGCCAGGACTTGATTGTCTTCAAAGAAATACCTTTCCAGATGTTAAAAGCAAGAAGAGACTATACCTTCTTAACTAAAGAGCTTAGAAATCATCAGATTCAATATAAATGGGAGGCCCCAGCCGGCATTACGGTCACATTTGAGAATCAAAGACTTCGTCTCAATTCTGTTTCGGAGGCTCGAGATTTTTATTACAAGACTTTGAAGGCGGGACTTCCTGATTCACTTGGAAAAGAGGAGAGACAAGCCGAAGGAGAAGGCAAGCAACAGACCACATGGCTGCAAGATGGAGGGGGTAGCTCCCCCTCCCTCGGAGAAGCAGAAAAGCGGAGTTTGAGGATTTAGACATTCTAAAATATTCGCCAAAGTTGTGGATTGAATGGGGGTTTGCGACCTCTCTCCGGTAGAAAAAGCGGAATTTATTGGTGGGGTGATACTGAATGTATATATGTAAAATGCATGCAGAATGATTTACGCTGTTTAAATCTTGTTAGAAGGGAAAGTTTGAAGAGATTATTTTAAAATAGAAGGTAAACTGATTCTTGTTGAAACTATTATTTGAATATGTGGAATGATCTATGCTATTTAATTTTTATTAGAAGGGAAAGCTTGGTGAAATTATTTTGAGCTAGATTTTAAACTAATGTCTGCATAAATTTGATAGTGGCAAATATCAGAGAAGCAAGGGATGAGGGTAAAATGCATGCGGAATGATTTACGTATATTGGTGGGGTGATACTGAATGTATATATGTAAAATGAATGCAGAATGATTTATGTTGTTTAAATTCTGTTAGAAGGGAAAGCTGGATGAGATTACTTTAAAACAGAAGGTAAACTGATTCTTGTTGAAAGTATTATTTGAATATGTGGAATGATCTATGCTATTTAATTTTTATTAGAAGGGAAAGCTTGGTGAAATTATTTTGAGTTAAATTTTAAACTAATGTCTGCATAAATTTGATAGTGGTAAATATCAGAGAAGCAAGGGATGAGGGCAAAATGCATGCGGAATGATTTACGTTGTTTAAATCCTATTAGAAGGGAAAGTTGGTCGGGATCATTTTAAGATAGAATGCAAACTGATTTTTGTGTAAAGTAATACTTGATCCACGCTGCTTAAATTTTACTAAGAAGGGAAAGTTTGGTCAGATTATTTTGAATTACTGTTTGAAATTAAGGTTAAGAAAGATTATTTACGCTGTTTAAATCCTATTAGAAGGGAAAGTTTGATTATTCTTCTGTAAAGTAATATTTGAATATGTGGAATGATCCACGCTGCTTAAATTTTACTAGAAGGGATTATTTTTGAGCTAGATTGTATATTGATGTCTATACAAATTTGGATAAATGTTTATCTGAATACAAGGTTAAGGAAGAGGAATGGGAGAGTCTACAGGAGGCCGGGGTAAATAACAAAGAAGCAAGAGACGAGAATAAAATATAGATAGAATGACTTATACTATTTAAGCATAGATAAAGATGGGGGGCTGAGCTTAACACAAAGAGTTTCTTTTTTTTCTTTTTTCTTTGTTCTTTTCTTTTTTTTCTTTTTTTTCCCTTAATATATTACTTTTATTTTTAATCCATACGAACATAAGATACTTTAGATAGAAGGCAGTGCCAGGTGTGGGCCCTGGGAAGTCAGGAGGAGTAGGGATGGGGATTTATGGGGGGTGGGTGGGTGGGTGTTAACATAGTCTCAATAAGAACAAGAATGCACTTATATACGGTTGTTCTTTTTTTTTTCCTTTTTTTTCTCTTTTCTTTCTTTATATTTTTTTTTCCTTGGTTTATTTTACTTTTTACCAGATTATAATAAACAACACTTGAATAAAGGAATACACCAAGGAGGGAGGTAGAGGGAAAGAGGAGGGAGGAGTAAGGAAGGAGTAAGGGGAATGTAAGGAGGGCGTGTTGGGAGTAAGGGGAGAAGGAAGGTTTGAGGGGAAAGGGAAGTAGGAGGGGAGCGTTAGAGGGAGGAAAGGAAAGTTGGAGGGGGTAGATGGGGTGTATGGAGGATGGAAGTGTCAGGTGGGGTTGTGAATGATGAGTTGTGTTTTCTTTTTTTATTTTTTTTTATTTTTTTTTTATTTTTTTTCTTATAGCAAATACCCTGTATATAAGTGATTGTAAAATGGAATGTGAAAATGAATAAAATATATTTTAAAAAAAAACGTTGCAGAATTAGAATGCCTGAGAAAAACAAATTATCTTGAGCTTCCTTGAAGAGATAACTTCTTAATCAAACTATGATTTTTATAAAATAATGAACTGAGAAAATCCTGTCCCCTGAGGTCAAATCATCAGCTCT
Source organism: Thamnophis elegans (assembly GCF_009769535.1). NCBI lineage: Eukaryota > Metazoa > Chordata > Lepidosauria > Squamata > Natricidae > Thamnophis > Thamnophis elegans. The sequence goes on from NC_045544.1 coordinate 56,722,782, forward strand.
GAAGAACCTTAGATAATTGTTGCGATAGGCTTTCCTCAACTTCATCAAATTGCATGAAAACATAAATCCACACCCGGAAGTTCATAACTTCAGGGTCTATCAGTGACTTAAATTAACTTTTTAAAATATGAATTATGCTTGTTTTATTCGGTTTCTTTTATTTGTTTATTTGTTAAATTTCTTTGGTGCAAAAAAATAGAATGCAGTGAAGTGATTCCAAAGCTTCTGCCACAAACATTTTCCCCATCAGCTGTTAAAATTGAGGAATTTGAAGAAGGCATTCTGAATATCATGGAAAAGCTGAGCAAGATAAAGGTACGATAAGAAAGTCCTCCAGGTATCTTTATCCAAAAGTATTAAGGGCTATAAAAGGAAGTACCAGCCTTTTGACTTGTCTTTGTAAAAAAAAGAAAAGAAAAAAGGAAAATTGTTCCAGTCAATCACACTCAGATATCTAGTTTATTGGTTTTTCAGCAATTGAAATTTCCCAATAGAGGTAGTCCTCAAGTATTGCGACCACAATAGAGCCCAACATTTATGTTACTAACTGAAACATTTGTTAAGTAAATTTTGCCCCATTTTACAACCTTTCAAGCCACAGTTGTTAAGGGAATCAATACAGTTGTTAAATTAGTATCCCGATTATTAAATGAAACTGGCTTCTCCATTCACTTTGTTTGTCAGAGCAAAAGTCATAAACATGAACCAATTGCCAAACATCTCAATTTTTGTAACATAAACATAGGGATGCTGCAAAGGTTGTAACTGTAAAAATAGGTCATAAGACACATTTTAGACTGCTGTTGCAACTTTGAACAGTCACTAAATGAGCTATTGTAAGTTGAGCACAACCTGTATTTTTTAAAGAGGCATTTTTAATCCTTTTTTGGACAAGAGCGAATGGCAACAATTCATAGTTGCAATAGCTATGTAGGGTTAGGGTTAGTTCTCCATGAATTCACTGAGCAAAACAGACATTGGATTTAGAGCCCGTTGGTATGGAAAGGAGGGGGCACACCTTTTGAGCCAGATTTTCCCATTTGGGAAAATTCCACTTGGGGTTAGGTTTAGCTCTCTGTGAATTTGCAGAAGAAAACGGATATCACCATTGGATTCAGAGCCACTCGGTATGATTAGTAGGGGGCATGCCTCTTGAATGGGACTTACGTGCATTTCCTGGCAAAATACATGGGAAAATCTCATTCTGGAAAATTCCACTTAGTGTTAGGGTTAGCTCTCACTGAATTTGCAGTGCAAAACGGACATCGCCATTGGATTCAGAGTCTTTTGGTATGGGAAGGAGAGGACAGGCATTTTGATCCAGTCTTATGAATGTTTCCTTGCAAAATACCTGGGAAAATCCCATTTGGGAAAATTCCACTTAGGGTTAGGGTAAGCTCTTACTGAATTCGCAGAGCAAAATAGACATATCCATTGGATTCCGAGCCCGACGGTATGGTTAGGAGGGAGCACACCTTTTGAGCCAGACTCATATACATTTCCTGGCAAAATACATGGGAAAATCCCATTTGGTAAAATTCCATTTAGGGTTAGTGTTACCTCTCCATGAATTCTCAGAGCAAAACGGACATCGCCATTGGATTCGGAGCTTATTGCTGTGGTTAAGTGGAAGTAGGCATTTTGAGACAACCTTAGGTAGCTTTCCTGACAAAATACATGGGAAAATCCCATTTGGGAAAATTCCAGTTAGGGTTATGGTTAGTTCTCCATGAATTCACAGAACAAAACAGACATTGCCATATCATTCAGAGCCCATGGGTATGGGTAGGAGGGGTCAAACCTTTTGAGCCAGACTTATCTACATTTCCTGGCAAATGGGAAAATCTCATTTGGGAAAATTCCACTTAGGGTTAAGGTTAGCTCTCACTGAATTTGGAGAGGAAAATGGACATCGCCATTTGATTCGGATCCCATTGGTATGGTGAGGAGGGGGCACGTCTTTTGAGCTGGCCTTATGTACATTTCCTGGCAAAATACATGGGAAAACCCTATTCCGGAAAATTCCACTTAGGGTTGGGGTTAGCTCTCCATGAATTAACAGAGCAAAACTGACATTACCATTGGATTCAGAACTCATCAGTATGGTAAGGAGGGGGCAGGCATTTTGAACTGGACTCATGTACATTTCCTGGCAAAATACATGGGAAAATCCCATTTGGGAAAATTCCACTTAGGGTTATGGTTAGCTCTCACAAAATTCGCAGAGCAAAATGGACATCACCATTTCATTCGGAGCCCATCGTTATGGTGAGGAGAGGGCACGTTTTTTGAGCCAGACTTATGTACATTTCCTGGCAAAATACATGGGAAAATCTCATTTGGGAAAATTCCACTTAGGGTTAGGGTTAGTTCTTCATGAATTCGCAGAGCAAAACAGAAATCGCCATTGCATTAAGAGGCCATATGGTTAGGAGGGGGAAAACCTTTTGAGCAGGACTTATCTACATTTCCTGGCAAAATACATGAGGAAATCCCATTCGGGAAAATTCCACTTAGGGTTAGGGTTAGTTCTCCATGAATTTGCAGAGCAAAACGGACATAGCCATTGGATTCAGATCATTTTGGTATGAGATGGAGGGGACAGGCATTTTGATCCAACCTTATGAACGTTTCGTGGCAAAATACATCGGAAAATCCCATTTGGGAAAATTCTATTTAGGGTTAGAGTTAGCTCTCCATGAATTCACCAAGCAAAACAGACAGCGCCATTGGATTCGGAGCCCCTCGGTATGGTTAGGAGGGGGCACTCCTTTTTAGCCAGACTTATGTATATTTCCTGGTAAAATACATGGGAAAATCCCATTTTGGAAAATTCCACATGGTTAGGGTTAGCTCGCACTGAATACGCACAGCAAAATGGACATTATCATTGGATTCAAAGCCCATCATTATGCTTAGGAGGAGGCACACCTTTTGTGCTGGACTTATGTACATTTCCTGGTAAAATACATGGGAAAATCCCATTTGGGAAAATTCCACGTAGAGATAGGGTTAGTTCTCCAGGAATTCACAAAGCAAAACGGACATTGCCATTGGATTTGGAGTCCCTCGGTATGGTTAAGGGGGGGGGGCACGCCTTTTGACCTGGACCTTTGTGCATTTCGTGGCAAAATACATGGGAAAATCCTATTTGGGAAAATTGCACTTAGGGTTAGGTTTAGCTCTTGGTGAATTCGCAGAAGAAAATGGACATCACCATTGGATTCGGAGTGCCTCTGTATGATTAGGAGGGGACATGCCATTTGAACTGGACTTACGTGCATTTCCTGGAAAAATGCATTTGAAAAACCCATTTGGGAAAATTCCACTTAAGCTTAGGGTTAGCTCTCACTGAATTTGCAGAGCAAAACAGACATCACCAATGGATTCGGAGCCCGTAGGTATGGTTAGAAGGGGGTACATCTTTTGAGCCGGACTTATGTACCTTTCCTGGCAAAACATATGGGAAAATCCCATTTGGGAAAATTCTACTTAAGGTTAGGTTTAGCTGTCCGTGAATTCGCCGAAGAAAATGGACATCGCCATTGGTTCGGAGCCCCTCAGTATGATTAGGAGCAGGCATTCCTTTTGAACCGGACTTATGTGCATTTTCTGGCAAAATACATGGGAAAATACCATTTCGAAAAATTCCCCCCGTAGGATTAGGGTTAGTTTTCCAGGAATTCACAGAACAAAACAGACATTACCATTGGATTCAGAGTCCCTCGGTATGAATAAGAGGGGGGCAAACCTTTTGAGACGGACTTATGTACATTTCCTGTCAAAATACATGGAAAAATCCCATTTAGGAAAAACCAACTTATGGATAGGGTTAGCTCTCCATGAATTCACACAGAGCAAAATGGATATCACCATTGGATTCGGAGCTTGTTGCTGTGGTTAGGAGGAAGCAGGCATTTTGAGCAGGCCTTATATACATTTTGTGGCAAAATACATGGGAAAATCCCATTTGGGAAAATTCTACTTAGGGTTAGTGTTAGTTCTCCATGAATTTGCAGAGCAAAACAGACATAGCCATTGGATTCAGAGCCTTTTGGTATGGGAAGAAGGGGACAGGCATTTTGATCGTTTCGTAGCAAAATACATGGGAAAATCCCATTTGGGAAACTTCCACTTAGGGGTAGTGTTACTTCTCCATGAATTCAGAAACAAAAATGGATATCGCAATTGGATTCAGAGCTTATTGCTGTGGTTACGAGGAAGCAGGCATTTTGAGCCGGTCTTATGTACATTTCATGACAAAATACACAGGAAAATACCATTTGGGAAAATTCCACTTAGTGTTAGGATTACTTCTCCAGGAATTCACAGAACAAAATAGACATCGCCATTGGATTCGGAGCCCATTGGTATGGTAAGGAGGGGATATGCCTTTTGAGCCGGACCTATGTACATTTCCTGGAAAAATACATGGGAAATTCCCATTTCAGAAGATTCCACTTAGGGTTAGGTTTAGCTCTCCGTGAATTCGCAGAAGAAAATGGAAATCTCCATTGGATTCGGAGGCCCTCATTATGGTTAGGGGGAAGCATGTCTTTTGAGCCGGACTTATGTACCTTTCCTGATATAATACATGGGAAAATTGCTTTTGGAAAACTTCCACTTAGGGTTAGGGTTAGCTCTCACCGAATTCACAGAGCAAAACGGACATGGGCATTGGATTCGGAGCCCGTTGGTATGGTAAGGAGGGGGCATGCCTTTTGAGCTGGCCTTATGTACATTTCCTGGCAAAATATATGGGAAAATCCCATTTGGGAAAATTCCACTTAGGGTAAGGGTTAGTTCTCCAGGAATTCACAGAGCAAAACAGACATTGCCATTGGATTTGGAGCCTGTCGGTATGGTTAGGTGGGGGCACGTCTTTTGAGCTTGCCTCATGTACATTTTCTGGCAAAATACATGGGATAATGCCATTGGGGAAAATTACATTTAGGGTTACGGTTAGCTCTCCATGAATTCACAGAGCAAAACAGAGATCGCCATTGGATTCAGAGCCCATCAGTATGGTTAGGAGGGAGCACACCTTTTGTGCCTGACTTTTGTGCATTTCGTGGCAAAATACATATCCCATTCGGGAAAATTCCACTTAGGTTAGGACTAGCTCTCATTGAATTCACTGAGCAAAACGGACATTGCCACTGGATTTGGAGCTTATTGTTGTGGTTAAGAGGAAGCAGTAATTTTGATCCAGTCTTATGTACATTTCCTGGCAAAATACATGGGGAAATCCCTTTTGGGAAAATTCCTCTTATGGCTAGCTTTCACTGAATTTGGAGAGCAAAATGGACATTGCCATTGGATTTGGAGCCCATTGGTATGTTTAGGAGGGGGCACGCCTTTTGAGCCGGGCTTATCTACATTTCCTGGCAAAATGCATGGCAAAATCCCATTTGGGAAAATTCCACTTAGGGTTAGGTTTAGCTCTCCGTGAATTCGCAGAAGAAAACGGACATCCCCTTTGGATTCGGAGCGCCTCGGTATGGTTAGGAGGGGGCACGTCTTTTGAGCCGAACTTTTGTGCATTTCATGGCAAAATACATAGGAAAATCCCATTCGGGAAAATTCCACTTAGGGTTAGGGTTAGCTCTCACTGAATTCGCAGAGGAAAACGGACTTCGCCATTGGATTCGGAGCCCCTCAGTATGGTTAGGAGGAAGCCCGTCTTTTGAGCTGTCCTTATGTACATTTCCTGGATAAATACATGGGAAAACTCCATTTGGTAAAAAATCCACTTAGGGTTAGGGTTAGCTCTCACTTAATTTGCAGAACAAAACGGACATCGCCATTGGATTCGAAGCCCATCGGTATGGTTAGGAGGGGTACGCCTTTTGAGCTGGACTTATGTACATTTCCTGGAAAAATACATGGGAAAATTCTATTTGGCAAACTTCCACTTAGACGTTTGCTCTATGAATTCATAGAGCAAAACGGACATCACCATTGGATTCAGAGTCTGTTTGTATGGTATAAAGGGGACAGGCATTTTGAGTTGGCTTTATGAACATTTCGTGGCAAAATACATAGGAAAATCCCATTTGGGAAAATTCCACTTAGGGTTAGGGTTAGTTCTCCATGAATTCGCAGAGCAAAACGGACATCCCTATTGCGTTCGGAGCCCTTGGTATGGCAGTGGGATTCCAGTGTGCCAGAATTGTGTGCACTATGGCACACGTTCATGTGCCCACTCAATCCTCCCCGACCACCTGCAGATGTGCATGCAACACCCCTCCCCACCACCAGATGCACCTATGACCCCTCCCCAGGCTACAAAGGCTTTCCTGAAGCCTGGGGAGTCTGAAAATGGCCTCCCCTGGCCCTCCGGAAGAGTTAGAAATTAGCTGGCCGGTGCGCGCATGCACGCCGGAGCTGACAGCTGTCATGCCACCAAATATGGTTCCATATGCCACCCTTTGCACTTGTGCCATAGGTTCGCCAGCACGGCACTATAGGATAAGATTGCCCATCTCCTCTGTAAAAGGCACCCCTTATATGGTATATTAATGTACTCCCCACACAGTAATATATTACCGAGCACATGAAATAAATTACCCAGCATATGTAAACTCAACCCAGGCTATCTCTGCTACATAAATGAATACAAATGCAGAGGGCCTTAATATGTCCATCAGGTTGCACATCAGTTACTGATTGACAATTTACTCCATTAAAGAAAAAAATCCCGACACACTCAAATTTATCTTGCTCAGTATACGTATGGATGCCTGCATTAGTTGTGCGTTATTTTATTTCCTCTTATATTTATTGTAATCTCGCCATATGTATCATTCTGTTTAATGTAAGTAGATGTGATTTACAGCACTTCTCCTGGCAGTTCATTTTGGTGTAAAATAAGCCAAGTGCTAGGTAAAAATCATCCGTTCAGGAATGCAAACATGTTTTCAAGTGATTTATTCTTGGTTTTGTTTTGTTTTTATATACTGGCATTGGTGGCCTACATGCTTCTGCTGGATAAGCTTGCATGTTTGTGTGTACTGAAGCTGAACTGCTAGAAATCCTTGGAGGTTTCTGGCTGTTCCTGCATGCCCTTCCCCTCTGATCTAACTTTAGACATAACAACAAATGAAAAAAGGCTTGTCCATAATTGTACTTATTTTCCTCTCCTTTTTCTTGGCACAATCCTGATTTATCATTATTTCCTCCCCCTCTTGTTTTCCCAGCAAATGTCGGTCAAGACTCCCTAATGATAACAAAGGCTTGCTGCCAGTTGCAACAGTACCTGTTGTAATCACTGGAATTCAGGCTTTTCAATTTTCACTGTTTGCCTTGGATCAGGTAGCTGTGAGCTAATGGAACAGAAGGTCACCAGATGAAGGGCTGATAGGAGAGAGGGACTATTCTACTTAACATGCATGGAGGATTATGCTTTTCAGGCGTCCTAGAGCTAATCTTTCAAGTTGTCCTTTTTTGACTTTCTCAGTTTAATCAGCTTAATCTTGCCTTCCTTTTTTTCTGATTACAAAGATTTTCTGTAGAAATCTTACCTTCACAATAAAGACCGTATGGCAATTTATTTTCATATTGATCCTAAATTCACTTTCCCTTTATGGGTAGGGTAGTGAAATAGGAAGAAAGAAGAAATAATGAGAAAAGATACGAGTCCTCCCTTACCATGGCTCCTTTGACACAAGACAGGATATTTTAAAGCCTAATCACAACACAGGTCAGTGTGTGTGTATGTTACACAGACTAGGAGAGAGTAGAGTCAATCTTTCCAGTAACAGTCCCCTATAACTGCTTGTCCCTGGTAGTTTCTGCCCATCCCTCTAGGTATGGCAGAATGGACATGCTCCAAATTCTCTTGGTGAAGTAGTGTCCCCTGGTGAATCAGGTGTGCCTTGTCTGACATTGCTTTATGGAACAGCCTCTCCCTCTCCTTTCCACTGTTGTGGCCCGCCCGTGGCCAGCAGAACTGGCAGCAGATTCAGACAGTGAGGAGATTGGAAAGGAGCATGAGCCAGTCCTGGAGTCTGGGGAAGATTCTGATGAGGGCTCTGTATCAGAGGCAGAGAGGAGGGCAGGGCTGTATGTCAGTTATCAACTGCTTTCAGAGGCAGAGATCAGTGAGGCAGACGAACAGCTGGAGCCTGTTCCCAATGTGTGCATACACAGAGTTGCCAGATGAAGGGAATAGTTAAAGAATAGGGGTGGACTTGAGAGTAAGACCACGGGTGGACATGAATGGCCCCTCCCAGAAGAAATGAAAGAGGAGAGAAAGGGGAGTGGAGTTTGCAGGAGACACTTAATTGGTTTGTGATCCTCCCAGACTCCTTGCCAAGTTTTGCAGATACCAGTCTGGCAGCTCTCCAAGCCAGATTCATTTTCATTTTTTTTTTCATTTTATTAGCATTTATAGGCCGCCCTTTTCCCTGAGGGGACTCAGGGCGGCTTACAATGATAGGGGAAGGGAGTGCAGGACAGAACACAAAAAGAAAATGTGAATAAAAATAATTAGCAATAAAAACCCAACATTCATTCAACATTCGGGAGGGGCGAGAGTAAAGTCTTATCCCCAGGCCTGACGGGATAGCCAGATCTTGAGGGCTGTGCGGAAGGCCTGGACGGTGGTGAGGGTGTGGATCTCCACGGGGAGATTGTTCCATAGCGTCGGGGCTGCAACTGAGAAGGCTCTCCTCCGCGTAGTCGCCAGTCAGCACTGACTGGCGGATGGAATTCGGAGGAGGCCTACTCTATGCGATCTGATGGGATGAAGGGAGGTAATCGGCAGAAGGCGGTCTCTCAAATAGCCAGATCCACTACCATGGAGCGCTTTATAGGTGGTAAGAAGGACCTTGAAGTGCACCCGGAGACCAACAGGTAGCCAGCGCAGCTCACGGAGGATCGGTGTTATGTGGGCGAACCGTGATGCGCCCACAATCACTCGCGCGGCTGCGTTTTGGACTAGCTGAAGTCGCCGGATGCTCTTCAAGGGCAGCCCCATGTAGAGCACATTGCAGTATTCCAGCCTAGAGATCACAAGGGCTCGAGTGACTGTTGTGAGGGCCTCCTGGTTCAGGTAGGGCCGCAACTGGCGCACCAGGCGAACCTGGGCAAATGCCCCCCTGGTCACAGCTGATAAGTGGTGGTCGAAACTCAGCTGTGGGTCCAGGAGGACTCCCAAGTTGCGGACCCTGTCTGAGGGGTATAAATTTTGACCCCCCAGCCTGAGCGATGGAACGTCAGCCAAATTGTTGGGAGGAAAACACAACAGCCACTCGGTCTTGTCCGGGTTGAGTACCAGTTTGTTAGCTCTCATCCAGTCTTTAACAGCCTCAAGACCCCGGTTCATCACGTCCACCGCTTCATTGAGTTGGCACGGGGCGGACAGATACAACTGTGTATCATCCGCGTATTGATGGTATTTTATCCCGTGCCTCCGAATGATCTCGCCCAGCGGTTTCATGTATATGTTAAACAGCAGGGGGGATAAGACCGAACCCTGCGGCACCCCATAAGTTAGGGGCCTCAGGGACGATCTCTGCCCCCCCACCGACACCGACTGCGACCTGTCCGAGAGGTAGGAGGAGAACCACTGCAGAACAGTGCCGCCCACCCCCACCTCCCGCAGTCGTCGCAGAAGGATACCATGGTCGATGGTATCGAAAGCCGCTGAGAGGTCAAGGAGAACCAGGGTGGATGCGTGGCCTTCATCTCTGGCTCTCCAGAGATCATCAGTCAATGCGACCAAAGCGGTTTCTGTGCTGTAACCGGGCCTGAAGCCTGACTGGAAGGGGTCAAGATAGTTAGCTTCCTCCAAGGTACGCTGAAGCTGGAAGGCCACCACCTTCTCAACAACCTTCCCCACAAAGGGGAGGTTGGAGACTGGACGGTAGTTATTAAGAACAGCTGGATCCAAGGACGGTTTCTTCAGGAGGGGTCTCACCACCGCCGTCTTAAGCGCGGTGGGGAAGTACCCCTCCCGAAGAGAGGTGGTAACAACCGCCTGGATCCAGCCTCGTGTCACCTCACTGCTGTTGGCAACCAGCCAGGAGGGACACGGGTCCAGTATACAGGTGGAGGCACTCACAGCTCGCATAGATAAGGTCTATGATTGTAAATCCTCCCTTGAGAGACTTTGTTAGATGTGAATTTGGAAGAATTCACAGTAAGTTAATAAAAGGAGTTTTTTTTTTCAGGACAAGGAGTTTGCTTCACACTCTTGGGAAGCCTAGGTCAGAACACCCACAGATTTGAGTGACATCAATCCTGTTGGCCTTCTGAAAAGCTGCAAATACCAAGCTTCCCCGTCTCCCCAATGTTTTTATAATAACCCCAACTTAGATATTTTATTTGATGTGTGTATTCTGTTGCATTGTTTGTTCCCCGCTTAGACATCCATTAGTGGATTGGCAGCTCTATAAATGTGCAAACTAAATAAATACATTAAAGGTCCCCTCATATCATCTACACCTCAGTGTGTTTGTTAACAGTTGCTGCATGTCTAACGTCAATGTGATTTTTAGGTCCGGCATTAATGGACTGAAAAGCAGCATTACCACTTGCATTGTCAACAAGGTCACTCACAATATGTTGTTCTGTCCCTGGAGCAATTAAATAGAGGTTGTTTTAAAACCTAGCTGTAGATGGGAGAGAGGATTTTTCAGGATGAGTCATGGCTCTAAAGAGGGAACTAGCAGCCAAAAAGGTGAAGCCTCTCATTAGTAGCAAAAAGGTGAAGCCTCCAAGTTCTGTTCAACTCCTGATGACTACCAGACATATCCCTATAGTTTTCTTGACAGCAGAACAGATACAGCTTGCCCCTGGTTGTTTTTCCAATTATCTTCATGGTGGTCTCTCATCCATTCTAACCAGGTTTGGCCTGGCTTAACTTTTTCAAGGTCAGCAGCTAGGTGCAGCTGTTTTCCATTAGCAGTTACTGCTAGGAGAATGGGAAGATTGTGATCAGATGAGTCATGTTCTTGTTGACCAGTTGCTAATTGTTTCTGGGCAGATTTAGGATTCCTTTCTTCCTTTAGCTTCTTATACAGTATTGAAACCCTTAAGGATTGCCTAGATTTAGTAATTCTTGAAGGAGAGAATTCTTGCAAATACTGGGCTGTGGTTTAATTGCTCTTAAAGAAAAGACTTCTTAAGTAGTGTTGGAAGAAATGTCCATTTGGGTTCAGTTCCAAGTGGGGAGAAGGACACTGGAAACATGAAGGCTGTTTGGAAAGATGATTTAATGGTGGACAGGACCACATGAGCTTTTTTGGGAAAATGAGCACATGGGGGAGAGAGGGGGGGGAGGGAGGGAGAGAGACAGAGAGAAACCCTCTCTTGGGCTCTGCCTTGGACCTTCCTGTTCCTGTGTAAAGCCAGCTATTCTGATTGGTTGTCAGACTCCCATGGGGTCATGCAGGGGTAACTTTGTAGGTTGTCTTGAGTCCCAGGCTTGGTTGAATCTTGCTGGGTGATGATTGTGGAGGATCGTGAGGATTGTATTCTGAAAAAGGTGTTGGGCAAATCCTATTATGGCTTAATGGCTTTGTCCTGGTTTGGATCTTGAATGAGGGCTAATTCTATCATGTCCTGAGGGTGAAGGTATTTTTTTTTTGTAGATAAATTGACCCAGTCTTTTGTCTTGTAAATAGGTTGGCGCCAGTCTTTCCGAGGCTATTAACAAAGGTGGGGCTGCTTTCCAACAGCATGTTTCTCCTTTCTTATCCAGGGAGATATAATATTCTGGCTTTTTAATATTTCCTGGAATATGTCATTCTTATGGTAGAAGGGTGGGTGCTAACTTTCTACAGTAGGAGTCAAAATAGCTCAAGCTGGCAGATATCTTAGATACAACCCTGGGTGGACAGAAAAGGATGATGGAACAAGTTATTAAGAAAAAGAAACAACCTCTGGCTCTTGTTCTCTAATATAGTTATGACTATAAAAGTAGAAATTCTGCCTTAAGTTTTTGGTTCATTGGTTACTTTTCCTATTTGTAGTTCTGGCATAACGTTTTAATTGGCAATTTCATTTGAGCAATGGGATTTCAGGTTTTTTTTAGGTTGAACTGATATATGCAACATATGGAAAACTACATCACTTGGAATGCCTATTTTTACACAACTACTGCTAGTACAGGAGCTTTTGTCCTCCTTTGCAGCTGAATACATTATTTATAGCTAAGGTAACTATTTTTTTTAAAAAAAAAAGAAGTGACAACATGTTGCTGGCACATTGCTATGTCTTGCAGGCTGTTATTTGAAATATGTCATAAGAATAGAACAATATGTGATTCTTTGGTACTGCGTTTTGGGAGATTGTATCCCCAAAATGGCAAGCTTTATGGATGTGGGCAGAATTTTTCAAAACAATGCCTCCAGTAATGGTGTCAATTGCCCAGGGACATTTGAAACATCCATTTGTATGTATGTGTTCTTAAAAATAATGATTAAGGTTTTTTCTTACTTTATACAAGATTAGTCAAATAATATTACCATATTTTTCGGAGTATAAGATGCACTGGAGTGTAAGACACATCAAGGTTTTCAAGAGGCAAATTACAAAAAAAAGTTTTTGCACTCTGCAAACCTCCTGAAAACGGCCCGTTTTTCACAAAAACGTCCCCGTTCCCCCCCAAACAAAGCCATGACTAGCCTTTAGGAGGCTTGCAGAGTGCTTTGTGGGGGGAGAGCCAAAAATGGCCGTTTTTCACTCATTTCTCCCTTCCCCAGCCCCCAGCAACTCTCTGAAAGCCTCCTACAGGCTCAGTACGGCCATTTTGGTAAAGGAGGTGGGGTTTCGGGAGGCAAAAATGGTGTATTCAGTGTATAAGACACACCCAGATTTTCAGCCTCATTTTTGAGGAAAAAGGTGTGTCTTATACTCCCAAAAATACAGTATGCATTCTTTATATAAGATTAGTCAAATAATATTACAGCTTGTTGCCTAGCTAAAGAGAATAGGCCAGCCACAGATTGAGTCCATGTTTCTGTTTTTAGAAAAGGAATACACCCCAATATGGAAGGTTCAAGTGAGAGAACCAAGTAATTTCCTCATTTGCTCATTCTTTATGTCACCACTGCTGCCATGGCTAAATAGTGGGAAAGCATCCATAGGCATTTCCTGCTTTGGTCAAAACAATGAAAGCCCCCCCCCCCCCCCCCAGTCCTGGCTCGGCTTTTCATAAGTGTGACACCATTAAGCTGTTTAAAAGTTATGGGGATTGTCTATGGAGATTCTCAGTCATCTGGGTCATGATTGTCCCAAAGGTGCTTTTTCAAGGGGCAACTGGAGTTTCTGGTTTTTCTTTGAAGACGTTTCGCTTCTCATCCCAGAAGCTTCTTCAGCTCTGAGAGCTAAACGTCTTCAAAGAAAAACCAGAAACTCCAGTTGCCCTTCGAAAAAGCACCTTCGGGAAATGGGGATTGGATCACAATGCTACTTCCATCCACTTATCCTCTTCCCTCCTCCAGTGATCCCACAGGTGGGCTGTACTTTTTAACAAAGGGTTTGCTGGTTGCAAGTACTCACACTTGCTCACTTCACTCGCACTCGCACGTCCCTTTGGGAGAGAAATGGAGCTTCAGACAGGCTCCTAATCAGCTCAGGCAGCTCCAGTGAGACCAGCTGGGATGGCATGGAATACAGCTGGGCCAGCCAACGAGCCAGAAAGTAAGTTATAAATGGATAGCATAAAACATGGGTGGGTGGGCAGAGCTAAGGATTCACCCGAACACTTGAGACCATGCAGCAGCCCACCATTGAGTGACCCACCCCATAAAGATTGGTTGCCCATCCAATTGGAAAGGTATGCATACAAAAAAATCACCTGTATAAATACCTTTAGGGCAAGGAATCCTAATTGGAAGACGTATCTTCAATAGCAAGATGGTCTGTATTGTATGAAAAAAGTGTAATATGGGTAGCGTGAATGGAAAAGGAAGTTACATTTCCCTGGTACATCATTCCTAAAATGAGTCAATCTTCTTTGGACCATCACTGAAAAAGCTCTATCTGTTTTGAATAGCAATGTCCAAAATTCAGTCTAGATGAGAGGCTTCTGTTTGAAAACAATACAATGGTGATAATAGGAGGTCTGAAGCCCCCCCCCCCCCCCCCCCCCCCCCCCCCCGTAATGCAAAGAGAAGGCATTGGCATATTCATTCTTCTGGCCTCCTTTTATCAGTTGCTCTGAGATTTCAGTCAGTCACCAAACCTTAATCCCCACCCACTACCCCACAACTTCTAGATCAGTGGGTCTCAACCTTCCTAATGCTGCAACCCTTTAATACAGTTCCTCATGTTGTGGTGACCCCCAACCATAAAATTATTTTATGTTTTCCGTATTTTTTCAAAAATATTTGTTTTCGATGGTCTTAGGCGACCCCTGTGAAAGGGTCATTCGACCCCTAAAGGGGTCCCGACCCACAGGTTGAGAACCGCTGTTCTAGAAACTCAAACGTCTTCTCCTTGTCATCTTTTTAAACCACTGTTTCAACAATGAATAGCCTGTGAGAACGGTCATCTTGATTCTAAGTTCCAGGCTTTGGGAACTGCGAAAGAGGTCAATGACTGGCTATTTTACTATGTTAGGGCTAACCAGACCTCAGATAATACAGGAAAGCTTTTGAAGGGAAATTGGATATGGTGATTTGTAAGTTATTAGCTAAAATTGGTCTCCCCCACCACTCCCAACACCGCAAATAAACTAGACTACAAATTGCTTGGACTGTAAAATTGCTTGAAAATGAGACAGGCTGAACTTGATTCAAACATCAAATTAAGGAGAAAATTACTTAGAATGTCCATTGCAAGACATGGGTTGAGAATTGTTATTTCATGTGGTCATGTTTATCTGACTTGAAAATCTACACATATAAAATCCTTCAGTGGCATCTGTTGTCTACACAATTTAGAAAAGCAAGGTACAAATTATATAGGCGATGTTAGCAAACACTCCTTGCTGTTCTAATTACATATTGAGCTAGGTATTAGCTTGTACATTTAAGCATTGCAATCAGGTTGAGTCCTAAAAAATACTCTATGCAAGGGTATGCAATAGTCACAATTATTCCGCTTTTGCCAGACATCAAACAATTTGTTGTTGTTAGTTGCAAAGTCGTGTCCAACCCATGGTGACCCAATGGACAACATTCCTCCATGCCTTCCTGTCCTCTACCATCCTCTGGAATCCATTTAAGCTCATGCCTACTGCTTCGATGACTCCATCCAGCCACCTCATTCTCTGTTGTCCATTTCTTCTTTTGCCCTCAATGTTTCCCACCATTAGGCTCTTCTCCAGTGAGTCCTTCCTTCTCATTATATTTGAGTTTCATCTTCAGGATCTGGCCTTCTAAAGAGCAGTCAGAGTTGTTCTCCTCTAGGACTGACCGGTTTGATCACCTTACAGTCCAAGGGACTCACAGGAGTCTTCTTCAGCACCATAGTTCAAAGGCCTCAATTCTTTGGCGCTCAGCCTTTCTTATGGTTCAACCTTCACAGCTATACATTGCAACTAGGAAAACCATAGCCTTGACTATATGCACTTTTGTTGGCAGGGTGAGGTCTCTGATTTTTAGTATGCTGTCTAGATTTACAGGCAAATCAAAACAATAGTTGCATTTATTTTTATTACAATGATATTTTTTTTACTACAAAGAGGTCTACAAAAGTTCTCAATTTTTTAAAAAATATGACAGCTAAATAGTCATGTAAATTAACCTGGCTTATGACCATATAATGATGCAACTGTTTATGACATTCTTATTATCCTAAAATTCATTGAGGGCATTGATCACAGGAAGGATTTACAAATCAGGGAACCACATTTAGGATTCACACATCTCTGCCTATCTGATACTATGCAAGGGTCCAAGAGAAAGATATACAGCAGTGATGGTAAACCTTTTCAGCACCAAGCACCCAAATCAGAATGTGCATGCACATATGTGTGCACGTGCGCCAGAAACCTGACGGACCGGGTGGCTCCATGGATTTTGCCACAACCTAGATCCCATGCATGAGCAAAAGAAGCTTTGCATGCTCACCTGTCACTTGCATGGCCCAGTTCCTAACAAGCCACAGACCAGTACCGGTCTGTGGGGTTAGGGGACCCCTGTCTTAGTACTTAAACAACCATAGAGATGACTCCAACAATCCTCCTTGCAGGATGCTTTCAAATAGTTTCTGTTTCAACATCCAGTCTCCATTTAATCTTTTTCAAATGACATTTCAAACTAGATACTTGCTAATATCTTCTACTTCTAACATGCCTATAAAAGCAGCATTATTATAAGCTGCCATTCAGTTGTCCACCTTCAAATCTTTCCTTAAATTAAAAATACTTCATTAAATAGCTTCTCATATAAAAACTTTGAGTGTAACATTGTGATTTGACCTTTTATTTTTATAGTAAATGTTTTATTAAATTAAGCATAATGAATACCAGTATATATTTGCCCTTTAATAATATTTGCAGTCAAGTTCACACTTTTTCTCCCCTTCAGCAGAATTGAATGTTTGCTCACAAGGATCTAAACCAACCAAAATACCTATGATAAAAGTAGCACATAGTTTCAGCCTAAAACATTCCTATTTCACCTATGGAAAGAAGGGTCTGTGTTAACAATCGGATAATGAAAATATATATAGTTATTTGAAATTTCTTGTGTTTAGGGCATTATCAAATTGATAATCCACTTTTTGGGCCATTTCATTTCAAAATTGGCTATTTGGTTTCATTGTGTGAAATGGGGAGGTGTATAAACTTGCTAGATACATAAAAATAAAGTGTATTTTAAAAGAAAATCTAAACTACTTTGGAACAAATACGATACAAGCAGAGCAGATGTTACTTTGGCTTTCATGAAATCTCTCAGTTCCTGAGAAACTCAAAAAGCTGCCACCATATTTATGTATATAGTGATATAATGTCTTTGTGTTTATTTGTGTTTGTGCATGTGAATACTGACACAGGAAAATATATGTCTACAGTATGGCTCTTCCCTTGTCTCTATAATTTTAATGGGCAGTTCAATGTACACAGAAAATATAGGAAGAATTGATACCGTTGAATACAATACACTTGTATTCAAGTGATGTACTGTGGAATACTCCTACAAAGAAAGCAAAATAATTGAAACAGTGTTTTTTTTTAATAAAGTCACAACATGTCCTTCCACATGAACCTATTTTAAAACTGAAAATAGTAGGAAAATCCTGTATATCTATTGTGAATACAATTTCTTGAAAAACACCAAAGATCCTTTTTCAGGCTGATCCAACTAAATTCCTGATCTCTGAGAACTATTCTTATTACATTTTAAAGTGAACTGTTTTCCTCTTTCCTCTTAAAAATAAAATAAATCCTTCATACAGGTAAATCCTCATTTACTCAACACTTCTTCAGCAACCATTCAAGCTTATGACAATGCTGAACAAGTGGTTCCTACAACCATTACTCACAATTGTACTCACAGTTCAGCATAGATGATGCTTACAACTAGTACTCATAGTTTGGATATTCAGCGACCAACCAACAAGCAAATTCTATGGGGAAGCCAGCAGGAAGTAGGAAGATGCAGTCATGTGACATCCTTGCTTAGTGACCTATGTCTTTCCTTAAAGATTGCAACTGGAACTTGAAGGACCACTAAAACTTAAGTAGCATCTTCACATGATGTCATACATACTGACAGTACTGCTTAGCAATGGAGTTTCTGGTCCTAATTATGGATGTTAAGAGAGGACTACCTCAACTCATATTGAGTTTTATTGAAGGCAATTTCTCATTCAGGTTTGTAAAAAAATGTTAAGAGAATATTGATAGGCAGGCATGAGATCTTATAAACAGTGGTCTTCTTTTTCTCTGCTTCTTTTTAAAAATTTTAATTGTGTGGTCATGGATGCTATGCACTATCCCTGAAATATTTGTAACAAAACAGGGAAGGAAATATGTAGAACCACTAAAGCTAACTTGCCCAGGCTAGTTCCCCCCAGATGTACAACAGTTGAGAAATAATCTTGTCAGAAAACATTTTCCTACATCCATAAATAATGAGTGATCGAATATGCTTATTTTAGTCAGCTATACAAATATTATTTTGTGAACATTAAAAATGGGAAAATCCCACATGCTCTCAGGGTTCCAAGTAACACCTCCAATGAAAGAAGACTCTGAGGCTTGAAGTTCCTCAAAGTTCCATTTTATTAGAGATGTTATATTGGCACATCTGGGAAAACCTGAATCTGAGAGTTCTGTGTTTTCCCCATCCAAAAAAGGTCAAAGATCCATCCCCCTGCACCCACGAGTCCATCACATGGTCCAATCAATTGACTGTCCCAACTGGAGACAACTCCCAGTCACTCCCATCCAGGTGGAAGGCCGAATACCCTTGACTCCCAGAGAAAAGAATGTTGTTATGGCTACTCTTCTATCACTCTTGTAATTCCCCCCTTCTGTTTTCCCAGGCACTAAATGTGGCAGTCCTGAAGCTCCAACAAAAAAGATGGCTTCCAGATGCATTGGTCTGAACTCATCAGGGGAAAGACAACAGAAAAATATATGCAACACTGAAATACTGAAAATGACCTTACCTTTCTTAATAATACTGAAAAAGTATAGGCTTACTGCACTTTTCTACATAAGTACTTAACAGTAACAGGATGAAAGCATTATACTTGTACTTGTCCAGTTGCAATTCTGCTTTGGATGTTATCACCAATTGGATCAAGCAAATGATATATCTCTATGTTGGGGATTGCAAATTCAATGGCACTGACTCTTCAGCACTTCATGCCTCTTGACACAAGGGAGTAGGAGGGCACAGAGAGAAAAATCATGAATGGTCTCTGTGTATCCTCTTTTGTCTTTCCCTCTGTCTGTTCTTTCAAGGGGCCTTTGGTGAGGACAGTTGACTCTCCTTTTTTCTCCTTTCTCTTGCTCCCATCTGTATTTGTTTTCTTTGCCATCTTTGTTTCTTTGTTTTGAGTTTGTTGTAGTGTCCTGTTTTTAATTTTTTTAACAAATTGTAAATTGCCTAGAGTCTCTGGGAGATGTTGTTGTTGTTGTTGTTGTCGTCATCATCATCATCATCATCATCATCATCATCATCATCATCACAAAATGCGAATCTTTCTGGCAGTCTTCCCAGGCATGTGTGTTAAGAAGATGGGTTCTTAGACTTTTCTTGGAGGGATATAGCTAGCTTTGCTTGCCTTTATAATATATTCCCTGTAAATAAGTCTCCTTTCTATTGTAGCTACAAAATCTGTTTCATTAATCATTGTTCAGATGCCTGCTTTCAGGAACATGGTCCTTCCATACCTATACTCAAATTTGGCTTCAACGACTGTTAATGTCAGAGTTCCAAATAGCATCCTCAATCAAATAAGAATTCAAGGCTAGAGTTTCATCAAAGTTCCAATTTATTAGAGAAGCCATGTTGGCACATCTGGGAAAATCCGAATCTGAAAGCTTTCAAGTTTTCCCTACCCAGTTGAACGTTCAAGACCCTGCCCCAGCACCCACATGTCCATCACATGGTCCAATCAGTCATTGTCCAGAGGAAGATTCCTCCCAGTCATGCCATTCCAGGTGCAAGGGCAAGTTGACCTTGACTGACTTAGAAAGAATGTTATTTTGACTACATACCTCCCATGCTCCATACAATCCCCCCTCCCAGTTTCCCACAGTAGAATATGTGGCAGGCTTGAAGGCCCACCGTAAAAGGTGGCTTCCAAGCCTGACATCAACCTTGCAACAATTGAAAGCCCACCAGGAGGAGAATGGGATTTCAAGATGCAAGATAACACAACCTGCATGCACAAGGTATGAGTATGCATGCTATATAGAATATGTGAGGCCCACTACAGCTTAAAAGCAGCTTGTAAAACAGTAACAAATTTCAGTAGAATCAATTTTTACAACTTACCCATTCCTAAACAGAAACAAAGGATGCTAATAGAAGCTGCCCTTTCCATTTTAATTCATGATGATACATCAAACAGAAGGCTTTTGCAAATTAAGGGGCAGTCCCAAACACACACACAATTTTGTGTCAGCCACTCTTTGACATCACCTGCTATCACAACTAAAGACTTTCAACTGCAATGAATTTCAATATATTCTTGTGTCAGCAGTCTATCTGCGGATGGGGAATTGTCATTTCAAGGGATCATCATTGCAAACGTGTCAATGTATCCCCGTCATATGCTGGAAGGCGACTGTCTGTGAACTGGAGGGGACTTTGGACAGCAATAATTTGGCATGAATAAGTGAAGCAGCTTCGATGAAGAACTGCCAGTACATCAGCATTAGTTCGGATGGTAATGGAAGACTGCTATTGCAGCAAGCACAGAAAGATGGAAAAATTGAACCAATTCAATATTTTATTTTGTGTGTGTATTATTGCATGGAGTAGAAAGGGCCTTGATAAAGCAGTCAGGTATTGTCCAGCAAGTAACTAGTGACCAGTTGACAGTTCTGCCTAATCGATTGTTGGGGAAACATTCATTGTTTGGGGTGTAGAAATTTAGAAAGCACTCCTCTCCTAAAAGAATGAAATATTCTAGGATATATTAAAAAGGCAGAATATAATATTTCCCTAAAGGAGAAACATGCTCTTGGAAAGCAGCCCCACCTTTCTTAATAGCCCCAGCAAGACTGGGCCAGCCTATCTACAAGACAAAAGTCCTTCAGCTCCAGGGTGAAGGGATTAAGACATGACCCTCCAGGACATAATAGGATTAATCCATCTAACAACTCATCACATGGCACAAATACCTGGGAACATTACCAATGTTCCCTCTATTATTATTTTTTCTGTGTCAGTGGAAAAATATAGTGTTTGAGCGGCACATTTTCATGCCTGAATTTTTTTCACAGATGTCACCCAAGATAACAATGACGTCAATGTGTATTTCAACCACCCCAGATTTTTTGGGAGGGGTCACAATGAGGACATCTAGACCAAAACTCCTGGGGTCTCCCAGACCTTCAATCCCCGCCGGTCACCCCAACTTTTCTTCTTCCCCCTAATCTTCAACCCAACTCCCTCCCTTGATAGGATTCTCAGGGATCACACCTGTTTCCCCGCCCCTAAAAACACCCCCTGCAGCCTCTCAAGATCCCTTCAAAGGGAAGGTCTCCAACCCCTTCACAAAGGGGAGCCAGTTCTTTCTCTCTCAGTTCCCCTCCCCTCCAGGTCCTGATAGAACAAGGGGGGTTATGGTGGTGTGGGTCTCTTATGGTCTCTTATGGTGGTCTCAAATTTGAGATTCAGAAGAAAAAGTGAAGTTTCTGAAGAAGCTAAAATCCTTTTTGCTCAAATGCATCTTTTCCACCTGGGAACTATCTTTCCTTTATGCTTTCTCACACTTCTTTTTCAAAAGCATTATAAAAAGCATTCAAAAGTATATAATGTGTGACTTCAGTATCTTCTTTATCAGCAACTCCTGCAATCTTTCTCACTGTTTTTAGGCTGATGAAATTGTAAACTTTAACAAAATCCAAACTACTGCAGTGTGTTCATCCCTGAGGATGAATGTGCATATATGTGCATATATGTGTATGTATGTATGTATGTATGTATGTATGTATGTATGTATATATGTGTGTGTGTGTGTGTTGTATTTGTGCTGATAAATAAATAATGTAACAAAAAGGCAACAGTAAAAAATATTGGGTTTCTGCCTGGATGGTCTCTTGTGACGAGCCGAAGGACAGAGAATGGAAGTAGTGATCTTCCTCCCATATTTGGGCATACCGGGGGTTGTAAAAAATCTAATATATATATAATATAATTACAACCCCTGGTATGCCCAAATATGGGAGGAAGTCCACAGCTTCCATTCTCTGTCCATCGGCTCATCACAAGAGACTATCCAGACAGAAACCCAATATTTTTACTGTTGCCTTTGTTACATTTGTGTTGTATTTGTGCTGATAAATAAGCAGTGGACGTCCTCCCATATTTGGGCATACCAGGGGTTGTAACTCTAATTACACACCTACTCCCTGGCTCAGCTGATAAGGAGAAGAATCCTGTGGATTAGTGGTTAACACATCTGCCTAAGATGCAATATAGCATAGGTTCTAATCCCAATAAGGGTATGGCTAGCTGATGAGAGCTAAATAGCTTGAAATAGATCTATACCAATCTCCCTTTATTTATTTATTAGCACAAATACAGCATATATATATCTGAAGGAGATATATATATATCTGAAGGAGCCAAAATCCTTTTGCTCAAATGCATCTTTTTCCTTCTGGGGATTCAGGGCTGAAAATGCCTCACTTTCCCTCTTTCTCTTTCTCTTTCTCTTTTCCTTCCCTTCCTCTTTCCATGCAGCTGACTCCCATCCAGACACTGCTGGGGGGAAGAGAGAAAGGGGTATGGCTGCGGCTCACCCCCTAGGTTACAATCAGGGAACGGAGGATCCCCTCTCCATCCAACTGGGGGGATGTGGGGAGGAAGGGGGAGGAGACCACACAGAGATGGAGGCTGTTGGAGGCTGTTGGAAGCTCTGGAGACCCCAGCAGCTTTCTTCCCCCCCACACCCCAACCTTCCCCTCCCAGCCTCCTCCTTATCGGGGGTCTCCTTCCCACTTCACTTCTGGGGATCCAGGCCAGTGCCCCCACCAGCAGCATCAGGGGGAGCAAAAGTCATGGATGCTGCCCCACAAACGCCCCAAAGAGAGAGGAGAAAGATGCCGATGCCGCCAGCCCCAGAGGTGGATCAGTGGGTCTGGATTGGGGGGAGGAGGAGTTTTCCTCAGACTTCGGACTTGGGTGTGTCCAAAAAGACCAGGAGAACCAATGAGAATTCTTCCTTTTGGAGCATCATCAGTCTCCGGGCAGAGCCTCCCTTGACTTCACCTGATAAAGGGGATAGTTTGGCACAGAGAAGAAGCTCAAGTTGGTTATTCAACCCAAGAGTCTTTAAAAAGCACTGCACAGCAGTTGGAAACTGCTGTGTGGCGTTTTTTCGTCATGTGCGCAGCCACGCAGCCGTGCAGCTTAGAGGGAACATTGAACATTACATCACCCTCCAAGTTTCAACCAAAACTGGGACTCAGACAACATATGACCCTGCATAGCCTCATGGGAGTCTGAAAGCAACCAATAGAATACATGCCCTTGTATAGGAACAGGAAGCTCAAGTTCAAAGCCCAAGAAAGGGTATAAATATCTCTCATGCTCCACTCCATGTGGTCAGCTGAAAACCCATGTGGTCCTGTTCACCAATAAACCATCTTTCCAATCAGCCTCCATGTTTCCAGTGTCTTTCTCCTCACTTGTAACTGAACCAGATGGATATTTCTTCCAACAGAGTTTCTTTTAAGCTCTATAGACTTGTAAATATGTGAGCATGCCCATGTTCATAGTATTCTGATGTGTCAATAGATCTAATAAAATCAAAATAGCCCAACTTAATCTCAAGGATTTTCTAAAGGGATTAAAAAGAGTCAGAGATAGGAAGGTTGAATGGCCCAGAATTTGCCCCTTTTCCTCAGAAGGCACCCTGGTCCATCCTTGTCTCTCATTTGCCTTTTCTACTTTAGGATCCGAGTCCTGATTTGTAATGTAAGCCTTTGGAAAAGGTGAGCTAAAGCATAGATAGACAACTCATCCATCGATAGCTTCCTCTTTTCTGTTTGTAATGGTAGGTTGCTGTCAGACATGATTGACTGGTTCAAGCAGGCACCCAGAGAAAGCATGAAAGTAGCATAAATCTTTGAAAGTCTCAGTAACGTTTTAGCAACTTTATCTGCGCTATAAGAAAGAGAGAGAGAGAGAGGGAGGGAGAGGGAGAGAGAGAGATTTAGGCAAAGTATTTGGTTGCTTGGGAAACATTTCACCCCCCCTCTAGTGAATATACAGAGTAAGGTGTGGACATAATATGCCTCAATGGTTTCTGCATGGAGAAAGCTAGGGGAATATTATCTCAAGTCATTCTCACTTCTTTTATTGCAAAATGTCTCCAAGGATTTTGTGTGTGCGCATGTATATGCGCACTCACACACACTTTATTAAAGTAACTGAATATCATTGCTCCTTTTTCCCTGAGAAAAGCCAGAGCTTTTATCTCTCCAGCACAGAGATAGCAGGAGCTTTAAATAATGCATTCTTGGAGCAATATACGTGTAGGAAAAAAAGAGTCAGGAGTGGTTGGCCAGAGAAGAAAATGAAATGTGGAACTCAAATGTCACACCTGAAATTGGTTGTGAAATGATCCAGGGCTTCCAAAGCATTTCTCCATATGTAGCTGGAGAAATAAACCTCACCCAACCAGACATATCCACCTAGAAACTGGAGGCAACTAGAATGCCATCTTCTCTTTCAATGCACACACACATGCAGAGACATAAAAAAGGGTTACAAAGCAGGTCAAATTTTACATTCACCCATCTTGACAAATAGATTTTTTGATAGTATCTGAAAAGCTTTGTTGTGTCCAAGCTAATGGTGGGACAGGAGAAACCTGTCTCTTAACAGTGGGAATTGTCACTTTCTTCAAATTCCTTTGAAATGCCTACTAATCTCCAGCCTGGGTCTTAAACAGATTTCTTCCTCCTTGTGATCACAACATTCTGATAGTTGGGGTTATAACTTCCATCAAGCCCTAGCCATTGGCAACATCCAAGGGCATGCTGTTGCAAAGAGAGTGGGCTGCCCCTGAGATAATCTCAACTGCCAATCTATCTCAAGGGGAACAACCAGAGCATTTTCTCTTTGCTAAGATATGTAGGGTTGGTAGATTCTTGCTAGAACAGATGGTCCTCAAAATAAGGGTCCTAGCCATAAAAGTCTTCATAAATAGTTAGCAGTACTATTAGAGCTTAAAAACCTATGGGTAACCCATGAAACTCCCACAAAAATGTGTTATTTTTCTGAGTTGTCTAATGAGAATCAGCAAGCAGGAAGCCATATTCTGGGCCAGATTCCAAGTTCTCTTCAAGCACAGCTTCATATTAAGCAAATTTCAAGAAGTGTGAGAGATAGTAACTGTCACTGTCTTTAGCATCTCCTGGTCAGGGTGTAATCCTGATAGTGATAGGGAAGCTGCCAGATCAAGAATTGATACTATAGTATTCCTTGAATTGATCAACACTGCAGAAGCAATAACTGCTTCTCTTTCTCCTCAAAAATATCCACACCAATTTCTTTTAGAAATGAAAAATAATTTCAATCTCTCCTTACTTACATATATATCAGTGGAAGAATTCAATTTTTTTTACTACTGGTTCTGTTGGCGTGGTTTGATGAGTGTGGCATGGCTTGGTGGGCATGGCAGGGGAAGGTTATTGTAAAATCTCCATTCCCTCCCCATTTTAGGGGAAGGATACTGTAAAATCTCCATTTCCTCCCCACTGCAAGAGAAGGTTACTGAAAAAATCCCCATTTCCTCCCAATCAGCTAGGACTCAGAAGGCAGAGAATAGATGGGGGTGGGGCCAGTCAGAGGTGGTATTTACTGGTTCTCCGAACTACTCAAAATTTCCGCTACTGATTCTCCAGAACTGGTCAGAACCTGCTGAATACCACCTCTGATTTGTATTGTAAATCTTAATGGAATGCATGGGCATATAGATGTCAATATAGTTCCGTGTAGAATGGAGCAAGGTTTTCTAAAGTCTTAGAATCAGCATAATTAGAATTCATCCTATTTCAATATTTGGCCTTGGTAGCAGAAAGGACTGAAAACCTACTGTCAAAAAGAAATGTGGAAGGAAAAGATAGTATGACCTTTGAAATATTTTTTTCATTTAAAAATTCTTCTCCAGAAACTTTTATCCAGTCATGTCTTGAAGAGAGTATCGGCCACTATTTCCTTTGCATTCAAAGAAAGAATGCATGCTTAACTAATGAAACCGAATGGCTCAAAAATCTATTGAAACCTTTCCTTGAAACTGGTGACCAGCAGAAGTCCCTGAGACACAGTTTGAAAAACCTCTGATCTCAAAAACAAGGAACTTCTTCTGATCTTCATGGGAGAGGTGATAAATTAGTCTTACTAGAGAGTCAAAAGAAAGCAGACTTTTGCAGCTACCTCGTTTATTCTCTGAGACTTTGCTCCAAAAGCCACAGTGTTCATGCCAGCATATATGTTCGGGATTTTTGCTGAATGTTTAATTTTTTTACTTGGTTTATATTTATTCTAATTTTTAAAGCAATGCATTTTGTATTGGGGGTTGTTTATAAAATATCTGCAAGCCATTTGGAATTTGTCTTGACAATGAAATGCAGGTTATACATGTTTCAGCCAACAGATAAGATTAAAGATGTATATCTTCTGTCCCCCAAATACCCAGAAATGTCATCTTTCGTGGGGAGAGGGGGCATAATCAAAGAATTAGTCATATGACTTCTGCAGATCTAAACATATTTAGGAACAAAAAAAATACAATATGTCAGATTCCAATTTGGTCAGGTTTTTTTTTATTTTATCTTCTTCCACATCTAACTTCTTCCTGACCTACTGTTAATATATTTTGTAAAGCTGTCAGGAGAATGGTAACCATTTTTTATTCAAAGATTTGGTTGTACTTCTTCTAATTTTGCATATGTTTAATACAGTTTTCTTAATTTAGAACAAAAAAGGAATGTTTCAGGGGGTGGTTTTGGGAGAAGACATCCATGGGCAACTTTTGTCCTTTTATTCAGTGCATTGCTTATTCATTTTTTTTCCTTCTTGATAGTATTACATTCTTAGGGAACTATTGATTTTACTACATATTAGATTCCAGTAGAAGTTATGTAACCTTTACCATATAGGTGGGTTCCGGCAGGCACTACTGCCAGTTTGCTTATGGGTGCGCTGCGTGTGCATATGTAGTACAATAAAAAATGTTGTGTGCACATCAGTGGTGGGTTCCAGATCCTGTTCCAACTGGTACAGTTGGAATGGGCCCAGCGTCACCCAGATGGACGCACTCAGTGCATATGCACACATGCGTGGCATGCCGATGCATTGTAGCTGCCAGTGACGCTTCTGCAAGCCTCCGTGATGCTCCAGCTGCTTGTCGGAGCATTGCGCAGGCTCTGTATGCACCATGCCCGTGCACGGAAGCTCTGAAGGCTTTATAGAACAGGTAAGGAGCTCCCGCAGGCAGGTGGGCCCTCCGGAGCACCGTACTGGAATGGTACCTGGTGCTCTGGGCAGGTTCCGATACACCCATACCAGAGTGTACCTCTGGCAACCCACCACTGGCGCACATGCAGAAGAAAAAACAAGATGGTGGCGCCAGTTTGTGGGCATGGCAGGTCTGCATCTCTGCCAGTTCCAGCGACCTAGGCTGCCACACCACTACAGCTGAACCGGTCCAAACCAGTAGAAATCCACCACTGATGCCAACTGAGTATCTCTGCCTATTCCTACTTATTTATTTATCTATATCTTATCTTTATTATTTTTATAAATACGTCAAAGCAGTGACCATATCTAATACTCCTTTATCTTCCTATTTTCCCCATAACAATAACCCTGTGAGGTGGGTTGGGCTGAGAGAGAATGACTGGCCCAAGGTCACCAAGCCAGCTTTCATGCCAAAAGGGGGACTAGAACTCACAGCCTCCCAGTTTCTAACCCAACATCTTAACCACTAGACCAAAGTGGCTCTAATACTTAGCTCAGCTTTATCCTCCATGGATTGAACATATCGTATATACTAAAATGTATGACTGCCACTAATTAGTGCACAATGACTTCGGTTTATTATTGCCAGTCTTCTCATTCCCACCCCAATCCCCTATTATAGCTAAGATCCAAATTTACCTTAAGATTCCTGCCACACTTGATTCCATTTGAGTCCTTCCTGCATGCCAAATAACTATGACTTTCTATGATTCCCATTGCTCACTTAGGCTTTTAAATGGAAGGAGCTAAGTGTCCTAAAACAGAACTTCAGTAGAACTTTTCAGTCCCAGCATTTTTTATTGCTCCGAGTATCTTTATATTAATGAATGCAATTCCCCTTTCGCAATTCCTTTCTTGATTCTAGACAAGAAAGTCATACCCCAATGGAGGATGAATTTAGCCGCTGCACTCAAAGTATGCCTTGAACTCTGTTTCTTAGTTCAAAGAGCAGTGTCCCACCATCACCAAGCAGTGGCACTTTTAAATGGCCAGATATAATTGGGTTCAGTGAAGTTCAAAGCTGTTCTCCAGCTTTCCACATATCAAAGCCCATTGATTCTGTAGCAGCAGAAGTGCATTGAAATGCAGGCAGGGTGCGATAAGAAACTTATGAGCAAAGCAACTTTGGCTCAGACGCGTTTAGGTTCCTAGGTACTGTACAGATCTAGCTTTTGATGTGGTTCTCTGGTGAGGAATATTATTCCTTCCTCTAATTGGGATAAAAAACATTCTCCCTGCATCCCAGCATTCTTCATGGCTAATACATTTGGAACACTTTCCCGTTCTCTCCTCCCCCCACACACACCTTAATGTCAAGGCTTTCTCTGAAGATTGCTCATTCATTCTATTTATTTTCTTGGACATGATTTTATAAACCTTCCCTGAAGAGCTCGCGGCTATTAACTTTGCCGAACAGTAGCTCAAGTGAGAGTTGAAGGCAAATGGCCTAACGGAAAGTAATGGGCTGAAACGTGTTTAGGGTATTCATCTGTTCCCAGTCTCATTTCAATAATTCTTCCTGAAGCATTGAAAGGAGGGGAAAAATCCAGAGAAGCAGGGGTGGATGTTAAATCTGCGAGACAGGGACGCTGTCATAAATACACATGCTGAATCCTTAGGGCATCTCTACGACCATTTATGACACTGACATGGAAGAAATATCCCATAGCAGAAGCATTTGCTCATGTTGTGTATGGCATTCCTTTTTGAGAATGCAGGTAGCGTGGATAAATATTTCAGCCAGTTCAGGGTTATGCAGGTGCCTGGTAGATTGACTGAATTCCCCAGTTAAAGAAGACTTATTTTACCAAGCTATTTCAAATCTCTTCCCAGCTAAATAGTACTGATCTCATGCCATCATAAGCGCCATGGAAACATCTATTTCGTTGGTAATCCATGTAGGAATATAGGTCGTTCCATTAGCAGAAGTAATAAGTAGGGAAGGATAAGCCACCTGTACCTCACAATGCACTGTATTATCAATCAAATTGATCTACTCCCTCCAAATATGAAATTTTGGGCTGTGTCCTCAGGATGGCTTCGTGAGATAGATTAGCATCATTCAACAAGACAAGCTTCCAAATGGATTTCAGGCTGCCATTGAAATGTGAGCCTTCTCGGCCCTAATCTGATCACTAAAAGCAGTTTAACTTAAATCGACATGTATAGTTGTGCAACTGTTGTCTACTTTTATTATTTGTACTTTGTCTTTTTATGTTCCCCTTTTTCCCCCTTGAATTGTTCGCTGCCCTGAGTCCTCCCGGAGAAGGGTGACATACAAATAATAAAATACAAATACAAATATAAATACAAATACAAACCTAAGGTGAGGATTCAAGTTCTGCTCCCACCCTACAGTCATTAAGCAGCCCATTTATCTTTCAGCCTATTCTTCATTTCCCATTTTGCATCTAAACTATTTCCACCAGTGATGAAATTCATTTTTTTAACTACCGATTCTGTGGGTGTGGCTTGGTGGTGGGGTCCTGTGACTGAGTGGGCATGGCCAACTCAATGTACTCATGGCCATGCCCACTCAGTCACATGCCCCCACCACCACCAAGCCACCCCCACAGAACTCAGTAGGAAAAAATATGGGCATGAGTCCATTCACAGCAGAGATGCTGCTCCCTTTATGGTCCTCCCTGGCCCCCTTAAAGAGACAGGCTGCAGCAACTCTGCTGTGAACAGAGGAAGAAACATTTGGATTGTTTCTGCTGCATTTAACGTTGAATTCTGTAGCAGAGACAATCCAAACTTTTCTTCCTCTGTTCACAGCAGAGCTGGTACTCCCCGTATGGTTCCCCATCCCATCTCTGGGTCTACCTTAAAGGGAGAGGCTGCAGCAGCTCTGTTGAGAACAGAGGAAGAAATGTTCAGATTGGGTGGGCGGATAGCGCAGCCAGAAGAGGTGAGCGGCAACAGGGCGACCAGGTGTTCTGGACTTACAACATATAATACAGTTCATTTAGTGACTGTTCAAAGTTACAACAGCACTGAATTATGACCATTTTTCACACAACCATTGCAGCATCCCCATGGTCACATGATCAAAATTCAGATGCTTTGCAACTGACTCATATTTATTGCAGTGTCCTGGTGTCACAGGGTCACCTTTTGCAACCTTTTGACAAACAAAACCAATGTGGAAGCCAGATTCACTTAACAACTGTTTTACTAATTTAACAACTGCAGTGATTCACTTAACAACTGCAGCAAGAAAGCTTGTAAAATGAGGCAAAATGCACTTAACAACTGTTTCATTTAGCAACAGAAAATTTGGGTCAACTGTAGTTGAATGTGGAAGACTACCTGTATTCCTAGACCTTCCTTTCTCCTTGATAGTTTGTCTCCTTAGTAGTTTCTTAATTAGGGTATTTTTTGTGGATTTTTTTTCTGTAATCTCTGTTTAATATATAATATAAAAAGTATACTAGAGTTCTAAATATCAGTACAATAATTATTAAAGCTTGGAGTATCAAAATACACAAATATACAAAATGCTTTGGTTAAGAAAGTTAATTACTTATTTATTATTTATTTATTTGTTATTATTAAATATTTCTGCAAGGATGGGCATCTTTCCCCATAATAAAATCACATGACTTCAAACTCACTGTTGAATAGCAAACAGGAGATGTACTGAAAAAGATGTCCTTTTATTCAAGACGCATTTTGGTTCCTATTAAGAAAGTATTTAAATAGTATGGATGTATTCAAAAAACTCACCTAAACATATTTATTTTCTGCACCTTGTTATAATCGAATAATTGATTGTGGGAGAAATATGCTATTTTTTTAACTATGAAAAGGACTTTTAAAAATAGAGAGAAATAATTGAAAATCCAATATTTTAACAAAAATCAAGCAGCACCTTTAGGATTTTTTAAATGCACCATGTTGGATGGATCAGCTAAGCAGTTTTTGTACATCTTTGTGAAAAATATTAATACCACTGAAAGGAAATGTAATTTTAAAGGCATAGCCATTCACTCCTCTTTATGCTCTCTTTTGTGAGGCTAGATAAAGCCTGCTAAGTGAATAATTGAAACTACTAGTTTCAACAATTATTTTTTTCTTTCTAGAACTTAATAATTTTGATATTCCAAGTTTCTACAGAGATCTAAGAGTATATCAAGAATTGTATGTCAATATAATACAATAAAATATAATAGCAGAGTTGGAAGGGACCTTGGAGGTCTTCTAGTCCAACCCCCTGCCTAGGCAGGAAACCCTATACTGTTTCAGACAGATGGCTATCCAACATCTTCTTAAAGACTTCCAGTGTTGGGGCATTCACAACTTCTGGAGGCACGTTGTTCCACTGATTAATTGTTCTAACTGTCAGGAAATTTCTCCAGAGTTCTAAGTTTCTTCTCTCCTTGATTAGTTTCCAACCACTGCTTCTTGTTCTACCCTCTGGTGCCTTGGAGAATAGTTTGACTCCCTCTTCTTTGTAGCAACCCCTGAGATATTGGAACACTGCTATCATGTCTCCCCTAGTCCTTCTTTCTATTAAACTAGACATACTCAGTTCCTAAAACCATTCTTCATATGTTTTAGTCTCCAGTCCCCTAATCATCTTTGTTGCTCTTCTCTGCACTCTTTCTAGAATCTCCACATCTTTTCTACATCGTGGTGATCAAAACTGAATGCAGTATTCCAAGTGTGGCCTTACCAAGGCATTATAAAATGGTATTAACACTTCACGTGATCTTGATTCTATCCCTCTGTTTATGCAGCTTAGAACTGTGTTGGCTTTTTTGGCAGCTGCTGCACACTGCTGGCTCATATTTAAATGGTTGTCCACTAGGACTCCAAGATCCCTTTCACAGTTACTACTGTTGAGCAAGGTACTACCTATACTGTACCTGCACATTTCGTTTTTGTTGCCTAAATGTAGAGCCTTACTCTTTTCACCATTGAATTTCATTTTATTAGATAGTGCCCAATGTTCAAGTTTGTCAAAATCCTTCTGTATCTTTAGCCTATCTTCTGGAGTGTTGACTATTCCTGCCAGGTTGGTGTCATCTGCAAATTTGATGAGTTCTCCATTTATTCCCTCATCTAAATCATTGATGAAGATGTTGAAGAGTACTGGGCCCAAAACAGAGCCATGAAGATGCAGTTCCATTGAGGACTATACGTTGAGTGCGGTTGGTCAGCCAGTTACGAATCCATCTGGTGGTGATGCTGTCTAACCCACATTCTTCTACTTTATCTAGTAGTAGGTTATGGTCTACCTTATCAAATGCCTTACTGAAGTCCAAGTAAACTATATCAACGGCATTCCTCTGCTCCACTAATTTTGTCACATTATCAAAGAATGCAATAAGATTAGTCTGGCATGATCTGTTTTTGACAAACCCATATTGGCTTTTGACTACTACTTTGTTTGCTTCTAGGTGTTCGCTAATTTGTTGTTTGATTATCTTTTCCAGAATCTTTCTTGGTATTGAGGTTAGGCTGATAGGTCTGTAGTTTCCTAGATCTGTTTTTTCCCCCTTTTTTGAAGATGGGAACCACATCAGCTCTTTTCCAGTCCTCTGGTAGTTCCCCAGTGCTCCAGGATCCAGGATATCCATCAGATCTAAGTAATACTTGGGGTCACAGAAGTAGTAGCTTGACTTAAATCTGGTATATAGATTATATTCTATATAAATGATGCTTTTCAAAATAACTGTGGTATTCAATGATCACCAGTGGCTTGTATCTGAAATGCAAGAATCATAACAAAAATGAAATGTCATTTTACATAAGTATAGTCTATGCTATGTCAAACAAAACAATTTCCTTGAAAAATCTTTATCTTACAGAAAAAATGAGTCTCTTTACTTGTACAATGGGAAGAAAAAATCGCATCATTTGTTTTTCCTATATATTTTTTCAAAATTTTCACAGAGGAAATATTTCTCTAACTGCATCTGTTACAATATGGCTACTAAACTATCAGCAAAAAATTAGCATATTCCAATAGGCTACGTATGAATTGGCATATTGTAGACAGAGAGTGTCAAATTTAAAAATAATAGCTATAACTTAAATGGGAATAAAATGTAATCAAACTCAATGATCTGGGAACAATACAACCAAGGAAGCTTTGGGTTAGCCTGCTGTCTAGATCCAAAGGTATAATAATTGCCTTCTCCCTTTTCATAGTTCTTGATCTTTATGTCAAAACTGAACCAAAAATCTTTACATAGGAAATAGAACATACGACAAATTTAGTTAAACCTGACCTTATCTTCACTTACTAACTTGTTTTTTCTCCTTGACTGTATGTATTCCAGGAAATTTTTATACTTGCCCTTAGTGACTAATCTAATTGGCTGATTTAGTTGTGAGTATTCTGTGGTCTTAGGAATAGTGAAATCATCTGAATCACTATTTGATGCTGATCTCTGATAGGATCAAATCACCCACATGATTAAGTAGGAGAACAGGAGTTTCTTGAAAGCCACCAAAGTGTAGGCAATAAAATGAAAAATTACAGGTAGAATATAACTGAACCAAACCAGAGAAACAATCTGTTTCCCAAATGGTAAGGTGGTTGTTTCCATAAGAAACAAGACATGTGGAATTCATGTAAGGCTTCAAATATCCCATCATTATTTCAGTTCTGCAAACAGATACAAATGCTGGTATGTTCTGTGTCGTTTTTAATAATACATGGTGTGTGTGGATGTGGGTGTGTGTAATCCCTTTACTTTAGGTTACTACCTGGAATTCTCTGAAGTAATTTCCATGATGGCTTGTGCAAACAAGAATGATCAACTGCCTACTATACTTGCTTTTCTTTGTCAAATTTTTTTCCCTTTTCATGTCAATTTTCTTTCCCTTCATAATTCTCCGTTCTTCCCACAGGAGATTGTTATGATGTTAATTGTCAAATTTGCATAGTAACTCAGCAAATAAACTCTTGCAGAACTTTAAGGTTCTTCCTTGGTTACAAAATGCTTATTTCTGTTTTAGAGCAGAATTGGTATCTCAGACTCCAAGGTGATGTGAACACAGCAATGTCATCAAACCAATATCTGGTATCCAAATATGAATTGGTGGATAAAACTAACAAGAGATATTCTTAGCATGTTAATTATTTATCAAATAGCCTACAATATACAGACAATATACAGTACAACTGAAATTATACTGCAAAATATAAATTAATAATCATTACCATTGGCTGAATTAAATCCAAATCCTAAATCCTAAAGTAGCTTAAATTTCTTTAATAAGAATCCAGAGGGATTCAACATGATTCCACAAAAAATGCCTAGTGAAAATAGTGAAAAAAAATGTCCTAATCTTGTTCCATATATGCATTACAGCTGTAGTTTATTTCTAAGAAGGGTAGAGATCAAGAAGAATACAGAGTGCCAGAATTAAAAGTTGTGATATCAAAGAAACCAATGGGAGAAATAGCAATTGTTCATAATTAGTTTTCAAAACAATGCTGTGAAAGAAGAAGAAGAAGAAGCCCATTTTGGAGCTGGATCTTTTCCGAATATATTTTTTTGTATGTACTTTAACATTTCTTTGTGTTATTCTGTTAAAACAAAACCTCAAAAAAGAAGTCTGTAGTAAAGATTTTCAATTGTATTCCAAGGAACTCAAGACACTTTTCAATGGCTTATCAAGGATTCCACAGTGCGATTGATAATACCAACAATGAAAAAGAAGCTTCTCCAAATGAAAAGCGAACCACTCAATCCTCAAACCTTTCACTGTAGGCTCCAGTAAAGAGGAGACACAGCTTGCTTTCTCAGGGAAAGAATAGCTATCATCACCTCTTCAGTGCCCTCTCAGCCTTGTCACATGTGGAGAGAGACTGAATCCCTAACAGAATTTCAGTCTCTTCAATCTGAAAAAGACCTGGGTCTACAAAATCAGATGTGATGTCCTTCAGGGGACAAAACTGAAGCACACATAACTTTACCAGAATATACAAGGTAACCTGGGCTTTTGCTAATACTTCATCCTGATATAGTTGTTGTTTCATTAGGGAAAAAAGAAAGATTTCAACTTGGAGGCCTTACTAGGAGCTATCCAAAGTATAAATTTTATTCATAAATCTAAAACGGTTTCTAGGATTACTTTGCAAGTCAAGAGGTTGCTTGAATAGACTAAATTTAATGATTTGGCATTGCCTACTGAGATATGCCTCTCTCTTTTTGCTCATCTTGCTATTTTTTTAACTTTTATTAAACAGATTTTTCATTTTATATCAGAGTTTTCATCTTTACAACACTTCAGTATCAGTATACATCTAATATGCATGCGGTGTATCAGTGGTGGGTTTCAAAAATTGTTGGAACCTACTCTGTGGGTGTGGCCTCCTTTTTGGGAGTGGCTTGCCACTCATGTGACCGGATATGAAATTATGAAATAGTACTTAGGTCGGTCCAAGTAGCTATTCAGAAGTTAGTGGTTAGAAGCAATCATAAAGCAAGATATGGAATTAAAACTAGAAATATTTTGTTGGCTATTTGAAAGGGAGTATAATATATATTTAATTTTACACATGTTAGCAGCTGCTGAAATTGTGTTTGCACAACATTGGAAAAACATAGATATGTAAATGAATAAATATTACAATATGCAGGAATAAATAAATTGACAATTAAAATCAAGAAGGCTTTGAATACTTTTTCACGTGGGATTGGTTTTAGCGATTGCCAACTAACGGAAACAGGAATTAGAAATCCAAAAGTATGAAAGAAAACACCAATTATGTAAGGAAAGGTCCCTAAAATGTATAAGGAAATATTACTAGATCATTATTAATGTGTAGATAACTGCGGGACATTACACACCCACCCACACCCACACACAAACTATGACAGTGCCAGGAAAACACCAAAAAATAAGAATCCCCCCCCCCAAAAGACTGCCAATGAAACCATTTTTTTCCCTAAGCCTAAGAACAGGAAAGACAGTCACTGGAATAAAAACCATCAAGGCATTGTGGAAAATTATAAAGGACAGGTGCTCACAGAACCATCAACCACCTCAGAATTACCTAAACAACGAGGGTGAAACACACTAAATCTGGCAAAGCTGCCTTGCACCAACCTGGCCTGCCCATAGAAAAGCAGCCACTTTGAGACACATAAACCTGGTCTGAACACTTAAGAGCAACATATTGCAAGAAAACATTTCTTGCAATAAAACATTTGCAAAAAGGAACAACATTTCTTGTAGTAAATATATTTTATAAACAATTAAAAAAATACAATTCAGCAAAATAATTAAAAAAAACATATTCTATAAATAAAAGAAATCCTTAAAAACCATTGTTAAATATTCCACCAGCAATAATTTATACTGTAACTATTTTAAGGTACTAGCCATAGTATACTGTAACCATTATTCCAATCCACAAGCAATAATTTATACTGTAACCATTTCAAACTATTCCACACACAATAAATTGAAGTAAACCATTTTAAAATATTCTAACTCAATACTTTTAAGTAAAACTATTTTAAAAAATTCTATGCACAATAAATAAAATATTATTTTAAAATACATTAAAAAATAAAAGAAAAAAAACGGGTCACTTACCAGCAGGCAGAATCAGCAGAACTCCGATGCGATGGATCCTCGTCGTGGTGGATGGAAGCAACAGGGAGCAGGCAGGCAGAGAGGCAGCAGGAACAGATAAGACACTAAGCAGGTCGCCTGGCAGGCTTAGCTAGCCAGGTGAGGCTGGAGAGGGGGGCAGGGGGGAAACCTAGGCCATTTTTGCCGCCAGCTCACGGCTTTTGCTAGGGAAGGCCTGAAGCTTTCCTTTGCGAAAGCTAGGCCGCTACCACCACCCCCGACTTTGGCCGTGTGGCATACGCCAGCTTGCAGCTTCTGCGAGGGAAGGTCTGAAGGCCTTCCCTCGCGAAAGCTGGGCCGCCGCCACCCACCCGAAGCCTCCCGAGTCCCGCCGCTGGGGCTTAGTTGCTTACGTG
Source organism: Thamnophis elegans (assembly GCF_009769535.1). NCBI lineage: Eukaryota > Metazoa > Chordata > Lepidosauria > Squamata > Natricidae > Thamnophis > Thamnophis elegans. Next base: position 56,759,857 of record NC_045544.1, read on the forward strand.
AGGGAGAAACAGCAAGCTCCTGGAAGGTAAAGGGAATTTTCAAATGGAGGTCAAGCGCGAAGCTTTTAAATGCTTCGCCTCCAGCCCGCCCACTGATTGGCTGGACTCCAATGTATATGTATGTGTGTGTGTGTGTGTGTGTGTGTGTGTATGTATGAGTGTGTGTGTGTGTGTGTGTGTGTGTGTAGTATGTATGTATAAATCAGACACACAAACATACATACACACACATACATATGGTACATATATATATATGTGTATATGTATATGTATATATGTATATGTGTATTTATGTGTGTGTGTATGTGTGTGTGTGTATATGTATATATATATATATATATATATATATATATATATATATATATATATATATATATATATATATATATATATTCATTTATATATGCTAATATGTGCACAATGTGTAATTATTATTTTAATATTTTTTACATTTTTATAGGAGATATCACTTTTCTTTTCTGGCTGCTTAGATCAACTTCTGAAGCATTAATATTAGGAATAAGAACCACTTTCTCCAATTGGGCTCAAACTTCCATTATCCCCAACAATATCTGAAGGGACACATGGGTTATTTCCTGGCAATGTACAATTAGAGAAAGGTATCATTAACTTGAAAATTTCCATAGACAATTTTGCCAATACCCTCCCCCTCCCCATGAAGCAAACATGTTTCTAGATTCATGTGCAATGTGCTTGCTCTAAAAGTTTCATTTTAGGAAAAGAATTTACAAATTGGGTTCTCTGAAGTTAAAATGCAGAAAACTAATTTATTGATGTTTAGCTTATATACAAAAGGAAAGGAAATCTATTGTGAAAAAAATTATTCTGAGCCATTGTTTCATGAGACAATTACCAGCATAGTTGCACAGAGCTCTGAAAATATTACTTGGAGAATATGAAAGGACAAACTTAGCATCTATCTGTAATTCTTTTAAACCAGTTGAATCCTTTCCTAAAACTGTGGAATTGCTCACTGAAGTTGCCACGTGATGCTGGAAAAGTTATTTCTGTTTAAAGAGCTGTAGACAACTGCTATATTTATGCCTGCACCCATTACAAAGCCCCCTTTAAAGATAAATCTGAAGGGCTTTTATGTAACACTATCATTTAATAGTATATAAAGTACTCCACTATAATTCTCTCATTTATTCCCACTCCAGCTAAATTTTCTTGTGTTGAGCCAGACTATTTGTAATCCTGTTGGAGTAGAAATTAAAGTACCCTTGTTGACATTAAAACAGTGGAAAAAGAGGCCAACTTTTTAAGAGCAAAAATTGGGAAGGATTTGCTAAATTGCTAGGCTTATTGCAGTCTGTTCATCTAACAAAAGAAATATTATTGGAAGGAAACATCATATATGAGATGCCATGAAAATATAATGTACTGAGACTTCAAAACAAATAGGGCCTTGTATTTTTGCCTTTCAAACAATCTTGCCAGTGAAAATTGGTCAAAGGGTCAGAAAAAAACACTCTAAAAAAGATGAAATAGAATAAAGAATTCAAGAAAACCTGTCATCATTCATTTGCAAAAATCTGAGAGATTCTGAAGTCTAGTTGTGACATTATCCAATAGAGGGAGTCATGAACTCATGCACTGAACGCATGATTGTCATTACAGAGAAACATTCAAATAAGCACCGAGCACAAACTATATTAAATAACGTTTCCATAATCTCAGTTACCTTTAGAGTAAACATTTCTGGTTGATATTTCTTTTAAAATAACAACAACGACACTACTGAATCAAAGCTCTTTATTATCAGTTGTCAATTTTGAATATGAATTCCCTGCAATTTCATACAGCTAATATGCACACTTGGTTTTCTCCAGCTTATATGAGTGAAGAGAGTTTAAGGGGGGGGGACACACAATTTCCCTCCCCCAAAATGCATGGGATTCATTACATTGGAATTCAGTCTGTATTGAACCACGAAAAACAGAATGTCACGATACAAAAAGATATATTTTCATAAACACTCTGCACTAGGACCATAGAATTTCATTCTTCATTCATTTTTGTATCATGACATTCTGTTTTCCGTGGTTCAATACAGACTGAATTCCAGTGTAATGAATCCCATGCATTTGGGGGGAGGGAAATTGTGTGTTCCCTCCCCTAAATTCTCTTCACTCATAAGCTGGAGAAAACCAAGCTGGAGGTTTTCAAAGTTGTTCCAACACATTTGGGAGAGGGTAGATTAAGGATTGTCTGCCTTCACAAAGTGAAATTCTGCTTAGTAATAAGGAACTCTTTCATGCATTCCTTAAAGTTGCATGAGCAGCCATTACTTGCTTTATCAGAAGTTTATAGAATCAGCATGGAACACAATGACTGCTCAGCAAAGTTTTGAATACACAACCCTTCCAGTGTTAGAAAAATGCAACCCTTTCAATTTAGATGTTTCACTAACTGGAATCTTTTAAAAGGCACAAATCAGAAGGTCTCAAGCCATGAAATGAGGCCAAATGGGAAAGGACCATTGAATGCCCAGGAAACCAACACTCTAATAGAAAAGGTGACTTTCTCAAGGTGAGGGTTTCTGCTGGATGCTACCAATAAAAATTACAAATGAGAATCATTATAGAAGCCAGAAGAGGGGAGAAAAATGCCAGAACAGAAAAAAAGGATGCAAAATGCCTGCTGAACAATAAAACAGAGCAAAGAAAGAAACAGGAAAGCAATGAAGCATGCTCACCAGGATCACCATTCATATTTAATAGATGTTTAATATCACCTTCCCCTATCCAGAGAGCTTAGATGGAAGAACAGGTCAAGAAGTAATCAAGGAGAAATGTGTGTCACAAAAAGTAAGTAAGAACACAAGAAGGCAATAAGTAAGAACACAAGAACGCTGGTGTTCACAAGCAGTAAGTAAGAACACAAAAACGCAGTAAGAAAAAAAAGAAAAAATTTCCTCCCTTTTCCAGCACTTTAAAGCTACAGGACATGAAATTAATTTTGAAGGAACCAAATTAATCTCCAAAACTGAACACTTTAACAAGAGAATAATTATGGAAGCTATCGAAATAGAGAAACACGCCCACAACATGAATAAATGTGACGATACCTCCCGCCTACCAGACATCTGGAAACCAGCCCTAGTCAACAAATGAGCCCCACACACCACCCAGGCCATTACAAAACAACAATGGACACACAGCCAGCACCAATCAGCATCAATCTACCAATCATGATACAACCACACAACCAATCAATCGCAACCAATCAATCTACTTACTGAAACAAAGCCAGTATTCCACACACACCCCACCAAGATTTATGGAAAGACGGCAGCTCCGACCATGCTTTATTCACACAAACATGAAGCCGAAAACACCAGCCTGAAGATGGCGAATGAGAACTCGCCGAAACGTTGCCAAGACAATCTCAATCTTACATGGGAAAAGACCCGAATACAACAGGACCAGCATACATATACATATATATATATATATACACATGCACAATTTAAAAACCATGGCAAAATAACATTCCAAACTCAATCTTCATTATTAAAAATCTTCCACTCTATTTTCATTATTTTTCTAAAGGATAAGAGAGTAGGACTAAATGTGACTTTGTTGGCAAGCTGTTCTATATTGGAGATATACAAAAATGACCTTCTCTGAGTCCTTGCCCCCAATATCTTAAGCAAGGGTGGGCAACTATGAAGTCTACAACCTGTAGACTTCAACTCTAGAATTCCTGAGCCAGTATGAATTCCTGAGCCCTCCCAGATCATGACTAGCTTAGTAATTCAGGTCGTAGAAGGGTCATAGACATTGATCCCCGTTGTTAGAAGTTGTCCTTCCAGATAGATCATGAGTTTTGGACAGTTTATACCTGGAGGAGATGGTACCAATTTAGCAAGGGCCCAAGCCAAATAAGGCTTTATAGGTAATTTGACTTTGCACTTAATAACTTTAGTTAGATTGTCGGTGGCGCAATAATGGAAGAAGGAAGACTTGCCTATAATTCAAGAAAGGTCACTGAAAGTCACAAATTTAGCCGAGATGGCTAAAATACCTGCATATCTTAAGCACCAATTAAACGAGAGATATAAATGAGACTGGGCAAAATGGATTGATTATATACAAAATAATTATGGATAAACGAGATGGGGAAAAACAGACTGATTATACTCAAAATAAACACGGGACTAAGAAATTCCAGATAGCTTATGATTAACACCAGGACTGATATAAATTGTTTGAAGTTAGTTTAGCAAGGAGGAGCTAAGCTCAATGTAAAGAAGTTATCAATTTTTTCTGTTTGTTTTTTTTGTTTTGTTTTGTTTTGTTTTTCTCTTACTCTTTTTTCCAATATATTTTAGACTGTTTTTGTTAAAGATTTACACTGTGTATGGGTTCTGGGAAGCCGGGGGAGGGAAGGCTGGGGGGGGGGAGGGTAGGAGGGAGGGAGGTTTTACGAGGGGTGTTAGACTTTAATGTAATATGATTGCACATGTATACTGTTCTCTCTTATTTTTTCTTTATAACTATGATATGTTAAGTATACTGTTATGGAAGTATAAATACTATCAACATAGATTGAGTTTGCTCAGAAGTGGAAATACACCAATGAGAGGAAGAGTGGGAAATAGAGGGGAGATGGGAAGACGGGGTGGGGAGAGGGTGAGGGGGGAAGATGAGGAGGATAAGGAGGAGTGGAAAGAAAGACGGGAAGAGAGGGATAGGAGAGAGGGTGAGGGGGGAGGATGAGGAGGATGAGGATAGGGAGGAGTGGAATGTAGGGAGAGGAGAGGGAGAGGGGAAGGGGAAGTAGAGAGAGAAGGGATGATGGAGGGAAGATAGGAAGTAGGAGAGAGGTAGAAGAGGGAGGTGTATGGAGAGCAGAAGAGCTAATAAGATGACAAGAGGAACTGATGTGATCATTATTTGTTACTACATGATACTGGCTATGTAGAGTATACATGTGATTGTATGTTGTGAAAATGGAAAATAAAAAATATAAAAAGGCTTTATAGGTAATGATCAACACCTTGATTTGAACTGAGCCTGGAAATAAGTGCAGCTTCCTTAAAATAAGGATTATTTTGATAAACCAGCTGACACTGGTCAGCATAGGCAGCTGCATCTTGCACTAGTTATAGTTTCTAAGAGTCTTCAAGAACTTCAAGGATAACCCTATGTACAGTGAATTGCAGTAATCTAACAAAGATATGAAGATGGGTTACTGTCTATATTAGAGATGTCCAAAGATTTTCTTAGTTGAAATCCTTAGCTACTGCTCTATCAGGAGCCACGCACACAGAAAGGCATCTGTGTTAATCCACTAAGAGTAATAGTTATTTCCAAAACCAACATTTTTTAATACAAATAGTAATTCCATCTTGCTGGGATTTAATCTAAGTATCTATCAAGGTCTTCCTATCCTAAAGGCACCAGATCAGAATTCCCACTACATCTGCTGCTTGGCCTGCAATAGTGATATAAAATTGGTACTATGATATCTACCCACAAGCTGATGAATGATCTCCCACAGCCACTTCATCTAGATATTAAACAAAATGGGGAAGAGGACCAGGTTTTGAGGCAACCCATATTTGAATGTCAAAATGCCCGTTCAATGCAACAAAACAAGTTGGAATCATTTGCTCAAGAAGATGTGGAAACATTGCAAATTAATGCTGTTAACTCCCAACCCTCACAGGCAGCCCCAAAGCATACCATGGTTAATTCTATCAAAGTCCTCTAAGATTGAACTTTGCTCCAGTTCTCAATGAAATCTCTGCTACCTTTCTTAAAATCTTCATTCCTATAATTCCAGACCAATCTTTTAACAGGATTTATATAAAATCAGACAAATAGATTTTTTTCAACAGTCTGTATGGCAACATTCCTATACAGGTCCATGTTATTATCCCTTCAGAGTTGTCTTTTGCAACCTGATGTTCTCTAGATATGTTGGAATGATAATTCCCAGAATTTCCAAGCAGCTTAGACATTCTATGTACTGGTATGTGTTTGACCAAGTAATGTAATATATTCTTAGCTTACCAAATAGTTACATCATCTGCTCTGATAAACATAATCTAGTTACCTGCTGGAAGAAGATCACACAGACTACAAATAACACAATGCTAAAATGGCAAAAATGGTGCATTGGAAGATCGGGGGGGGGGGCATTTGCCTGCAAGCAGGAACTGGTGGAACCACACAATTGATAAAATAATAGAACATGAAGAAGCTAAAATGCTCTGGAACTTGAGAATTAAAACAGACAAGCACCAGCCACATAACACCCCAGACTTAACAACTGTTAATAAGAAAGACAACATTGTCTAGACAGTGGACAATTGGACATGGCAATACTGGATACAGAAGAACAGAACAAAAAGAAAATCACAAAATACAAAGACCTGCAAATGGAAGTAGAATGACCATGGCAAAAGAAATCAAAGATAGTACCAATAGTAATCAGCACCTTGGATACAATCCCAAATTCTGAACAGCATCAGCATTGACAAAATCAGCACCAAACAATTGTAAAAGGCAGTTTTACTTGGAACAGCTTATATCCTGTGACAATACCTTTAACACCCTTAAACAAAAACTGCCTATCTCAAGTTCTTGGGAAATGTGAAATTGACGCAAGCTTTCAGACTCACATTAGATACATGTATGGCCAAAACTGGGAATTTTCTAGGAAGTTTTCCCCTGCCCCCATTTCCTTGTAGTTGATAACATAAAACAAAACTCACAGGTGACAATAAAATACCATCTGATTTTAGCAGCACAAGCTTTCTTTTGCTGAAAAAGCAGTCATTTTTCAGAACTGTTCTGGTTGTTGTGCCTTTGCCTGGACCAGGAGGCCTTGCGTACTGTTATTTATGCCTTAATCACATCTTGATTGAATTACTGTGATACATTGGAGCTGCCATTGAAGAGTACCCAAACGTTACAACTGGTCCAACATGTAGCAGCAGATACTGGCTACTTTTCCCTGTGTTACACTGCTGCTCCATGAGTTGCATTGGCCTCCATTTGCTTTCTGGGTGCAATTCAAAGTACTAGTTACCATCTTTAAAGCCTTAAATGCCATGTAGCTGCTGTATATTGTTTGTGGGACCATCTCTCCCTAGGAATATCTGCTCGTCCTACCAGATTAGATAAAGGAAGTGCATTCCATGTGCTTTCCCTTAAATGTTACCATCTGGAGCAACCTTAGAGATGCACCTTTTTTTAAAAAAAAAATATATAATTTTTATTAAACATTATTACCTTTAAAAAACAAGAAGAAAAATACAACAACATAAATACAACGACATAAGCAAGACAAATCATACATAACAATATAGAGTAAAACATACAGATACAAATGCCGTTTTAAACATACAACCCCCCTCCCCCCCCACGGTGACAGTCATTCACAGCCCAATTTTTTCTTTCTTTCCTCATTATTAGGTCTCTAAGCCACATCTTCTCATTGCAAGATTCAGGGATCTATTACGGTACCTACGTTAACTTTCCCCATTTTAAGTCCCTGCTGTTCTCCTAGTCGCCCACATATACCATAGGTTCCAGCTAAGATAATGTTCTGTTTCTCCTTTGTCTCTCAGCCAGCCCGTCATTCTGTCCATTTCTGCACATTCGTAGATCTTTTTAATTATAGCATCTTCCGACGGTATAGTGGTGGATTTCCAAGATTGTGCATAGGTTATTCTTGCAGCCACAATTATATGCAGGCTCAAGTGCCATATTGAACTGCTTATGTTATCTGGTTTGATGCTTAGTAACAGGTTCTCAGGTCTCCATTCAATGTTTGCCCCGGTAACCTCTTTTAACCATTTTTTAATCCTTTTCCAATATTTCGTGGCCTCAGTACAGGACCACCAAATATGATAGAATGTGCCCTCCTTTCTTCCACATTTCCAACACAATGGAGATAACCCAGGAAACATCTTGGCTAACCTCGTTGGGGGGAAGTGCCACCTATAAACCATCTTGTATATGTTTTCTTTGAATGCAGTGGATGTTGTAAGTTTAATGGTCTTACTCCATAGCTCCCACCATTTGCCCATTTCAATTTCATAACCTAGGTTTCTCTCCCATACTATTAGAAGGCTTTTGTCCATCTCTTCATTAGTATCTTGGCAGGTCAAAAATTGGTAGATCTTCGATAACATTTTCTTGTCTCCACCAAACAAAATCTTATCTAGCCCCTGAGGGTTTGGGTAGATCCCGAAACGTGCCTTATCACTTTTAAACCTGTTTCTAACCTGTAAATATTCCCACCATTCCAAATTCCTTCCCTGTTGCTCTAATTCCATTTTTGTTTTCATGTTGCCCTCTTCTGTCATATCTTTATATGTTATGTTTCTTGTCCAATTAAATAAACTCGGATGCGTTAAGGCCTCTAATGGTGCCAACCAACACGGAACCCTAAGATAATATTTTTTCCTCATTTTTTCCCAGACCCCCATCAAAATCTTCCGAATATAATGTCCCATGAAGTACCTATGGGGGGTGTCTCTTTCTTGCCAGAGGGAGGCATGCCATCCCTGGGGGAGGTCATGTCCCTCTATAGCCAATAGGCGCCTTCTATTCAACATCACCCAATCTTTCACCCATGTCATGATTGCTGCGTTATAATATGCTTCCCAGTTGGGTACTCCGAAGCCTCCCAGTTCTCTGCGTTTTTGCAAAGTTTGGGCTTTAATTCGTGCTTTCTTGCCTTGCCATATAAACTGTGTCACTATTGTCTCCAAGGATTTTTAAAAAATTTTGTCCAATTTAGTTGGTGCCGTTTGAAACAAAAACAAAAATTTTGGTAATACATATGTCTTGACTGTCGCAATCCTGCCCATCAGAGACAATTGTTTGCTACTCCAATTAGTCATATCTTTGGATACCTGTTGTAGCAATTTCATATAGTTATCTACCTTGATAGAGGAACATCTCTCCGTCAGCCAAATTCCCAAATATTGTACTTTGTGGGCCATGTTGATCCCTAACAGGCTTTGTACTTCCCTTTTCTGGTTCAGAGTCATATTTTTAATTAACAGTTTTGTCTTCTCTTTGTTTATACGTAGCCCCGCTATCCTGCCGTACTCCTCTATTTTACGTAAAAGTTGTATCCCAGACGCCATAGGGTCCTCCAGGATAAAAACAAGGTCATCGGCGAAAGCCTGGACCTTAAATTCCTGAGCTTTAGCTCGTAACCCTTTAATTTGTGTATCGCTTCTCACTATTCTAAGAAGGGGTTCTAATGTGAGGATAAACAATAGGGGGGATAGCGGGCATCCTTGTCTTGTGCCTTTACCAATCACAATGTCACCCGCCTCTTCTCCGTTTACCAATATTGTCGCGGTTTGTCGTACATAAATTGCCCGAATTGCATTTAAGAAGCTTTCTCCAAACTTCATGTTTTCTAGTTGTGACAACATAAAATTCCAATTTACCCGATCAAAAGCCTTTTGTGCGTCAAGAAACATAAAGGCCACTTGTTTATCTGGCCGAGCTTCATAATATTCTAAGGCATCCAAAATAATTCTGACATTGTCTTTCAAATGCCTTGACGGCAGGAAGCCGTTCTGATCAGGGTGTATAAATTTGTTAAGGAAAAATTTGAGTCTATCTGCCAATATAGCTGCAAAGATTTTATAATCCACATTCAAAAGTGAAATGGGCCTATAGTTTTTAATTTGGGTACGGTCAGCTCCAACTTTAGGCAAAAGGGTTATATAAGCCTCAGCCCATGATTTCGGTGCAATAGAATCCGTCAAGACAGCATTAAATATTGCTATCATCTCTTGTCCTAAAATTTCCAAAAAAGATTTATAGATTTCAACTGGCAAACCATCCATGCCCGGAGTTTTGTTGTTTCCCATTTTTTTAACTGCCTTTTCTAGTTCCTCTAATGTTATCTTTTGGTTCAGTACCCCTTTTGCTTCATTTGAAATCTTGGGTAGATTTGCATTATCTAAAAATTCATTAATTTGGACCTCAGAAACTTCTTCCCTACTATATAGTTGCTGAAAAAAGCCTTGGATAATTTCCTGTTTCTCCCCCTTGGTTTCTACTAATTCCCCTTTACTATTCTGCAGTTGAGCTATACGTCTGCTCTCTCTTTCTTTTCGAAGTCTATAAGAGAGCCAGCGACCCGGTTTGTTGGCATGCTCAAAAAAGTTTTGCTTAATCCCCCTAAGTTTTCGAGCGACATCCTCCTGGTCTAAAAGAGAGATCCCATGCTTAATTCTAGCCATTTCTTCTTTTTTCCTATCGTCTAGTGGGTTCTGTTGCAAGGCTTTTTCTACCACCTCCAGTTTAGTTACCCATTTTGCCCTCTCTTCTAATTTTTTCTTGTGGGTACCTATTGTATGTTTAATAGCTAGGCCTCTCATATAAGCCTTGGCCGTATCCCAAAGTATTTGTGGGGTTACTCCTTTCCTATTTTCTTCAAAAAAAAACCTCATTTCCCTTTTAAACATTTGCTGAAATTCTTGTTCTTTCACTATCTCTGTATTCATCATCCACCTTCTCTTCCTCCCCTGCCTTACTCCCTTCCACACCAATAAGAGTGGATTGTGATCGGCCCAAGTGTTGACCTCAATTGCTGCTTCCTTAATCAAGTCCCCAATTTCTGGTGTCAACCAGGCCATGTCGATCCTAGAACAGGATTGGTGTCTATGTGAAAAAAAAGTAAATTGTTGTTTCTGTGGGTGGAGTTCACGCCATACATCCTTTAATTCATATTCCTCCCTCATGTCTTCAAAGGTTTTGGGGAGAACTCTCCTCCTTTCTCTTAATTTCCCCCCCTTTTGGATGTTTCCTGGGTTGTAAACCATTGTCCTATCTGCCACCGCATTATAGTCACCCACCAAACAAATATGATCATAGCCTAACTCTGCAATTTTTAAATGCAACCTTCTAAAGAAGGTACTTTGGTTGTCATTCGGTGTGTATATAGCCACCAGCAAGATTTTATATCGACCAAATTTCAATTCGACCATTAAGATTCTACCCTCCCCATCCGTATACACCAATTTAGAATCGATATGGTCTTTAACATACAACACAATGCCCCTTTTCTTTTCATCTGCTAAGCTTGTATACATTATACCCAGCCGGGGGTAATACAACACATTTTGCTGGTGGTTCGCTATATGTACTTCTTGCAAGCATGTCAAATCACAATTCTTTTTCCGTAAAGCATTCAGTATTTTATTTCTCTTTCTTAGTGAATTCAAACCATTTATATTTAAGGAAATTAAGCGAAGTTCATCCGCCATGTTTATTTGTTTAAGGCTTTAGCTTTTGTTGTCTGCCTCGTTTGCGGTCTCTCATCTCTGCTTTGTTTCTCATTTCCCCCTTTCTCATCTCCCGGGACACTATTCTTTCGCTCCTCTCCTTGGCTCTTATTGTCCAATTCTCCCTCGTTATTCTGAGTTCCCTTCTTCAACTGGCTTTCGATAAAGTCTTGCGCATCTTGCAATGATTCAATCCAAAACCTCTGGTAACCCTTCTGGGAAAAGCCACCTATACATCACCTGAAGTTTCCTCAGTTGTGTTGTTAGGTCCTGATATTTCTGCCTCCTTTCCCTCACTCTTCTTGGTATCTGTTTTAGTACTATGACCATCTCCCCCGCATACATGGTATTCTGATTACGTGCCTTCTGGTAAATTTCTTCCCTCAGGGATCGCTTAGTAAACCTCACGTGCACTTCACGTGGCAGTTTCTGTCTCCTAGTATAAGAAGTATAGACTCTATATACGTCATCGATGTCACTCTGTATCAACAATTTCTCTTTCTGGGCGATCCCTGCTATCATCTCCACCATGATTTCTTTCAGTTTCTCCCCTCTTTCCTCTGGGATATTTTGAAATCTGAGAAAGAAGGCTGACTTTTCTAATTCCAACATAGCAATCTCATCCTCCAACCTTCTGTTAGTATGTAGCTGCCTCATTTCCCACCTCGCCATATTCTCTTCACTTTCCTTCATTTTTACTCCTAACTCTTGAATTTGACCCTCCTGTTTCTCCATTTTTGCCCAAATCTCCTTTTGCTGTAAATTCAACTGTTTCAGTTCACCCCTCATGTCTCCCATTTCATTTTTGATGTCGGCCAGGGATTTTTCGGTGGTCTCTTGATTCCTAGCAATACTATTTTGTATCGATAGCAAAGTTGTCTGTATACTTTGCAATGTGGGTGCCTTCTCTACCCCAGCCATATTGTCTAAAGTTCTGTGTGTTATTGGAGGAGTTGAAGATGGGGACGGCTGAGTAGGTAATGTCGAGGTTTTTTTTCCCACCTTTGCCCAGCTCATATCAATTAAGTTAAGAATATCCCACTGTTTCATAAGCTATCTGCTACCAGTTTGAGCAATGTTCCAACTTATTTTGCTGCTATCTATACAGAAAAAATATATATAAATATAGTCCCATAAAAAGGTCTAAAAAAGGTACAGGGAGGGGCTCATATCAGGAAGAAAGGAAAGAGGGGGAGGCAAATACATCAACACAAAAAGAAAAAAAGAAAAAACAAACCTCAAAGAGAAGAGAATAAAAAAGGAAAAAAGGTTCAACTTGAAGTGTTCACCTTTCAAGTGTCCAACACCAGTTCCAAAAGGAGAAAAGAGAAAACAATGCACACGGTGGATATAATATTGACTGTCTCACGTGGAGCCTCAGCGCAAAAGTTTTCCAAAAGTCTTAATAGCAAGCAGGGCAAGTTCGCTGGTTACTCAGCAAAAAAGTTTTCCACAGGTCTTGATAGCAAGCTAAGCAGATTCGCTGAGTACTGTCAGCTATGCCTCTGGGTAGGAAAAAAAAAACTTCCCTCTTCTGTTTCCACCAACCTAAGCCGCCTTCAACGACTCTTTATAATGTAAATCCGTCTTCAATTGTTAGTTCATTTACTCCTGTTTGTCTTAATTGCCGCTAAAAGTCCCATCAAAGAGGAAAAAAAAGATTGCCAGAGATGCAGTAACCAAATAGTAAATCCAACTTACACTTCTAAAAAGTTAGGGCGTCCAGATTCACTCCAAAAAATCCTACGCCAGACAAAAATGCTGTATCATGGCTGGGACAGCTCACGCGTCCCTCTCCAGGAGTCTGGGATCAATGCAGAGCCTCTGTTTAGCCGAGGAGATTGCACTTCCCCCCGCCTGCAGAGAAGCACCTCTATTCTTCGCTGAGTCCCTCCAAGACAGCGAACGGCAGCTCTCTATGCCGCCAGACCCCCTGATTGTCAGCACGGCTTTGGAGCAATCTCCAAGCCTGCCGCCATAGCCAATGACGTCACCGGAACCCTCAGAGAGATGCACCTTTTTGTGGGTGCCTAAAATCTCAGCTTGATGTCAGAGATTTGGAAGGCCCCTCCTTTTTATAGCCCCATAAGAAGGCTATGAAGATCTGGCTCTTCATCCAGATGTAGGACTAGGATGGAAGTGAATCCTGCAAGCACTAAAATTTATATCTCTCCACAGCCCTTTACAGAACTCTCTGGGCAGTTTACAATTTCGAAGCATTATTTGCATATTGCCCCCAACAATCTGGGTCCCCATTTTAGGATAAAAGGCTGTGTCAACCTTGAGCCCATCAGGTTCAAACTCCAGACTGTGGGCAGAGTTTGCCAGCAATACTGAACTTTAATCTCTGCGCCACCAGGGCTCTATGATGTTGTTGTATGTTTTTGTTATACTTGTTCTGATTTTATAGCATATTATTATGAGCTATGAAGTGAAGAGGAACTAAAGAGCCTCTTGATGTGGGTGAAAAAGGAGAGTGCAAAAGTTGGCTTGAAACTCAACATTAAGAAAACTAAGATTGTGACATCCGGCCCTCTCAATTCCTGGTAAATAGATGGGGAAGAAATGGAGGCAGTAACAGATTTTATTTTCCTGGGCTCCAAGATCACCACAGATGGGGACTGCAGCCAAGAAATCTAAAGACGCTCCTGGGGAGGAAAACTATGGCAAATCTAGACAGTATACTAAAAAGCAGCAGCATCACCCTGCCAAGAAAAATGCATATAATCAAGGCTTTGGTTTTCCCAGTTGCGTATGGCTGTGAAAATTGGACTAACAACTAACAACAACATTATGAGCTGCCTAGGATTATCATACATAAATCAGATAGTAGTGTAAGTCTTCTAGATGAATAAATCAAACATCCTATGAAGAGGCTGTTTGGGGGGAGGATCACTGTAGAGTGCTGAGAAGAATGAACCAGCTATCAAAATTATTCACCAGAAGACAGAAGGAATTTGCCACTTGTTATCATGAAAAAAAAAAATCCATGATTTTCCACACCTTCCTGTAATTCAGGAAGGATTGAGTGGGGAGTAGAGTATAGCATTCCCTTTATCTCAGGAATTTGGTATTCATTGTTTCTTTGCATCCCCACATACACTACAAATATAATTGGCTTTAATCCAAACTTATTTCAGCACTGACGGGAATGAAAGAAACATTTTTTTTTAAAAAAAAGAAAAGCTGCATCGAGATTGTTTCTAGTCTGGGAGTAATGCTTTCTAAAGAGGAAGACTCATTCTTGAATTTGTTGGGTGGCAAGAGGCAGCCAGATGAAAGAGCCACCATGGCTTCAGTTCCATACTTTAAATTCAAACAACTTATTAGTTTTTCCAGTTAACTCTTTTAAGGTCTAGTGTAGCCTATTCTCCTAGTGCCCAAAACTACATTTATCTGTAGGTGCCCTGAAAAAGAAGGCCATTAATTTGCTTTCCTAACGGCTCATAATCTATATAAACTATTCTATTGGAAGGCCATCCATAGAACTCTTCAGAAACTATTGAGGCTTCTCTAGTAACTATTTTGGAGCCATTTGCCACAGGTGTGAAAAAAATAATTAAAGTCTCTTCCCCCCCCCCCCTCTTTCTCTCTCTCACACACATTTAATAAATTTCTACCTAACCTTTTGTGTTTTTAACCATTCAGATGGCTTATAACAATAAAAATATAAAGCACAAATGAAAACATTAAGACAAGTAAAATCAGAAGTAAAATTAAAGGTAAAGGTTCCCCTCACACATATGTGCTAGTTGTTCCTGACTCTAGGGGTCTGTGCTCATCTCCGTTTTGAAGCCAAAGAGCCAGTGCTGTCTGAAGACGTCTCCGTGTTCATGTGGTCGGGCCGGCATTACTCATTACTGAAGGCGCACAGAATGCTGTTATCTTCCCACCAAAGGTGGTTCCTATTTTTTCTACTTGAATTTTTACATGCTTTCGAACTGCTAGGTTAGCAGAAGGTGGGACAAGTAACGGGAGCTCATAAATTAATAATTAAAAGCATGGCAGAAGAGATCTATTGTTACCATCTTCCTGAATATTGGGAGAGTGGAAAGGAATCATACTTCTCTAAGGAACACATTACAGGACTCAGAGGCCATGCACTCTTTCCCATGTACTAGATAGTCCAGCTTCAAAGCAGTCTCTTCTAAGTAGCTGGGAAGTTTGATGTTGAGATAATGGCAAGATGTTCTAATACTTGGTCTCTGCATATAATACTAATCCAGAACAGCTGGATACAGTATGTGAATATTTGGGTGTAAGAAGGAAAGAGATGAAACGAAAGAGATAACAAATACCGTATATACTCGAGTATAGGCCGACCCGAATATAAGCCGAGGCACCTAATTTTACCACAAAAAACTGGAAAAGTTATTGACTCGAGTATAAGCCTAGGGTGGGAAATGCAGCAGCTACCGGTAAATTTCAAAATAAAAATAGATACCAATAATGTTTTTGAATATTTATTTCAAAGAAAAACAGTAAACTAGCGGTGTATTCAATGAAATACTTCACTCACCTCATGATGCTGATGTCCCGCTGTGATGATGATGTCCCGTGCAGCCGCGGGAGCGATGTCCCGCCTCCTATGACACATGGCACAGTGATTCCTATCATTGGATCACTGTACCAGAGGAGGTGGGACATCGCTATGTGGCTGCTTGCCATAACAAGGAGGAGGTGGGACATCGTTGCAGAGCGGCAGGAGGGGGAGGAAGGGGAATCGTAAGACAGCCCTGCATTACATTAGAACGTGAGGAGGGGGGATGGTGCAGTGCGCGCTGCGCGGCAAACTGACACAGAGGGAGGGGAAACTCACAGGGGCACTGGGCCATTCACGAGTGTCACCCAGCGGCATGGCCCCGCCCCTTTTTCTCCTCCATTTCGGGCAAATTTTTCACTGACTCGAGTATAAGCCGAGGCGGCTTTTTTCAGCCCAAAAAGTGGGCTGAAAAACTAGGCTTATACTCGAGTATATACAGTAGTACACTTGGTTTTCTCTTCCAGGCATACACAATGGGATAATATAGTCAAGAGTAAGACAGACAACCACAGTATCTGCTAAATAACTAACATTCCTGAATTTTGCCCAGGGTTATATGAACAGTTTGATTTCACCTAAAGTATTCTTTCTGTTGGGGACATGGTGGCTCAGTGGCTAAGACATTGAGTTTGTCAATCAGAAGGTCAGCAGTTCAATGGTTTGAATCCCTAGCGCCGCGTAACTGAGTGAGCTCCCGTTACTTATCCCAGCTTCTGACAACCTAGCAGTTCGAAAGCATGTAAAAATGCAAGTAGAAAAGTAGGAACCACTTTTGGTGGGAAGGTAACAGTCCTCCGTATGCCTTAGGCATTAAGACATGCTGGCCACATGACCACGGAGACATCTTTGGACAGTGCTGGCTCTTCAACTTTGAAATGGATATGAGCCCCCTAGAATCAGGAACGACTAGCACATATGTCCAAGGGGAACTTTTACCTTTACCTTTATTCTTTCTGCGTGTGTGTGTGTGCACCAGTGGTGGGTTGCAGGTGGTATGCCTCGGTATAGGGGGTACCAGAGCCAGCCCAGAGCACCAGATACCATTCTGGTATGGTGCTCCAGAGGGCCCACCTGCCCGCCTGAGCTCCTTATTAGAGTTTAGAGGCTTCTGCACTTCTGCGCAGGCACATAGCATGTACAGCACCTGCGCAACACTCTGCGGAGCAGCTGGAGCATTGCGGAGACACTTGAACTCATGCGTGTGCTGTGCACGTTGAGCGGACGCTGCCGGCCCCATTCCAACCGCATCAGTTGGAACGAGATTTGCAACCCACCACTGGTGTGCACACACACATAAAATCTTTTAAGTCAGAAGGAATCTGAATGTTTGGACAATAGACATGGTTAGAAGCTGATGAAGAATCTGATCTGATCTAATTGCACTGAAAGAGAATCAGAGTCATTGATTTCCCTTCTTTTCTTTGCAGATTGTTTCACATTTGTAAAATCACTGAGGCGAGTTAGTCATGATAAATGTGATTCATTTAGTTAGACTGAAGCAGGTAAAAATAGACTAAAAAATAAATAGACCCCAACACACTGTATTTTTTTTTATGATTATACAATGTTTTGTTTATTGACTTACGGTACTACAAATTAGGAACACCATCTTATTTTATTTAATTACTTTAATCGTAATTTTTTTTGCCTTTCTATCCATTCACAATCAAATGACTCAATATAAATCAGTGATTGCATGACCTCTGTACATGCCATATGCCAAATAAATAAACTCATAATGTAAAATAATATGGGGTGATACCAAATTTTATCCTGAAGATTAACTGTTGTTAAGTGTTGCAGGAATAATGGTTTGCAAGTTAATGTAGCTAAAACACAGTTGTCTGTTCTGAAGGTGGGAGAAGATACTATATAGAAGCCATTTATTAATTCAGCAAAAGAGAAATAAGATTGACAATAGATGATACTGATAGCATAGAGGTTGGAGCTGAAGTTTATGATGAGTAGATGGAGTCATTTGGAAAAATCAGAAGGGTGAACAGAAGGCAGAAAAGAATAAAATGGAAAAAAAAAGGACCCCAGAAAGTTTGGATGATTCCCATGACTATTCAAAGGGAAGCCAGTTACATTGGGTTAGGGTAGCTTATTCTGAAAAGAAAAATGTCATTATCAAGAATAACCCTTTCATGTCCCAATTACATGATCAAGTCTATTGGAACAAGTTCACTGAGAAATTATTTTCATTATGTGGGGGACAAAATAAAATAGCATGTTCTAACAGGATTTGATCATTCTTGTTTACAAAAAGCTACAGGCAGGGAAAATGCACACTGAGGTTCAAATAAAATGCTTTTAGAAGAGGCAAAGTTTCTACTTTTTAAAAATGAAATCTTTACAAAATCCCAGCAAGATGGGACAGTGTTACTTTTCCTCTATTGGAGAAGTGGGACAGAGTTAGAGAAGAAATGACAAATGGATTTCTTCTAAGGACTTCTGACTCCTTGAACGCAGGTACGTGCAGTCAGAGGAGGCAGGGGAGGCAGGGCCTCACCACTGTCATCATGAAAAGAAAAAAAATTAAAAGGAAAAAGACTGAGGTAATTGCTGCCAGAGTCACAGTGGATGACTCTGCTTAGTGCTTAACTGTTTAAAAAAGCCTCTTAAAAAGTGCCCTCTGCAGGAGGAGGCGAGAGAACCACGTGCCTCCTTTAGTCTATCTTTATGATCACTTGAGCAAAGTTAAGCAAGGGTTAAAAGCCGAAAAATTCCTTATGTAGATGAGGCACGTGGTTCTCTCGCCTCCTCCTGTAGAGGGCACTTTTTTAGAGGCTTTTTTTAAACAGTTAAGCAGAGTCATCCATTGGGGACTCTGGCAGCAGCTAACCCAGCCTGACTTCAGCCGTTCTTTTTCTTTTTACATTTTCATCATGGCAGACAAGAGCAGAGTTGAAATCCTGTGTGACACAGCTGGAAAAGGTATGTGGGTCAGAGGGAGGGGGGGGAGAATTCAAAATTTTTTATTGTAAGTAATTTGTGTGTGTGTGTGTTTGTTTCTTTACTTCACTCAAACAAACTCTCTCTCAATTTGGAAAGGGGGAGAGGCAGGGAGGGCAGCTTGTTTGAGAAGAGAGGGGCATCCCTCCAGCAGAGCCGTGTCTTTTACCCGCCTCTGCTGGCGGGCTGGCGCTTTCTTTCTTTTGCCAGGCTCCTCACACTCACATCCAGCCCACTGGAGCTCACCGCACCAGGGGAGGAATGAGCTGGGTGGCTGGCTGGCTGGGGAGGGGGATCATGGCCACTCAGGTGGCCCCCGCTGCCACTGCCAGCAACTTGGGTGTCCCAGCTCCATCCAAGCTGAAGAAAGCAGAGGATTGTTCGTCGGAGGAGGTGGGGGGGGTGAGGCGGTGGAGTGCGGCTGCGGCAAGAAGCAGTCAGAAAGTGAAGGTCCGAACGCCGGGGCTTCGGGGTTTCGCTGGGGCTTTCGGAAAGTTGTGCCAAGGCTTCAGAACTTTGCCGGGGCTTTCAGAAAGCCGTGCCGGGGCTTCGTGGGGTTTTCCAAAAGCCCCCCAAAGCCCCGGCACGACTTTCCAAAAGCCCTGCCGAAGCCCCACTATGCCGGGGCTTCAGGGCTTTGCCAGAGCTTTTGGAAAGCCGCTTTGGGGCTTCCCCCCCAACATAGGGCAGCTTTTGTCCGCTTGCCTCACCAGCCATAAACCTCACTGCACATCACTGCTTGAACAGTATCCACTACTGTTCCATCAAAATCAACAGAATATAGAAAAGCAAGCAAAACACATGCTGGCAATGGAGGACAACATTAAAGTACCATGTTTCTGGGGAAGCATATCTGAACATTCTTCTCGTTTTAGCATCCTATGTAGTTTTGCCTGGAGAATCTTTTCCCTCACTTGCCATCAACTACACCACTAATGGCACTAACAACCCAAAGATGCGTGGGGGCATTGTTTACAAACCTTGCTTATTTTCCTATGCATTTGCTAAAAGGACATTTAAAAACATCATGAAGGTGGGCCAATTTGTTTAATAGCTATACGTAATCAGTACAGAAAACTGCAGATACAGTACGTGCATAGATTTCCATACATGCTTAGAGAGCCTTTAAGGAGTCTCTCTTCTTAAAACTTTATAGATCTATAGGCAGATTATCACTTCTGTCTGCTTCAGCAAACAGACTTCAAGCCTTAACTTGGTAAGACAATTTTCTTTCTCATCTCACTCTGAATTAACTGTCATAAGCAAGATGGGAAACTGGGGCAGGCAAGAAACTTTGGCACAGGCCTCGTGAGATGAACGAGAGCAGAGACATAATTAAAAGCAAATTAAAGATAAAACATGGTGAATACACAATGAAAGGAGAAGAGCATGCAAGGGCCTGTAAAAGGAATACAGGTGTTGTCTCATTCCTTTTCTTTCACCCCCACCCAGCACTCTCCTTCCTGGGTTTAATAACCTTGAGAAGGAACATCGGAACAGAGAGTAATCACTATCGTTGCATCTTTCTCAGGAGATTCCCATGGTTCTGATAACAGGTGGGCTGACTCCATCACTTTTTAATGGCTGATTTCCCTGCCGCTTTGAAATCTGGAGCTATCACCACCAATGTTGATTTTAGTCAAAGGTTTCTGTTTTCACAATTGGTTTAGTGATAATAAATCAGAATATCCAATAGCCCCTGCCAAGTTATGCCTACAAGTCTTTCAGATCAGGTAGAAACCTTGTTCAGGTCTTCTATGTTTGTTTAATTAAAATGTGTTGTGGAGAACTGAGGAAGACTGTGCTGAACTCACCCATCTTTGATCTCATTGCTGTTCACAAGGCGAGGACAGATTTCTTCAGCAAGACACTTTTTCTGCTTGTGTAAACTTCCAATAAGCTCTAGAACAGTGGACCTACTCAGACAATAAAGCTTCCCTAATGAATCTGTTTAGAACCTGCTCTTCCCTTGAGCCTTGATTAACTCTTAACCACAGATCTACTATTTTGGCTACGCTATTACAGACATGAGGTCATAATGACTGCTCATATAATTTTCTTAATCTATTAAAATGATAAGTGGGATTTGTTTTTACATTTACTTTGCATAGTTACAATTTTCATTTATTGATCAAATTAACAAACTTTATACATTCTATTTGCAACCGGAATGGTCTATTTTTAAAAATAGGGGTGTTCCGAACATTTTGGAAAACTGTTACAGTCACTATGAACTAAGGTCTGTGGTTAAGGGTTAAATTGGAAACCGACACGCTAAACAGAGGCAAGATAGTGATGGCCAAAGGAAGGATAGCAGCACCCACCAGTGCTTTGGCACTTGTCCACATGATATACGTTCACATATTCAGATGTTTAATCACAAGGGAAAACATTGATCTGGAACTGCTTTACTCCTTCATAATAACAATAGCACTTAGACTTATGTACTGCTTCCCAGTGCTTTGCAGCCCTCCCTAAGCGGTTTACAGAGTCAGCATATTGCTCCCAACAATCTGGGTCCTCATTTTACCCACCTCAGAAGACTGAGTCAACCTTGAGCCAGTGAGGATGGAACTCCTGGCTGGTGCAGTGAGTTAGCCTGCAATATTGCATTCTAACCACTGTGCCACCAAAGTGTTAATAGGTTCTT
This sequence comes from Thamnophis elegans, assembly GCF_009769535.1. NCBI lineage: Eukaryota > Metazoa > Chordata > Lepidosauria > Squamata > Natricidae > Thamnophis > Thamnophis elegans. Next base: position 56,781,301 of record NC_045544.1, read on the forward strand.
ACATTGCCCCAGTTCATTAGGATTTTGTTTTAATCCATGAGGATGTCTTAGGTAAAGTTCTTGCCTTCTAAGGTCAGTGTTGCAAGACAGAGGATTTGTGTGTAAAAGAAAAGCTTATAGTAAGAATTCATCTCCAAGAGAAGATAAGCAAACAAGCAGCATTTTGAAACTGAGCAGATTTCAAACTGTACCAGCACTACTTCTGGCAAAAGTTGGCTTCAAATGAAGTGCTGTGCTTATGATAATCTTGACATGGCATGGGAAGCCATTGATGAACTGTTGAAAATACAGAGTGGGTAATGTAACACTTTGGTGATGTAATACTTTGGTTTCTTTGAAATGAAAGAAGGACATCTCAACCACAGTACTACTAATTTATATTGCAGAATATTATTTATTTTCATATACTATATTTTGACGTATCTTTATTTTTCCCCAGGTCTGTATTTCCAAGTAAAACCTGGAAAAAGGTTTGTCTGAGGGCAACAGTATGGCTGGTGGCAGATTCAAGTTTTGCCCCTTTGCAGTTCTCATGGATTCAGCCTTACAGATGGCAGGTAGCTACAACACTTGGAAACAGGTTAGGGGCTGCAAGCAAATTAGATGAACCCGATTAAAATTCCAACAAGAGAGCATCCCTCAAGGCATTATTGGATATGTAAAATGACATGTATCTGCAGCTGCCTGCTCTTAGATAAAAGCTGGACCTTGGGGAAGAAACAAATAAATGAACCCAATCTGGAGCTGAGATCAACACCTACAGGCCTCAACATTTACCCAAGAATTCTGGTTTTAGTTCCTGGGGCCTGACAACGAGAACCTCTGTGTAATCAAGGATTTGAACCCAAAGCTTCAGTGTATGCTTGTATTTATGACTTAATGGTTAATTATTAGCTTGTCGGGAAGAAGAAATGCTGAAATCAAAGAAAACTGCCTTATGTAATTAAGTTGATGGAGAAGGATTAGGAAAATCCATCTTCAAGTCCTACCTCAGCCAGGAAGATTTGAATCATTAACTTTCCCTCAGCCCAACCTCCCCAATAGAGTTGTGATGGTAGAGATAAAATGAGGGGAGATCTCCTCTGAACTGCTGGACAAAAGGTGATGTATAACTCTAACAAGCAAGCAACTGTCAAGTTCCAGCATTCACGTTGCATACAAACAGAGATTCAGTTTGTTTGGTGGAAAACTTTTATCTCTATCTAAGAAACTACATGATAACCAGCACTAAATGACAATGATACAAAGGTATTCAAATCCAAGTCAGTTCTAACCAAATTAACACCATCACCCATATACCATTGCCCCACTCAGCTCCACCCAGAACTCCACCCAGATGACACACACACACCATCACCAATCACCATGACTCACACTCTCAGCCACACCCACACTCAGTGTCATCAAACCCTCTTTCCTGGTTAGATGCATCCGAGCCAAAGACTTACATCAGAATAGGCAGTTGCACCCGAGTAGAAGAGCCACATGCAGCTACAGGTCAATCGACATCAGAGAGGCAACATCAACGTGGCAGCGTTAGTGGTGTGTAAGCATGGCCAAGCAGGCATGGTGATGGACAGATTCCCCCTGGATGGAAGCCTGAAGGCTGACAGCAACAATAAAATGTTGGAGATTTCCAGAAGTTGGAAATGCTCAAATATAATCCCATTAAGGAACCACTGGATAAGATTGAAAGGATAGTGAGATTGAAGAGTTGGGTTCTTCACCATATTACTAACAGTCCTCCTTCAAACTTTCTGCAAATACCAACAGTGGTATCTGAAAACTAAATTGAACAAAGCTACAGGGATTACTGTGAACTTTCAAATGTTACAAGCCACTGCTCAAGATAAGGTCTTTTTTTTTTAACTCTAACTTGTCACTGTGGAATAATATACTGGAGTTTCTTAAACTGCACCACAGAATAACAATGCTGAATGCATTAAGGTCATTGCTCATGTGCTTCCCGGTTACAACAGTATAAATCTTGATTTGCATGGCCACACAAAGAAAATAGAATCACCACATAGCCTTTCTGCAAATGTTTGGATGATCAAAGGAAGAGTGTTCTGCTTTATTGATCTTTGACTTCACCCTGGTCATTTACTTTGAAGTGGTTGTGAGGGGTCAGCATGGGTAGAAGAATTGGGCAGTACACTCTTATCTTGTGTCCCTCTACTTTGCCTGCATTACCTCATTCGGGCCCTGATTATGATTATGACAGCATTCAGCAGTTCAGTTCTCACTGGCACAGGGCCTTCCATCCTTCTGAGGTCAGTAAAATGAGAACCCAGATTGTTGGGGGCAATATGCTGATTCTGTAAACCGCTTAGAGTGGGCTGTGAAGCAGTATATAAGTCTAAGTGCTATTGCTATTAAAGCCTATCTGCCATCATGTCCTGTGATGCAGATACTGACAATATAGCTGATAATAAACCTGGGGGGAGACATTTTAGCATGCTATTCTAACAAGAAAAAGGACTGATACATTGGCAAAGTGAAAGAGAGAGCTAGGAAATGTTAAAAGAGAGGAAAGGAGAAATTGGAAAGGATTGTGACTGGCGATCCAATACGGATCGGATTCCAGAAAAGATTGGGGCAAAATTCTTGAAGGGAGCTGAGTGAGGTTCAAAAACTACAGAGAAAATGAGTAACAAGGAAGATGTCTCCTCAGTTGAGGTTAAAGAGAAAACTCTCTTGCCTGATAAGTAGTCCTCGACCTATGTCCACAATTGAGCCCAAAATTTCTGTTGCTAAGTGAGACATTTAAGTGAGTTTTGCCCCATTTTACAATCTTTCTTGTCACAGTTGTTAAGTGAAGTTGTCACTGCAGTTGTTAAGTTAGTAACATGGTTGTTAACTGAATCAGGTTTCCCCATTGACTTTGCTTTTCAGAAAAGGCGACACTGCAACCATCATAAATATGAATCAGTTGCCAAGCATCCGAATTTTGATCATGTGACTCTGGGGATGTCACTACAGTCATAAGTGGGGAAAATCATCATAAGTCATTTTTTCATTACCTTTGTAACTTTATACAGTCATTAAATGAACAGTTGTAAGTTGAGTACTACTTGTAGTGCAATGAATGCACTTGTTTAACTCTAAGTGGGGAGAATTGTAGAAATAATTATGGGGTAGATTTTATTGGAGGCAAGAAACGTTTCTAGTAAAAAATCTAGTAATGCTTGACTAATCATGTTTCCACTTTCACTGTTGCTTTTTCAGAAGGAATACAGAAAGGGAAATTCAGTTGAGATCTTGGGCAAATGCCTTGGGTCAGTGTTCTCCAACCTTGGCAACTTTAAGACCTGTGGACTTCAACTCCCAGAGTTTCTCAGCAAAGCTGGCTGAGGAACTCTGGGAGTTGAAGTCCACAAGTCTTAAAGTTGCCAAAGTTGGAGACCACTGCCTTCGGTAATATATTTTGACTTAAAAGAAACTGCATTGGTGAAATAAATGCTTCTCTTGCTTTTGCTCAAATTAAAAAAAAAAGATTTTTGGTGTGCCATGTGTTGTGGCAAACTTTGTGGCAAAAATCATGTCACATTTTAAAAATCTTTATGATCAGAACGCCAATTAAACTGGTTTGGGATTGTAAAGAGCATTCAACTCGAATTCCAGTGAACACAAGCAATATTTTTTAGAGAGTTAAAAAAAACTTCACTGTGTCAAGGACTGAGGGACACAATAGCTACATATGGAATAAGCCGTGTAAACATCTATCATAGGTAGATGTTTCCTCTATCACTCTATCCATTTTTGTCCTCCATTTGTCCAAAACATGCATACAGGTTTGAAACCTATATTTGATCCAAGATTTTCTCTTGAGGACTCTTTATTTTTCAAATAATTCTAATTTATCTTTTCACATACAGGATACGTAAGGAGCACTAGGTTTGCAGATGTAACACACCTCTTTTGCAGTGTGTATAGTACATATATGTCAGTGGTGGGTTCCTACCACAGCTGAACCGGTAGTGGTTTGGTGGCTTGGGTCACTGGAACCTGCAGCAATCCAGGCCTGTCATGCCCCGGAACCAGTTTTCTGGGGGCCACATTGGCACCACCAACTTGTTTTTCAGTTCTGCACATGCACAGAAAATTTTTAATGGCACTGCGCATTAAGCGTGCATGGCATGCACACGAGCAAACTGGTAGTAGTGCTGCTGGAACCCACCCCTAGTATATATATGCAAAAACCTAATCTACTTGTGCAATAGCAAGTGACTTCTTTTGTAATCATTGAAGCTCAGCAAGTCAACATTTCTGGCTCTGAAAAACAGCTCAATTCTGTATCCATACCCAAAATGAGCACACTGACAATGTCAAAGAGCTCCTCCAGTTTCAGCCAGCAGAGTGTTTGCCACAATCTGCGCAGACCATTAATTTTCCAGACTTCTGTTCTTTGAAAATTTACCTCCATCCATCACATCCTCAACTCTACTGCTAGACAGTACTTTTGAGAATCCACTGATTCAAAGCAAAAGGGAAAGAAAAGATCTGGAAATATCAATGGAACAAAGGAAGGAACCAACTGGAAATAACCTGAGGCACATATTTCTATACCAATGCTTTGCCTAAATTGCATTGGTTTTGAGAGGGTAGAGGGAGCTGATCCAATTTAGGAAGTTCTCATTAAAGGCAAGTTGAACAGCAAGACTGAAGCTCTAGTCTCTGCCAGAAAGCAGAACAATAACTCCTTCCATTTAATTGCAGATTCCGGTGAGCTCTTTTTTTATTATTTGTGTTTGAACCCTGTTATAATATAGTTCTTTCCTTTTCCTCATCAAAGGTGATCTCTGCCAAAGCTGCTGACAGTTTCATTTGATCAAGTGTAATAGGAACAGTCAGATCTTCCCAAATCCTTGTAGCTACCTATTCTCCATGTATATTCCCCACTCTCTCATAGAATTTTAATATGATAACTGTATTACAAAATCAGTGAGCTAAAATAGCAGGATTGGTTAGTGGCATAGCTGTGTAATTAAATCCAAGTCCAAAGTTGTACAATATTGTCCTAGAGCCCAGGGACTGACCCAATGAGTAACCACTTATAAATCTTACATCTTCTTTATTCCTTTTTCTCTCTTCTCTTTACACTCCCTCCATTAGCATTTTTGCTTATGTTCAGAGTGTTTAAATATTGATCTTGAACCTCCCAGTCAGACTGGTCATCTCGGTGCTGTGATTTTTATGTGGGTTTTTACAAATGAGGTTTGCACTCTAAATCATGAGTGCAATCCAAACGGAAGACGTACAAGACTCTTTTTTTCAATGTGCAAGCACTGCCATCGGCTGTTGGAACACCAGGATAATTCATGGACTGTCCTTGCTTTGACAAGTGAAGGAGACGATAATGAGGTTTTCAGATTTTAGTATTGTTTGTGACAGGTTGGCTTAACAGAGGAAGATGGAAATGAGAAAAATGCTGAAGCTGATCCTGTATGTTTCTTCCTAATTTCTTTGATTAGAAATGTATATGAAAATACTTCTTTGCAAAAAAAAATATTCTAATAAATGCTAAAAGTGATATTCAGGCACTTGAAGATTTTTGCAAGCTGGTTTTATGTTTCTACAGAATCCTTTAAAATTTACTATGTCACCAAAATCTCCTAGGATTGACAAAGCTATTGTTTTGGACATCATCTCACCCAGGATGAACAATTTTTTAAAAATTGTTAAAATAGAACAATTAAAAAAAAACAATTTTAAGTGGCCCAAATTTTACAACATTACATTTCAGCATCCTTACCTCAAAAGCAACATTTGGAAGAAAATGTTAGAACCTTGCAACATTTCCAAGCAACAATGCAAACCCTTTTAAGAGCTGGCAGAATATTACCAGATTAAAATCTTACCAGATTTCAATGTCTTTCTTTCCATGTCTACATATAAAAAAAACAGCACGATAATGCTTAACTCCCAATTGTCATCCCTCAGACAATCTACAATAGTTATCTGATACAATAGTTATACCTGCCTTCGGCTGAATCATGTCTAATATACAAATTATAGTCAGACAGCCTTTCTGTTGTGGGTTCGGAAACTATGTCTTAAGAAGAATTCAGAGAAATTGGAATAGATTTAAAGAATAGTAAAGGTTACAGTGACTACAGAAGGTACCTTGTTACAATTTTATCCTAATTGGGAATCTTCACATGCAGATAGCCAGATGTGGTTTTATGGCATGGGTGTCAAATCTGCATCATCAGGGCAGCATCACATGACATATCATGACTTTCCCCCCCTTTGCTAAACCGGACATGGGCGTGGCCAGTGTGTGACACTCTATGGGCCACAAGTTTGACAGCCCCTATGGGGTTCAAACCATCTGCCAGACTATATACACTGCATTACCTTTAGGAGGTTTGCAGATCCTGATGCTCAATGGTTTGCAAAAAGGGTTATATAGAGGCTATCAAAGTTATACTTACAGCCCAGTTTCCTTTAAGCTCTCAAGCAGAGGTATTGTGTTTTTCAAGCTCCCATGTACAAAGATTTATATGACTTCTACATACCAGAGGTGGGTTCCTACTGGTTCGGACTGGTTCAGAGAGTAGATAGTAACTCAGCCGGCCATGTCCCTGAACCAGTTCTATCAGCGGTGCTGTGGGCACTGCCATCTTGTTTTTTGCTTCTGCGCATGCACAGAAGCAATTTTTTTACTACTACACATGCACGCATAGCGCACATCAAGCATGCATGAAGCATGTCCCTGAGTGAACCAGCAGTAACAGAAGCCAGAAGCCACCCCTGCTACACACACATATCTATTTTGTGGGAGGGATTTCTCTATTTTCTTTCATAGGGCATATCCTGGGTGGTATCTGGCGGAGGGGGAATGGGAAGTCATGAAAAACATTGGGTCAAAACATAATATGGTGTCTTATGCTCTGGGAGCCTAAAGGATGCCCGGGGGCCCAGATACTAAATCCTAAAAAGAGACGTTGAAGATATATAGAAGACCAAAGTAAGATATAAAACCACTATTTAAGAAACAAAAAGAATAATAGGCTGAAGAAAGACAAGACCTGCCTTCCACTGTTCTGGAGTACAGAATAATAGTTTTATGTTGCAAGAAGGTAGATTGGGACTGAATCCCCAGCCTTTGACAAAAAAATAACCTTTCCAGAGGATAATAGCTATTTGACACTGGTGCCAATTGCCCAGAGAGATTTGGGCTTCTCTTCATTAGATGTGGTTAAAGAGACATTGGAATGCTTTGCAATAATACAGATTCTATAATGCGGAGCTGATTTTATTTGATAGGGTAAATAGCTCTTTCCAGAATTATAATTTTATGATTCTGTTTTCCTATTGTGTCTTTATTCCAAACATTGATACCCTGAACCTTCATGCAAAAGCAAGAAAGGGTAGCTAGATGTTCAGTATTGTATCTCCAAATGAAATACGTACATTCTGTCCTCACGTACTTGGGAATAAAAATCAGTAACCTGAGCTGAATTCACTTCTGAGCAGATTCATCTAGAAATGCATTGTTGGTGTCTCTCCCTCTCCCCACCCCATACATGGATAAGAAAAATGGAAAGGAGACCCTTTTGTGCTATCCAGATCCCCTTAAGCTTCCCTAGTCTATTCAGAGGTGACCATTTCTAGTGGTTGGATGACTCCTAGCCATCCTCAGTTGGGGAAGATTACTAGCACCCTTTGGCTGTTAATTTGCATAAAGGATTGGCGGAAGGAAGTCAAAATGAAAATGGGTTGGTTAATTAATTGCAAGCACTGCTTGAGGGGCCAGCACATATATTTAATCAGTTGCCTAGTAACAAATGGTGTATGATGTGAATGCTATCAGCCTGCAGTGTGAGCAAATGCTGGTCTTTTCTTTTTATCAGCTGTCAGCATGTGTAATTGGTGTTTACGCACCCTGTTCAGAAGGGCTCCTGTGCAATGATAGGAAAAAAATGGATCTGAGTGGGCATGGGAGTGGGAGTCTTACCTGACATTTCAACTTTTCTCCTGCTTCCCATCCTCTTTCTCTCTCCTAAAAGAAATTCCTTTCAATGGCCTAATGGAAGTTCTCTTTCATGTTTGCTCTTTGAGGATGTCAGCTTTGAGCTATGGATCCATGGGCAAGAACTGAATATTTAGGATGGTCACTACAGATCCAATCTGATAAATGGATGATACATGAGAGTCAGTTAGTAAGAAAGTGAGTGAGAGTGAGTGATAAGTGTGTGTGTGTGTGAGAGAGAGAGAGAGAGAGAGAGAGACAGAGACAGAGAGACAGAGACAGAGACAGAGACAGAGACAGAGACAGAGACAGAGACAGACAGACAGACAGACAGACAGACAGAGATCTTGATGATTCAGAAGAAGGGAGAAATGAAGAAACACCTCATCTGCTACTAATTCTGAGCGCCTCATAACTGGTATAGGGCTTTTCTGAATTTGCAGCTTCCACTGTGTCATCATGGCTAATACAATAACTACAGAAGGGAAGCCCTCTGTGTTTTTTGTTTGTGCCTTCAATAAATGACCATGCTATGAAATATAAACATGCACATTTGAATTGTTTTTGTAAAATACTGTGCAAATGGATATGTTAGGGGTTTCGATAGCATCTCCAAAACTGCCTTTGTCCAAATGATGCCTCCTAGATGTGTTGATGATCATTCCCAGTGAGCAAAGTTATAATTATTGCAGATGACCAAGTTCTAATTTAATATGGTTAGGAAAAAGGTTTATTTTTACTGTGCTAAATTTTCTTTACAACCTTATCTTAAACAAATACGTATATTTGGATCCTTGGAATTAGTGCCGATCCAGATATGAATAAAGTTGTTTGTGCCATTTCTTTGCACTATCTCTGGATTTATTCATTTTCACAACCTGTCATTTCCTAAATGAATGCAAGCAGGCTGATATGGCTATTGTGAAATTCAGAAGACGCATTTGCAAAGAATGTGCATGCTTGATACTCAAATATAGCCGCATGCTGACATAATCTGTTGATCACTGTTCAAGTTTTATATTCTTTGTATTTTGCTACTGAACTGTCAGCAGAAGGCTGAGGGGTTTGGGAGTTTTTTTAGATTGAATAGGCATAATAGTCAAGGATGGAAAGAAGTAATGATTACCTGGAAGTATATTTTAGGCTCAAGGATATTAGATGTGAGAGAATGATTTCCAAGTCTTAATTGTTCCAAAAAGCAGAATTCTTATTCCATTAGGTACATTAAAATTAAAAAGAAATTGAATGATTAAATAACTTAGAATTCATGGTGATAGGTCAGAAATGAGTATGATGAAAAAAAATCCTACTCATTTTTTTTCTGTTGTATATAATTTTAACTGAGTTTTATGCAGAAATATACAAACAGTCTTGCAAGCTCTTGAGGGAAACAAAAAAAAAGGGAGCACTACGAACATGTTTTTCTATTAAGGAAAACCATTATTGGGGATTTCCCACCACCACCCCATCTGAAGAAAGAACAGACAATATCTTTCGTGAAGAATTCTAATCAGAGAAGTTTTCAGTTCAATTCTCTATTGGAAAAAATTGTCATCTTTCATGCTCAGAAGAAGCAAAGTGTATTAAAATGGGATCTGCTGTATTTAGTAGTGTGCTATGAATTTTTACAGGTATCTGCTAACAAGGATTTGAAGCATATTATTTTATGTTGTCCAAACAGCTCAACTTTGGGAGAATCTTTTCAGGAAGTTGTAATTGATCTGAGAGCTAACTTTGCCTAAGAAGAATTTGCTTATGAAACTCCAGGGAAATTGGCCCCTGAAGTTTCATTATGAACTTGCCTCGTTACATAGCACAGAAGCAAGAATAATCCCTCTGATCTATTCTTCATGCTAAGGGAAAGAAATGTAAAATATAGTTAAAGATCTGGATGCTGAGAACCATTGCTAACATGTTAACTCTCAAAATATACCCTAACCAGAAATGTGCCAGTTTAAAGTCCATGCTTATGAATCATCCATATTTTGCAGCTGAAGAATATGGGGTGTACATAATTGGCTTACTTCTCTATCTACTGTGCCAGGTCGAAAAGCTGAAGTCAAAAGTTAGGTTAAACTGCCATATTTCACATTTCCCCCTTCATGATTTGTATGCAAGTGAAAACATCATTATTTCCCCAGGGAAAGGTGCTCTGAACAGTCGGAAAGTTATTCTTTTCCCATGAACCATTGCTTTAGGAGGCCACACTGACAATACCGCACATCTTTCTGTCTCTCTGGAGCACTTCCCCATCCCCACGAGCCACAGTCTAAAACTTTTTTTGCATTAAAGAGATCTTGATACTGTTGTGGTTTACGAATCCATCAGCCAGAAAGTGCACTTCCATTTCTTTACACCCAGGCTGATTCCACTGGTGTTCAATTTCTCTAGGCATCACTCTCAGCCATCCATAAAAAGTAACAATTCAATTTACAAAAGATGAAGGCAGGCAGGGAAGTTTAGTGCCACATCCTCCTAAAGACATTATTTGCCATTAAAAATGGTTATCTTTTATTCCACTGTTTTTCTAAACAAGTAGTCCCTATTTTTTTCTGCAGACAGAAACTTTCTGCAGAAACACTGCAGACTTAACTTTCCTTCCTCATCTTTCTGTGTAACTAAGACAACTGCAGTGATCCAGCTAAAGTTATGTCATTCCCTCCCCACATGTGATCAGTTAACATCTGAATATTTAATACTGATACTATTAAAGAGTGCTAGACAAACTTGCAATGTTCCACATCCTCATTTTCCCAGGCATGCCAAGTCAAAAAAGTATGATAGAAGCTGGAGAGCTCTTTGGAATCATTATATAGGAATAGATCGAAGACAGGAAGGGGGTAAAAATCTCTTTTTCACACAATGCTATTCATAGGAATGTGTATATTCATTTAAAAGATGTGCCCTGGAGGTGTAAGATTCTCAAGACTGTGTATGAAAAATGCTCTTGGTACAAGCAGCTGGATTGTTGTAATTAACTCTCTAGTTCCTGGGCAACATAGTTGATTTATGACATTAAAAGTTTGGTTTTCCATAACCAAATTCAGATTTACAGGTTTGGAAAGGCCAAAACAAAATTCTATCCCTAATTAAGACAGTTGTAAACTGAAAGATTGAGAGTTATTGGCCCTATTTTTTTTAATGTGGCTTATCTAGCAAAACAGCACCTAATGTGATATTCTTTCTTATTGCAGTGTTGACCGAAGATTCTGGAGCTTTAAAGGTTTCAGACTTAAATCTACTTGATTTATTGAAGGGAGTTCTCAGAGCTGTGCCCTCATATCCTCTGAAATACCCTCTAAAGGACATTCTGGACCTGTCCTTACTTATACCTAATCTCAACACAAATACACAGCAGAAATATTTTTTCACCAAGTCCCAAGATGGAGCCTTCATCTTGTCCACAACCCATGAATGAAACACATTTTATTAGTCCTTCACTATACTAAATATTTACTAAATATATACTAAAAAAGGAATATTTTCTCTTTTTTTAGAAAATGGGATTTGTTGCTATTTTCCCCAAGCAACAAAAGTAAGTGTGTGTGTGTGTGTGTGTGTGTGTGTGTGTGTGTGTGTGTGTGTCTGGTCATCCATTAGCAGAACTTCCAAATGAGCAACAATCCTGTCATTGCTCATCTCCCTTTCCCTCCCTTTCCACAGGATCAATGTAGTATATAAAAGATAAGTCTGAACTGATTAAAAGGGCCAAATAAAAGCAATGTTTAAAACAACATAAAAAATTTGTTAGAGAATGGCATTGAAATAAAGTCAGTAATAATCCTCTGCTCAGGTTTTTCTATAATATTTACATCTGGAGAAATCAGCTGCCATTAAATTCTAGCCTAACAGCAGGGATAGAGATAGCATAAATCTGTCTCTCTGTCACATGACAAATCCTAATCTTAATTGGCTTGAGAAAGTCTCACAAGATATGGACAGTAAGTTTATATTTAGAAGCAAATAAACTTCCATAAATGCTCTCAGTTGTGATCAATTGCATAGTCCAGCCTTGGGGCGACAAGAGACAGGATAGAGTTTAATTTAGAAAATACTCTCTCTTTGGCCCAGAGGTGGGTTCCTACCAGTTCACACCTATTCGGTAGAACTGGTTCGTCAAATCTACCGAACCAGTTAGAAGAGGTTCCACCAGTAGACCCGGAAAGCAGGCCACACCTACAGAAGAGGTTCCAAAAATTTTTGAAACCCACTACTGGTCCTTGGGTATGATTATTCTACACTATCATGCTCATATTTATAAAACTCAGTGCCTCTGTGAAAGGTAAGGATAACTACTGCATTTGTGGTGCAATCAGAACATTGCGTGTGTTGAAGTTCTTTCAATGCAAACCAAAGATGCCTTTTAAACAACAAGTTTACATCATATTCTTATGCATGCCAGTGCTGTGTGTGAGGTAATTTAAGGTGGTTCTGACAAGTGTTGTCGGCATCTTCATATCCGGTCAAATGGGCGGCAAGCCACTCCCACCCAGTCTCATGGGTGGCAAGCCACTCCCACAAAGGAGGCCACACCCACAGAGTAGGTTCAAACAATTTTTGAAACCCACCACTGCTTTGACCTCATCACATAGTTTGCTTGCCCCAGAATGAAGACAACTCACTTTTTCTTGAGGACTAAAATGCACGAAAACATTCTCAATTTACCACCAAACCTCTATAAAGACAAACTCTTATTGTCCATCAAAAGTATGCATGTGTCAAATTCTGTTATGCAAAGATAGTTATATGATCTACCTGATATTCTGTATTTCACTGAAGGCAATTGGCCACTGTTCACTCTAATAGGAGTACAATCTTTCCTGTTATTGCTTTCCTCTGTAGACATTTAATCTTGGGCTGCTGGATTTTCTATTACAGTTCAAGATTATGGTAATTGTATCCATTGATAAAACAAGTCCCAAATCTTATAAAATTGTTCATCCTCTTGTTCTCTGATTTCAAATGTCAATTTACTCATTTCAGCACATTCCATTGTTTTTCGAATAACTTCTTCCTGCTTTGGTATTTTCTCATTTTTCCAATTTTTTGCAAATACAATTCTGGCTGCTGTTAAAATATTTACGATCAAATATTTCAAGTCTTTATTGTAAGTACCTGGTATAATACCCAATAAAAGAGTCTCTGGTTTAAAGTCTAGGCATTTCTGTGTCATTTTTTCCAACCATGTGTGGATTTTAGTCCAATACTTTTTAGCTTCTGTGCAAGTCCACCACATGTGCTAGTATGATCCCGGTGTCTGATGACATTTCCAACATTTTTCAAATTTGTTTTTCGACATTCTTGCTATTCTCGTTGGGGATAGGTGCCACCTGTAAAACATCTTATACAAATTTTCCTTATAAGCGGTTGACATTGTCATTTTATAATTTTGGGACCACAATTTCTCCCATTTCTCTAGTTCAATCCCATGTCCAAATCCCCCCCCTCAAGCTATCATAGGTTCTTTAACTTGTTCTTCTTTTAACTTAACCTCTAGTAAATGTCCATATAGTTTTTTAATTACTTTTTCATCAGTACCTGTCAAAATTTCATCTAACTCAGTTTTTTTATCATAAAAACCTTCCATTTTTTAGTCTTTATCATATCTAGATTGTATTTGCACATATGAAAACCAATTCATTCCTATTCCTTCCTGTTTCAGCTCTTGCATAGATTTGAGTTTACCCTCTGCATTCAAAATTTCACCCTATCTAACTGTTTGTTCCTTCTTGTATATTATTTGATATGAAAAAGCTTCAATAGTTGATAGCCAGACTGGTATTTTTAAGTAATATTGTTTTTGATCTTCTCCCAATTCAATAACAAAGCTTCCCTTAAATAATATCTTCTGAAATAACCCTGTGTTTTAGTACCTTTATACCATAAAAAAGCATGCCATCCCAACAATAAGTCATGTCCTTCTAGACTCAATAATCTAGAATTCCTTAGTGTTATCCACTCCTTAACCCACATCAAGCTAGTTGCCTGGTGATATAATTCCCAATTGGGTAGTCCCATGCCTCCTCTTGATCTAGCATCTTGTAATGACTTTAATTTTATTCTTGCTTTTTTCCCCTGCCAAATGAACTTCAATACTATTTTGTTTAATTCATCAAAAAAAATTTCCCTAGCCTAATTGGAATTGTCTGAAACAGATACAAAATTCTAGGTAAAATGTTCATTTTGATTGTAGAAATTCTCCCTCATTGATAGTTGTAAATTTTTCCATTTCATTAAATCAGATGCAATCTGTTGCTTAAGTTTATAATAGTTATTCTCATTAAGAGTACTACATCTTGCAGTTAAATATATCCCTAAATATTTAACCTTCTTTGTAACTTGGCTCTCCAATGCTTCAGCCAATTCTTCTTTTTGTCTCAGTGTTATATTCTTTGTCAAGATTTTCGTTTTGTCTTTATTTATTTTCAGACCAGCTACATTCCCATATTTCTCTATTCTCTCAATCAATTTAGGTGCCGTTTCAAGTGGATCCTTGAGAATAAAAACCAAGTCATCTGCAAATGCTTGTAGTTTATATTCTTCTTTTTTGATTTTCATTCCTTTTATTTCTTTTTCTTCTCTGATCTTTCTATTTAATATTTCTAATGTTAAGACAGAGTAAAAGTGATAATGGGCAACCCTGTCTTGTACCTTTCTTTATATCAATGGAGTCCATCAATTCTCCATTTGTCATTATCTTTGCTGTTTGTTTATGATATATAGTTCGAATGGCTTGTGTGAATTTCTTACCAAAATTCATCTGTTCCAATTGTGAGAACATAAATCGCCAATTCACATTGTCAAATGCTTTCTGGGCACCTAAGAAAATCAAAGTCATTTGTTTTTCAGGGTGCACCTCATAAATACTTCAATGTATTCAAAATTATTCTCATATTATCTTTAATTTGTCTTTTTGGTAAGAACCCATTTTGGTTGGGGTGAATAAAATCATTTAAATATTTTTTAAGTCTTTCTGCTAGTATTGAAGCAAATAACTTATAGTCTGAATTCAGCAAGGAGATGGATCTATAGTTCTTAATTTGTGATAAATCAGCCTTCTCTTTGGGTAGGAGCGTATTATATGCCTCAGACCATGATTAGGGTATCCTACTCTCTGACATCGCCTCGTTCATGACTTCCAGTAGTGAGATGGACAACAAGTCTTGAAAAGTCTTGTAGAATTCTGCAGGTAGCCCATCTGTGCCTGGAGCCTTACCATTATTTTGTTTTTTAAGTGTTTCAGTTAATTCCATCATAGCTTTTCTACTTTCTAGTATTGTTTCCATTTCTTTAGATATCTGGGACAGATTGGTTTCTTGTAAGTATTGTTTAACTCTTTCCTCTTCTAAATTTTCTTGTTCATACAGCTTAGTAATCTTGTATAATTTTCTTCTTCTCTACCATTCCATAGCAAATTTGCCCTTGATTGTTTTTTAATTGCAATAGTTTCTTTGATTCTCTTTCTTTTTTCAGTTTATGCGCCAACCATCTACCTGGTTTATTAGCATTTTCAAAATAGTTCTGTTTAGCTCCTCTGCTTTTTTGTGCTAGTTCCTCTTTTTCCAGTAAGTCCATTTTATATTTATTTATATCCATTTTTATTTTGATTTTTTTTTGTGGCAAATTCTGTAGCTCTTTTTCAAGGGCCTTGTAATCATTCTCTAAGCCTTTAAGAAGTTGTCTTTTCTTTATATTTCTCTTTCTTATATAGTCTATTATCAAGCCTCTAGTATATAAGCCTTCATTGTATCCCAAAGGTTCTGCATCGATGTATCTTCCTTTCTGTTTTCTTTAAAGAAAAAAGCCAATTCTTTTTCCATTTTCTGTACAAAATCCTTCTCTTTTAATATTGTATTATTTAATGTCCATCTGGATCTCTTTCTTTGTCCTTTTCATTTAATTATAATTGGATTATGATCTGCCCAAGTACTTGTTTCAATTTCAAGTTCCTGTACCTTACAAATCAGTTCTGTTGTGTCTCACATCATACAGATTCTGGAGTATGATAAATGTCTATTTGAATAAAAAGGATATTGTTTGGGGGTAGAATTTCTTTCTCTCCAAACATCTCTAAGATGTATTTCATCTGTCATTTTAAAAAAAGGCTTTGGGTAGCGGTTTTCTATTTATCTTGGTAATTTTTTCTGTTTTATAATCCAGATTTTGATCTACAATTCCATTAAAATCTCCCATCATGCAAATATCAGTATAGTCCAATTCAATTATTTTCCTATGTACTTTTCTGTAAAATTCATCTTGTTTGTCATTGTGGGCATATATTGCAATTAAAAGTATTTTCTTCGAATTGTCCATAATTTCCACCATCAAGATTCTTCCCTCGTCATCTGTATAAATTTGTTTTGTTGGAATTATATCTTTAACATAGAAAATCACTCCTCTTTTCTTACAGCTTGCCAATGCTATAAATGATTTCCCTAATTTAGGTTGCACCAATAAATGTTCATGCTGTTTTTGAATATGAACTTCTTGTAAACAAATTATGTCCAATTTTAATTTTTCTAATTTATGAAATATTTTTCTTCTTTTGATTGCAGTGTTGTCCATTTATATTAATTGAGATCATTTTTGCCTTCCATATCTATATTTTATAACTAGGATTTATAGCTCTAGTTGATCTCTGTTCTCATTGTTCTCTTATGTCAATGCCACCTGTAGATCCCGCCTTTATTTGAATCCCACCTACTGCACCTTCAAGTTCCTCGATCTCAGTTGCACATGCCTCTTGCAAGTCTACCAATGGGCTGCTGGATTTTCTATCCCATTGTGGACAAGATATTTCTCTCTCTTTCTCTCTCTCTCTGTCTCTATCTCTCTCCCTCCCTCCCTCCCTCCCTCCCTCCTTCCTTTCCTTCTTTCTTTCTTCTTTCTTGATGGTCCCATGAAAAGCTGAGCTTTTATTCTTGAACAAGTTCACCAGAATTAACAAAGGGTCTGCCAGTTTCCTGTTTTACTCTAAGCTACAGTACATCAAGAAATGTGAAACTATATTCCTAAGACAATAGGTGGGTCTGGACAAGAAGGTGACAAGTGGATCGAGTCTCATACAAAAGATGTATCAGTGGTAACACAAAACACATGTCCACCCAAGGAACGGAAAATTAGTGATTGTGATAATTGTCATCCAGGCTGAACATCTGTCCAGCATTGTTTGAAAGCTGAAGAATAAAAACAGATCTGGACAGCTCTTCTACCCAATTTCTGCAGAGGAGACAAACAGTTTAAGGCTGTCATGGAAAACAATTATCAATCACTCGGTTTAAATTTAACATGCCATTTCAAAGAGTTATTTTTTTTACAACTCTGAGGGAGAAAATACATGGGTTCACACATCAAGTGTATATTTTCATTGCTTCTCCTTTGTAAAATATCTACAATCAATAACCAAAGAGTTTTTGCTCCTTTTGAGGAGAAGAATGTGTGATTTGTTTACTCCTGACCCAATGCTTGAGTCAAACAAGTCTCTCCTTTGAAACCATCCTCTTGTTCTCAAGGTGCCTCAACTCCATTAAGAATACATGGAAAAAAAAAGACAGAAGGACAGTCTGACACAGCTACAAAGAGGCTGGCAGGGAGCAACGGAGGGTGGAGTGTGAGCTGTAAGAACAGAGGCAAGAACAAGAATTAAGCCTACAGTCTAAAATATGAGTGGGGATGAATTATGTTATTGATTCATATTTGGGAGGGAAGGTTGTTAGGGCACTGAAGTAATTTAAGTTCTGTTCTTTGTCTCTTGGGCATTCCTGGTTGCTGTTGGTTGTCATTTTAGATTGCTTCCTTAAGAGATTTAACAGCACAATAGTGGCCTACTCTTAAGAGAATGCTCCATATAAAAGAAGGTTAATATCGTTTCCTGAAGCATGTCCTTGTATTGAGGCACCAATCTCCTGTTTCCTTGATAGAATTATTTACAGAGTAGAAAAATGCAAACACTCTTGAAAAACACTGAGACCCTGCATACACAGAGACAGTTTGGAAGGACACTTCACAGAGATACTTTTATATTCTGCACTTGATTTGCACATAGAGAAAACTGAAATTTTATTTTTGTGTGTGTCTGTGCATACAATAGAAAAAGAGTGGAATAGAAATATTTGTGACCTTTGAGTTGTTTTTAAAATTCCTCTAAAGACAATGTAAAATCCCTGAACAGTTTTCAAAGTATATGCTGGATATTATTTTGTTTTCAGTCTCTGGTATGAAATGTAGGATGAACAAGTTGGTCATCCTACATTTGGATGCAGAGGTGGGTTCCTACCGGTTCAGACCGATTCGGGCAAATCGGTAGTGGTTTGGTGGCCTGGGTCGCTAGATCCGGCAGTGACCTAGGCCTGCCACGCCCCCGAACCAGTTCTCCTACAGGGCTGCCTTCTTGATTTTTGGTTCTGCGCATGTGCAGAACAATTCTAATTGCATAAATTTATTTTTTTTCCTTTTATCGACATTTTGCACGTGCACAGACATATTGTTGTGCAAATGCGCTATGCATGTGTGTGGCATGCACATGAGTGATGTGAGCGTGCAAGCGCAAAATTTGTGCATACATCGACTGACAGTAATGCCGGGAGCAACCCACTCCTGGTCTGAAGGAATAATTTCTGCCTGATAAAGTACCACAGACTGGATTCAACAAGGTTATCTTGTGGGACTCTGGAAATGTGCCTTCTCTATTGAGACATCTACCCTCTGGGACAGACAGAGAATCTCCATAGACAGATATACAATTAACACTAAACATATAATGTTATGTGTATTTCAAATTACTACATTACACCTTTATTTTGTAGTAGGTTTTTTAAAAAAATAAATAAATGTGTTGATTTCAATGGATGGAAAAATTGGATGGATAGAAAGAAGATCAAATTTAGCTTTCAGCCTTGAAAGAAAAACTCCTAAAATTAGACATACTAAATTTGTACTTGATCTGGTAATGTCTTCTTTTCTATACTGAAATAACTGTTCAAATATCCCTTTGTTCTCTCCGAATGAAAATACCAAAGCTATCACTGAAATTGTGTCAGAATTGCCCTTGGACTTTCTTGTGGAATTGCTGTTATCATTTTCTCCCAGATCTATGGTTCCTGAATTCCATATTAGGGCCGATAAAATCCTCATCAACAAAACACTTTCCCTGGTCTCTCAGAAATAGCCATTCCAATCTTAGTAAAGCTGAAGGCTTAAAGGGGTAAAGGATAATCCAAGATGGGGATCGTGCAGCTCTTGAGTGTCAGAAAAGAAAGAAAAAACATTTATCCCTTGGATAATGAAAGTAAGTCAATGAGTTTTCCAGGCAATATTTTAAAACATGGATTCCCCCCCCCCCCAGCATCTCCTAGTGCTAAGCTTTCTACAAAGAGAATAGTAGCCATAATGTGATCATACCTTTTTTTAAAGGTAAAGGAATTATTATTCCTAGCCCTGGCTTGCATAAAGAGGAAAAGAGATTTCCCAATAATCTAGGAAAGGTTCTTAAAATGCTGAGTCAGTGTAAGGAAGAGAAAGTTGTTTGGTGGTCATTTTTCTCCAATCTTATTTCTCTTCTTAACCACCTGTGGCATGAATATCCTTACCACTCTGATAGCCAGGCAAGACAATTTCAGAATCCAAGGCTTAAACTCTAATGAAAGGAAATTGTAAAAATGATAGATGATTGTACAATGATTGTATAATTGGACAATGAGATTGTCCAATCTCATGATATCTGGTTCAAGAAAATCCATGGGACATGTTATTTAAGCTCTTGAAATGGGAGCGGATGTACTACTCTCAGGAAACTATTTCTCCAGAGGCAAAACATTTCTTCCATGCTGGGAAAATGCAACATCAACAAAGGTGAGAGAAATGTCCTTGATGGAACATATTTGCAATTATTAAAGTCAGTGTTGTACACCTTGAAAAATACTCCACGGTATTTTCCAGTAACCCAGTTTGGAGAATTATATGTACATGTTTTGTACACAATACAAGCAAATGTGCATCCTTAGTTTATACTGAAGTTAATGCAACAAAACTTTTATCTTCAATACTTTGTTTAGAAGTCCAACTCTACCTGTTCCTCAAAAGTTGATAAATTCTAACTTTTATCATTTCATTCATATTATACAGCCACAGGTAGCTAATCTCCTTTGAATACACAACAAGTAAACATCATAAATCCAATTGAAGTGAATGATTATTAACTGATTATGTATCATCAGTTTGATGTCAACTCACACCCATCACATAGATAAATTTTATCTGTGATGATCTTTCTCTAATTCTGGTCCTTCAAGTTGTCCCATGATGCACCAATCATCATTGTAACTGAGTTCATTCATCTTACTGCTGCTCTTCTTCCACCTTCCACCTTTCCAAGCATTATAGCCTTCTCCAGAGAATTAGGTCTTCCCATAATGTGTCCAAAGTGGTCATTTGTAAATTGAATGAGAATTCTGTATTGATTTATTCAATAGTCATTTCCTTGCTTTCTTGTCTGTTCATAGTATTTGTAAATAGAGAATATTTTCTCATGTACAGTATATTGATACTGACTTTGGAAGGAAGAAATGGTGGGTTGAAGATGGTTCTACAAAAAACAGAGTCGATGATTGCAGCAGAAAGAAGAGCCGACAAGTAGACCAGCTTTTCAAACTTCTCTAGACAAGGATGGGATTGGAGATTGCCCACAAGTACTCCAGACATTTGCTCCTCAGATGGAGACTGCAAGGCAACAGTCCCCCGAGAGTTTACAGATCTGGGAAATATTGGAATAGACATCTTGCTGGAACTTCAGTCATGCCTTTGAAAAGACTCTAGGTTTGTCAATTCTATATGTAAATGGTTTTGTAAATTGCTTGTTAACTGCTTTTTCACTATTTAGAAACCCTTAATAGAGGAGAATATACAACTCAAAGTCGAACTTTATGTCTTTTGTGCTCTCTGAGCTTGGTTGTTTGCTTTGAATTGACAAGTTTGCAGCATTTGGTAAGTTTCCTGCAATCCTTAATGAAAGAAATGTTTAACAACAAGTTTAAGATTTTTTTTAAAATGGGAAAAACATCAAAATGGTGACTAAAAATGTAACTGTGAAAAGTGTCTCTCTCCTTTCCCCCCGCCCTCATACCCACAAATAAAAATCTCACTCTACTCTGTTTGGATGCTACTCTCAGGATTTAGTCTGACATTTTCCAAACAGACTCCTGAAAGAGATGTCTTCCTTTGTTCTGTAATTTACCATTCCTTTATTTTCTTCTTGCCATTCCTTTCTTCTGAGAGGTTTCAGTGAACACCGTATGCTTCTGACAGAAAGAATGTATGATCTTCTCCAATCATCTGGGCTCTTTGCAAAACTTCAGTAGGTGGCAGCGTTTAGTTGATAAATGTTTTGTTATCAAAGTGGTCTCACTTAGTGCAACTGTTGCAATATTAATCCAAAAACTTAGAATATTATTTTCCAGGATGGAAAAATGCTGCCATCCTGCTGGCATTTGCTCATCAGAACTGACAACAGCATTCCTTCATTTCATTGCATGTGTGTTATGTGAGGCCAAAAGGGGATGGGACAGAGTATTGGCAGAATAGATGGAGGCAGAGAAGAAATGAACCTGATTTATGTTTGGAGACTAAAGGTGTGTATTTTAAAGGTACACTTGGGAAAATGAATAGCCCAGGGAAACAACTCATTCTGCCTTTGCAGCCTATCAATAGTAGAAAGAGTTGATGCTTCTTTAAAACCTCCATCTAACTTCTCCTTTGCAATCATAAATAGAAATCATAGGGTTGACTAGGCATGCATACAAATAGAATGGGCCACAGTCTTCTGCCCAGTGACATGACTACATAGCATGAGTTTTCTTGAACTCTCATTTTGTCAACCTGACCCTTACTTGAATCTCTATAAACTTACCTTGAAGAGGGAAAATTGGCTTGGAATTTTTTGCATTTGTCCCACAGAAGCAATCTATTTATTCTCCCCCTCCCACCCCCCCACAAAAAAGCTATGTCTGGAATCTTATTTCCAGTGCTTGCAGATAGAAGTAGTAAGTAGTTCTGTTTTTTTTAAAATGAGATGTTAGAGGTAATAGGTAGTTGTAGTGATAACTATACACTGCCAGCAGGTATTCTAGCAGAATGGGATATGAGGATGTGAGGATTTACAGATTGGCTGAATTCACATATAATATCATGCGTTGTTGCAACCATGGTTTTTGAAGAATAGAATTCTATTGTACACATTTTACAATATCACAAGTCATCATTTACAAACCACAGTGACTGGTCTCAAACATGCTAATCAATCAACAGAGGACAAAAGCACAGAAGTAGCCAATATTTGAGGCCAAAGGTCATACTTAGTAGTTCAATGTCCAAGTTTCTGCATCTTTGTTAGCAACTAACTTTTTTAATATGGTTCACACATAACTTGGACTTATCAATTCCCTTCCTCTCCTCTTCCACATATCCTAAGGCTGTGATATTTTTTTTCTCCACACTAGGAAATGTGTTAACTAAATTACAATCTACTAAGCAAGGCAAATGCACTAACAATTTGAAGCTGCTTTCTTTCTATAAAAGATGAGCAATAACCACAGTTTGCTCAGGTTAATTCATATTGTTTACAATTAAAATATTGCATTCCTTCAGAGTCTGTATACCAACTGATTCCAAAGAAAATTGTGTTGCCAATGTACCATCTGCTCAAGGTGTTGTCAAAAAATACAGCCCTGTTAGCAAAAATAGAAACTGGGCAATTCTTCCACATTTTCACCTCATCTTTTACACTCAGCTCAAATTACTGGCTTCACTACTTTCAAAAGTCAGTCCAGATGAGAAATGGCCAATAGGAGAATATCCAAATTTGGGTTATGCCAAAAGAGGGATGCATCAGCAAGAATATAAACTCACAACTGGCCAAGTACTGGCTTGATGGTCAGGTCAATATTTGTGGATATTGGCAGGTATCTGAAAGTAATTTTCTTTAATGAATTTAGGCAATAGATAAACGAGACTATTCTGGGTCCTCTGTTCTCTGAGATATGATTTTCTTCCCAGTAATCTCCAGATTTTTTTGTGGGGGGATTCTTTAATCAAATATTAAAAGCACAACTAAATATAAATGTTTGAACTTCTCCAAATGGCTATCTGGTTGACTTCTGAAGATATGCATGCCTGTTAATATAATATACTGCAATATTTTCTTGCAGATTCAACCTCTATATTCAGGTATCAAAACAAAAAAACATTACAAAACATTATGCATCTCTCAAATGAAATGCTTGTATCAGATTAGGTGAGGGTTCAAATTGACACGCTTGATAAGAGCTGCTACCTGTTATTTTTTTTCATTGCCATTTGCAGATTTTCTCCCCCTTCACTTTCAAGCAAACATCCCACAAAAGATCTTATAATAATTCATAGAATTTCATTGCCAAAGACCTTTAAATAATGGTTTGATATAATACTGTATGCTTTCTTCCAGCAGCCGTTTTTCTATTCCATGTATTTTAAATTATGTAATTATTTAAATCTCTCCTTTATTTACCACTTTCCCATCATTTCATTTAAAAGGCATCATGACTATCCCAAATCATATTGTTTATTGCCTTTTCTCTCTCTTAAGATGTTAGCAAATGCTCCGCTTCTGAGCCCTGGAGGTGAAACTCCTCAAAGCACTTCAAGGTTATGAATTGCAAAATTCTGCCTTTCTATTATTTCACAGTAAGCAAGAAAGAAGAGAGTAGTACATTGGATTAAAAAAAGAAGCCCTCAATTCAATGGCTCAGCTAATAACAAAGAATTCTTTAACTGTACCTAAAAAGCAAGTCAGCTTTTACATAAATAGAGGAGGAGGGGGTGAAAGAAAGACAACAATAATGCCAAAGCCATAATTTTCAACAAGAACTCAGGGAAATGCAGAACTGGGCAAAGGTGATAAACAGTATAGAAAGTAACTAAAAAGCAACAACAACAGCTTAGAATTAAGCATTTGATGCAGGTTTTTTTTTAAAAAAAAAAAAGCATTTGAAAGGGCTAAATATTAAAAGGATAATTGATGTTTGCTTCAAGCTTTTTTTTCCCTTCTTCTTCTCCTCTCCCCTCTTAGGATGGTATAGAGTTTACAAAGTCAGCTTTAATTAACATTATTTAAAAATAGTTTATTTGCTAGGAGGGGGTCACAGCTCCACCTAATCCCACTCCTTTTCTTCCCATGTAATTGGCAGCCAATGTGCTTGTTGATGGCTTGTCATTTGCATCTTGTATAATTGGAAGCAAATCTTAGAATTTGTTCGTTTTCTTAGCGCTTTTGAAGGAGGTAACTATCCTTACAGATAGGGTATTGATGTAGTAGTTTTGGTTTTAGACGGGAGAGAACCAATTTTAAAACCAACTCAAGATAAAACTCACTCAGTGATTTTGGTGCAGGCCTTCTCTTTCAGCCCACAGCCCAGTCAACTTCACACAGTTGAGAGACAAAATCTTCAGAGATGCCACATTGAGATCCAAAGGAAAAGATAGAATATCAATGACAGATAGCTAGATAGCTACATATCTGGATGGATGGATGGATGGATGGATGGATGGAAGGAAGGATGGATGGATGGATGATGGATGGAATACAAATGTTAGATATCAATAATAGTAATATAAGGCTACACATTGCTAGAATGAGTTTAATTTCCTTATGGAAAAAATTAACAGTGAATTGTAACAATACAAGCAAATTGTATTGTTGGTATGTGTTTGTTCTAGGAAGCATTAACAGAGTGACAGCTACAGAAAAAAACCCTGCCCGTAAAGGGGTCATGAGTCTTTCAGCATTACAAATAACCTTCACATTTTATGTATTTAAAACATTTATATAGCTGCTTTCAATCAAAATAATTAGAATTTTTATTATTTGTATTCAAAAAGGATTTTCCCTAACTTATAAAGAGGTTAAAAAAATAGGGCAGGAGATTGTGCTTTCAGACTTGCAAGATTCTGTTAATGTACCCTTATAATAAAAAAGAATTAGCTCATCTAGTCATGCTTCCACCCTCGTCTTCTCTAGCTGGGAAATCTGACAAGATCCAATCAATCTGTTCCAAGAGATCATGGTAGCAGAAGACAGATAAGAACAATAATCTTTTCTGAATGAGGGCATGATCTGTAGAGGTCTGAATTGAAGGGAAAGACTCCTAAGTCCTAAAATTCTCTGCAAAGTTTGCAATACCTGTTTTTCCCCTCTCAGTAACTTTCAACTCCAAAAAGTACAAAAAGGGGGCAAAATTCATCCATTGTACATAGGTGATTCTCAAAGCCACAAAAGGAATGTTTGCACCTATCCTTTTATTAAATGATTAATGTATATTTAGGCCTTGAAAAAAATCAACTTCCAACCCAAGGTAGTTTTTCATTCTGCTTTTGGATAGGCTACTACCAAGAGGAATAACTCATATTTATGAACAGGGGGGCTTCTCAGTTCAGAGGCTGAATACCTAATTATACAGAGGGGTTGGGTCTCACTCTGGAGCATCAGGAAGTGGGGAATAGCTTAAGGTGACCAGACGTCCCGCTTTTGGCGGGACACCCCCACTTTTCAATGCATTTTCCCACGTCCTGCCCGCCTTTTTAAAAGGCACGCTTTTTTTGGCGCTCGCAGCTCCCGCCCATCAGCTGCTAGCTTGCTGGGCTGGCTCATCGTTCTGTTCTCTATTCTACCGATGAGCCAGCCCAGCAAGCTAGCAGCTGATGGGCGGGAGCTGCGAGCGCCAAAAAAAGTGTGCTTTTACCTACCTACAAATTTAAGCCAGCCCAGCCTGCCACTCACTGATTGGATTGGCCTGGACTCCAGCCAATCAGTGAGCTGGCTGGGATGGGAAATTTTCAGCACGCCTGCGCGAGTCTCCATTTCCTTTCGCCAAAAGACGAAAGAGGTTGCAGCTGCGCTGACTGGTGAGTATTAAGAGCCGCGAGTGGATGGTGTGAGATCGCTGCCTGGTAGCTGCCAGAAGCCGCTCCCGGCCGCGGGCCCCTGCCCTGCCGCGTCCAGCGTGTCTTCAACAGCAAGCGGGTTGCCCGCCCGCCTAGCTGCATTGCCCACACGCGCGGGGATTCAAGAAATCCAGCCGGATACTTTGAATCCCCGCGCGTGTGGGCAACGCAGCTAGGCAGGGGGGGGGAGCTTCGCTTGAGATGACCATGCTATGCCCTCCATAGCCTGGTCCTCCCAAGCAGAGCCCGCCTAGCTGCGTTGCCCACACGCGCGGGGATTCAAGAAATCCGGCTGGATACTTTGAATCCCCGCGCGTGTGGGCAACGCAGCTAGGTGGGGGAGGGGAGCTTCGCTTGAGATGACCATGCTATGCCCTCCATAGCCTGGTCCTCCCAAGCAGAGCCCGCCTAGCTGCGTTGCCCACACGCGCGGGGATTCAAGAAATCCGGCTGGATACTTTGAATCCCCGAGCGTGTGGGCAATGCAGCTATGCGGGGGGGTGGGGGACTCCGCTTGGGATGCCGGGTCATGCTGTTGAAGATGCGCTGGACGCAGCAGGGCAGGGGCCCGCGGCCGTGAGCAGAGCCAGCCACTGCTCCCAGTTGGGACCAGACGCCCTTAACTTAGCAACCCTGCATTGCTCGTAATCTTGAGGCTCCACGCGAAAGGGCTGAACGCGGAGGAAAGGAAGGCGCGTCGGGCATCCAGATCGCAGCGAGGAGAAGGAGGAGGAAGGTATTTATTATACTTGTATTTATTATACTGTGGATTTGGTCTGCATCAACCTGCCGCCTCCCCTCACCAGGCAAATCGCGGTGAAAACTCTGGGTGAGTCTCCGTGGAGAGCTTGGCGGGCAGCTGGCTGGACTTCTAAGAGGTGGGGGGGAGCGGCAGCTCCTTGAAATGGAAAAAGGCTTGCTTCCTCCCCCTCCCCCAAATGAGACCGGGTTCCCAGCAGCGGCTGCTCGGATTTGCCATTTGAGAGAGAGAGAGAGAGGGAGGGAGGGAGGGGGAGAACGCGAGTGTGTGTATCCCTCCTTCCTTCAGCCCAACACTCTAGCCCGGCTTGGCTCCCGCTTCGTCTCTCCTGCCTCTTCGCTTCTCTGTTCGATTGTTGAAAGTGGGAGCCAAACCGGGTCATTCCTTCCAAGAGGCAAGTTTCCCATTGAATGACTCGCTGCCCTAGACCCTCTGCAGTCCCTCTCATCTGGCCAGAATGCCAGCAAGAGTGTTGGGCTGAAGGAAGGAGGGATACACACACTCATGTTCTCCCCCTCCCTCCCTCCCTCCCTCCTTCCCTCTCTCTCTCTCAAATGGCAAATCCAAGCAGCCGCTGCTGGGAGCCAGTCCCATGCCTTCTCCCAACCCCCGCCCCATTCTCTTAGCTACGTTCTGCCTTGTGATTGCTGTCTCCAGGCTCTCCTCTCCTATTATCGTGGAAGGTGTCTCATTTGGGGGAGGGGGGGGCATGCCTTTCTCCATTCAACAGATCCAATATACAGAGTTTTATTTTTTGGCCCTAAAAATATTGTCACTGAGGATGACAGAAATTTCTTCATCATTGCTATTGGCCTCAAGTAGCAAATAATTAAACATGGTTTTTAGTGTACTTAGTTAGCGATCTGCTTTTTAACATTACATGGTATCAGTTTCAAGAATGCATGCAATCCTGAAAATTTGTAACAAACTTGTTGAAGGGCCTATGAAATATTTTCTAGTTTAGTGTAGAATAAGTATTCTTAATAAAAGAAAAAGTCATTTTTATTTAATCAATTGCATTCCTGTTTATAATGGCATTAATTAACTAAACTGGAAATAAATCTATGTTTTGCTAGAGTTTTAAAATTAAAAAACCTTACATTTTGTTGCTATTATTTTAATCAGAGTTTTGCCAAGTGAAATTTTATAATGGTTCCTCATGTCTCTGTAATTTTCTAAATCTCATCCAGAAGTACCACAGAATCTGGCATTTTCAGCAGAATGATGCTGATGCTAATAAAACATCCTGATTTTTGGTGAAAGGATGGAAAGAGGAAGGAAGGAGGAAGAGAGATCTAAAGTGCAGAAAGACAGAAGGCAGATAGGCAAGAGGAAGGAAGGAAGCCTGGCTCTTTCTCTGCACCTATATTGGGAGGGGGGAATAGGGGAAATGCAAGCAGCGAGGCCAGCCTGCCCCCTTCTTTCTCCCACCCACCCCCTTCCCAATGGGACAAGAAGGTGGAGGGCTGGTCTTGCAAACGGGGATCAGCGCACTCGACGCCTCCCCCTCCCCTGGGAGGAGCTCTGCAGCGGGACAGATGAATGGAGGGGGAGATCGCCCCTTTCTCCTCCGAGCCCCCAAACCCCATCTTCCCTGGCCTGCACCCCTGTGCCCAGGCTCCTTTGGGTTTGGGTGTAATCCAAATGCGTGGAGCAGGGGATCCCCGGGGCGGAGGCCTCCCGGTGCAGCAACGGTCTTCCGCAGCCGACGTGGAAGGCAAGCCAGCCCTTCAAAGTCATGCCGGCACTTTAGCGTGCCCCTCGGCCGCCATTCAGCGAAACATGTTTCGCTGAATGGTGGCCGAGTTCTAAACTGCCGGCATGACTTTGAAGGGCTGGCTTGCCTTCCACGTCGGCCTGCGCGGAAGGCAAGCCAGCCCTTCAAAGTCATGCCAGCACTTTAGCGTGCCCCTCAGCCACCATTCAGCGAAACATGTTTCGCTGAATGGTGGCCGAGTTCTAAACTGCCGGCATGACTTTGAAGGGCTGGCTTGCCTTCCGCGCAGGCCGACGTGGAAGGCAAGCCAGCACTTCAAAGTCATGCCGGCACTTTAGCGTGCCCCTCGGCCGCCATTCAGCAAAACATGTTTCGCTGAATGGCGGCCGAGGGGCACGCTAAAGTGCCGGCATGACTTTGAAGGGCTGGCTTGCCTTCCGCGCAGGCCGACGTGGAAGGCAAGCCAGCACTTCAAAGTCATGCCAGCACTTTAGCGTGCCGGCAGGCAGGGCTGGAGCGAGCGAGAGAGCGTGCTCCGTCCCGGTGGGTGCATGAGTGGAGCACTTTTCCAGCGCTCCTGTGCCTGGAGAGCTCCGTCTGCATATGAGCTCGGAATCCACCGCTTGCGCTCCCTTGCTCCACCCCGCCACCTGCCTTCCCTATCTAGCAGAAGTAGCAGAGTCGCATCGAGCGCCGCTCTGCCTTCCTCCGCGCTCTTTCCGCCCGGATGCCCAAAGCCTCCCAGCCCACCCGGCCCGGGGCGAGTCAGCTGCAGTGCAGCGGGCGGCGATCCCACCACCATCCACCTGCTCACTTGCCCCGCCCATCACTTACTCTGAGTTCGAAGAAGAAGCGGCGCCCCAGGTGGCTCTTTTCGCGGAGGCTTTCCCACGGCTTGTCTGGAAGTGGGGCTGGAAAGGCGAGCTCACTCCCCCGCCCATCTGCCCGCTCACTCGCTACGCTACCCCGCCCATGCAAGCAGCAGTCGAAGAAGGCGCCAAAATTAAGCGGGATCTTTTGGGAATGGCCTGGGACATGGGAAAAATTATGAGAAGGCGTGGCTGTCCCGCCAAATGCGGGATGTCTGGTCACCCTAGGCTGGAGCCCACTGGAGATCCATTTTCAAGAACTCAGGAGATGAAGGAAAAATGGGACAAATCATTTTCAGCCCTCGTACAGGTGTTCTCATTGTCCTTGTTTTCTTTTTCCTCCTTTTCAGTAGGGAACTCTTCTTCCCCTCCAAGTAATTTGGGGGGAAAATATTTGGAGTTTAAACTAAATGTTCTAAACAATATTTGGAGTTTAAACTAAATAAATCACTGGAGCTTGCTTTTACATGCAAAGAGAAGACAGCAATCAAGATAAACAAATCTTACTCTATAAATTAGATTAGATACTTTATTATATAGAACAGGTGTGAAACCTTTCTTGCTTATAGGCTCTTCCCCCCCCCCCCTGTATTTTGCCTGGTTTTTGTGTTTTAAGGTAATTTTTTCTTCTGCTGTCTAGGCATTGGAACTTTGGAGAAGTAATTAGGGGATTGGAGACTAAAACATATAAAGAATGGTTGCTAGAATTGGGTATGTCTAGTTTAATGAAAAGAAGGACTAGAGAGTGACATTATAACAGTGTTCTGATATCTCAGGAGTTGCCACAAAGAAGAGGGGTCAAGCTATTCTCCAAAGCAACTGAGGGCAGGACAAGAAGCAATGGA
The DNA here is from genome assembly GCF_009769535.1 of Thamnophis elegans. NCBI lineage: Eukaryota > Metazoa > Chordata > Lepidosauria > Squamata > Natricidae > Thamnophis > Thamnophis elegans. The sequence goes on from NC_045544.1 coordinate 56,811,440, forward strand.
TGGAAACTAATCAAGGAGAGAAGCAACCTAGAACTAAGAAGAAATTTCTGACATTTAGAATAATTAAACGGTGGAACAACTTGCCTCTACAAGTTGTGGATGCTCCAACACTGGAAGTTTTTAAGAAAAGATTGGACTACCATCTGTCTGAAATGACGTAGGGTTTCATGCCTGAGCAGGGGATTGGACTAGAAGACCATCAAGGCCACTTCCAACTCTGTAATTCTAACTAAGTCTAACTAATTTTGCTCTCAAATAACAGCAGAAGAAATCTGCAACTATCTGACAGATGATGCCTCTATATACAGACCAGGGGTGGGTTCCTGCCAGTTCTAACCTCTTCTATAGAAGAGGTTCCACAAATTTACAATGTCATTTAGAACCGGTTCCAGCTCCCTACCCCCACCCGTCCGCACATCATCAAGATGAGGAGTGAGAGGATGAATTCTGGGAGTTGAAGTCCACAAGTCTTAAAGTTGTCAAGTTTGAACACCCCTGGGGGTTCTTTTCTAAAAGGTTAGGGGTGCAAGGGTCTTGCAACTTGACAGCTTTAAGACTTGCGTGCTTCAAATGCCAGACTTTCTGAGTCAACATTTTGGTTGCTAAGCAAGAGCGTTAAGTGTGTTTCACCACATTTTACAAGTTGGCCATGCCCACCCAATCACATGGCTGGCAAGCCACTCCAACCGGTCACATGGCTGGAAAGCCACTCCCACAAAGCAGGCCACACCTACAGAAGAGGTTCTAAAATTTTTTGAAATCCACCACTGATACAGACACAGAATCATCAGTAGTATTAATGCAAATAAATCAAACTATATTTGGAAACACAGTTCAGTAGTCTCCTGGATATGCTGCTGACTGGCTGTTCTCACCAAAAGTATAGGTTTTCCTTTTGGTAATACCCTTTTTGATGTTGCTACAATTTATGGCTTAACGCTGCTACCCACCTGCTAGTAAAAAGGCAAATATTTTTCTGGGTCCAGGAGAAAGAAAAGTAGCTGTGGTTGCAGGGCCATCATATTCCTGCACTTGGGGGTTCCAATTTCATGGAGGTTAGAAGTAGAGATTCTGTAGATATATCCAAGAATTCGTGGGGGTTGTATGTGGATGCTCTCTTCAGCTGAAGACAAGAGTGAGACTTTTTTTTGGTGGCTCAGGGGCTGAGACTGCAAAACACACGAAATAACAAAATATCTAGGTCTGAGGCTGATCGGTTCCCTTTCTTTAAAAAATATGATATGCTTATCTTAAGACTTGTATTATAATTTCTTATTGCAGAAAATGCCACTTCTCCCCAATTAAGGTCAAGAGAGACTCAGCACTCAGGAAATCATAAGAAGGACTAGGGGTGACTTGGCTTAATTTTTGAGGGGCTACCTCAGAGAGGAGGAGGTTGACCTATTCTTCAATAGATGATTTCCAAGATCCCTTCCAACTGTGTTATACTGTTATGTTACAAGATTAGTGATGATCAGCCCTTCTGGGAAGCTTTTAACAAAGCTGGATCTTTTTAAATTTATCTTTGACCTATCAATTAAGAGGAGAAGCAGCTGCAGAATATGCAGATGTGAATAGAAGTATTCTACTCCTAAGAGTGTTTTTGTTTTGTGAGATGGGTGGCTATATCAGTTTGAAAAGTAAATAACTATATCTCAATTTCACATCACAGCAAGCACCATGTTCCCATCATGTCTCTCAGAGAATTCTGTTATCTTGACTGCTTGTGGTATCTGTGCTCTAAAAAGTGTCACAGAGATTGGCAACCTTGTTAGAATGACACTTTTGAAAGCCCATGGCAAGATGCTGGCAAGATTGCTTCATGCCTGGCCACTCATTAAAATACCCATTTTCCAGATGAATTTGCCTTCAGGATTATGGGGGAATTTAAAAGGAGGGAATGATCACAGGAGATTTCTGGGTGGTAAGCCATTCACACCACCTCCCCAAAAGAGAGAGAAAAATAATCCCCACCCCTTGGTTATTAGGACCACTTGCAGATCCCTGGAAGATTCATAAGTGAATTGTAGCTTCTGACATCTTAAACGCTGTCTCCCTGCTGTACATAAATATCATGTTTATATTGCATATCTGCTGTATGTAAACATGAGGCTAACACAGCTGCTTATGTTTAATTCCATAATTAAATTTAATTTTTTAAAAGTCAAATGGGGCTACGGGCATTAGAAATAGTCAACGTAAGGAAGAAGACACCTCAGAAGCTCCCTTGCCTGTGAACTGCAGATATTGGAGCATTCATTTAGGATGAAGGAGAAACATAGGTAGAACACCAACAGAGCCAGCCCAGGAAGCCCAGGAAGGGCAAAAATGAGCAGTGTTAATTGGATTGTGTTGGTCATCTGCCCTGAGGGAGGGGGGACTCCTCAACTTTAATTAGGTAGGTGTAGTAGTCACCTACTATGGGCTGGTTGGGGAGACATACAGGTACAAACAGCTAACTTTGCTGTCCCTCTCAACTCTGATTCTGCCATGTCCCCAGTTCAGAGCACAGCACAGCACAGTCCATCACAAGCCTCCTTCCTCAGTTGGGGAAGGGATGGTTTATGATGACTTGGCAGAAGAATTAGTCACACATGACCCTCTCCTCTCTTTCTGCTGCCTGTCCTCAATTGCCACAGCTGAGTTATCCTCTCTCTTCCCTTCTGAGAAGATTGACTGAAGACCCAGAAAGCTCTGCTCTGTCCTAGTTGGAGACTTCTAAATGCCAAGGAAGGTGTCACGTGTCAGGTGTCACAGAGCAAATGAACCCCAGATTCCACATGGGTCACATGGTCTTTAACCCTGACTCTTTTTTGTTTTGTAAATACACCTTTACTACCCAGGGACCTTGTAACTTGGATTGAGTACTTGTGTTGGTGGGTGGACTTGCAATTGTTCCCTTTTAATTCCATAGCCGTGATAAAATAAATCCACATTTCATTTTAGGCGACATGCTGCATGGTGCCAAGTACTTTGCAGGGATCCCTTCTGTAGTTTTTGCAAAAACTCTGCAAGTATAACTCGTATTATTATTTCTGTACTGCAGAGTGAGAGGCAACATCTTAAATTCAGTGAAAACCTACCAGGTTCAGTGTAGGATTGGATCTGAAATGGCAACTCCTTCACAGCTGAGATTCTTACCTAGAGTACGACACCACTTCTGAATATAATTGACTTCTAAACGGACATTGAAAGGACCAGGTGACAAATGCAAAGACTACAGCATTAGGAAAGCAAAAAACCTGAACACAGTAACTCCTATTTTTACCCAAAGCCAGGGAAGGGCCCTGGATATTTTATATGTTGGAAGCCTCAAAGCAACGTTTCATGCAGAGACAGCAATTATAGCCTGAAACGCAGAGCCTGAGCGTTATTGCTCCAGGGAAGTCAACTCAGTTTCCTGCAGCTGGCTGCTTAAAGTGACAAAGGTGATAAAATCTGAAGGGAACCACTGAACAGGTGGTAATTATGAAAGACACAATGATGGCTAGTAGAGATATGTAACCGTGGAATAAAACACCACAGTTAGCTAGCAAGAGATTGTATAAGGTTGTTCTCCAGAGGTGTGCCTCCTGTTTGACAATTCAGGAATTGGAGGAAGATGAATGGCATCCCAAACGTCAGCATTCAGAGATATAATAGGTGAGCTGAGTTGCAAGGCAACATTCGAACAGTTTTTCAGAACAATGACTTCACATGGCTGGTGAATTTGTGCAAAATATGCCTCTGCAGAGGTCCAGCATGCTCCCTTTTGCATATTAGTCTATAATGTCTGCATGCAGTCTATGTGCTCAGGCAGACACCATCTCATTTAATTGACTTTCAGAAGTTTATGAAATGCATTAGGTAATACTTCCTGCCAACTTCCAGACTGAATATAAGGTCACAGAATAAGATCAGAGTATGTTCATATGTACGGCCGGCCGAGGAAATGCCATTTGTTGCTCTCCGAATTCTCCTTTTCAAAGAGCAATTAGGATATTACCTTTGGTCTTAAATACCATAGCCAGGGAGGGGAAGGCAAAGGTGGAATGGCAATATGTGTGTTGTGATATTACAATGCAAGCCATGTTGCTTATATACCGGTACCTCTATGCAATATTGTAGTGCAAATACTAAAGGGACAGGGTTGTTGTCACAACAGACATCAGGATTTTGGAGTCAACCTCGGTTCAAAATGGGCATCTTTGCAGCCACTGTTCTGTCGCTAGTCTTCATTATTAAAGTTGGAGGGAGTATTTATGGGCCCTGATGTAGAGAACTTCAGGAGACAGGATAATCCAGTTCCAGTGACACCACATTATGGCAACTGAGATTCTACCTGTGTGAGAAGGCATTTCTGATTCCATGACAATCAAATCCCTGTCCCTTTTAGAAAGTGCAATGCATGGTAAAAAGGTGGAGGCTTTGATCTCCTAGTCCCAGCCACCATTTTGAAACTAATGACTGTCACTGTGGATACCCCTGGTTAAATGCCTGTTGCAAAGTGGGGGTCCTGTCTTATGATCTTGAGTCATATTAACTTGAATTGAATGTTATTTGCTTCTAATGAGACCACACAAACCCAACAGCGTGTTATATGACTATATAACTGACTAGTTATTGCCTAGCCTTTCTATACTATGGGAAGGTTTGGCTTGTTTGGTTTGGTTTGTTCATATGTTCACTTCGTACAATGCTTTCCACTATATAATCGAAAAGTTGGATCACTCATGGACTATTGGCTATACCTCCTGATGTCTATCTGCTAAGCTATTTATGTAAAAGTGTTGTACAGATATGTAGGCACACTCTTCCATGATGGGATAAATTTTATTTCCCTAACTAACAGAATGATTATATTTACATATGGATATATATATATATCAAGACATCTCCAATTCTACGCGGGAGAAAACCCGAACAACTAGAGACTTACATACTAACACCCGCGAAAACCTCAGAAAACATATATATATATACATATATATATATACATATATATATATATATATATATACACATATATATATATAACATATATATATATACACATATACATATATATACATATATATACATACACATATACATATATATATATATACACATATACATATATATACATATATATACATACATATATATGTTTTCTGAGGTTTTCGCGGGTGTTAGTATGTCTCTAGTTGTTCGGGTTTTCTCCCACGTAGAATTGGAGATGTCTTGGCGACGTTTCGACGAAGTCACATTCGTCATCTTCAGGCTGCTGCTGACTACTTCAGGTTTGGTGTTTCCAGGAGTAGTGAGTTCCACTATATATATGGATACACACACACACACACACACACACACACCTGCATGTATATCAATGCATCATGTTCTGCTAATGGTACATTCATGTACTAGAGTATAAAGTCAGTGGGAACAATCCGTGTCCACCCATGCTCCAGGGATTAAGTAGATGCACGGTGGAGAATATTTGATACTGAACCCACATCTCCTCCAAATGAGGTTGGCAATTGTTGGCACTGCTGTGTTGATGAACACTGCCAAGATCATAAGCCAGCTGGCAGAAGGAGTGCAATATCCCCCCTCCCCAGTTCTGGCGTAGCAGTAGATTTAGATTTTTTTTAGATTTTTAGATTTTATTAATATTTGTAGGCCGCCCTTTTCCCTGAGGGGACTCAGGGCGGCTCACATAAAATCGGGGAAGGGGAATACAGACATTAAGATAAGACATATAATAAAATAGTAAACAACATACATTCATCATTCGGGAGGGGAACTATCCTTGTCCCCAGGCCTGACGGGCGAGCCAGTTCTTCAAGGCTGTGCGGAAGGCCTGGACGGTGGCGAGGGTGCGAATCTCTACGGGGAGCTCATTCCAAAGGGTCGGGGCTACTACTGAGAAGGCCCTCCTCCTTGTAGTTGCCAGCCGACACTGGCTGGCCGATGGTATACGGAGGAGGCCTAATCTATGTGATCTTATTGGTCGCAGGGATGTAATTGGCAGAAGGCGGTCTCTCAAGTATCCAGATCCACTGCCATGTAGGGCTTTATGGGTGACTAATAGCACCTTGAAGCGCATCCGGAGATCGACAGGTAGCCAGCGCAGCTCGCGGAGGATAGGTGTTATGCGGGTGAACCGAGGTGCACCCACAATCACTCGCGCGGCCGCATTCTGTACTAGCTGAAGTCGCCGGATGCTCTTCAAGGGCAGCCCCATGTAGAGCACGTTGCAGTATTCCAGCCTAGAGGTCACAAGGGCCCGGGTGACTGTTGTGAGAGCCTCCCGATTCAGGTAGGGTCGCAACTGGCGCACCAGGCGAACCTGGGCGAATGCCCCCCTGGTCACAGCCATTAAATGGTGGTCAAACGATAGCTGTGAGTCCAGGAGGACTCCCAAGTTGCGAACCCTCTCTGAGGGGTGTAGAATTTGACCCCCCAGCCTGAGTGATGGAATATTGGTCGAATCTCTGGGAGGGAAACACAACAGCCACTCGGTCTTTTCTGGGTTGAGCACGAGCTTGTTAACCCTCATCCAGTCCATAACAGCTTCGAGTAGGGCTATTCTTCATCCATCCGGTCTCTGTCTCTCTTTCCCTTTAAATCCAACCCAGCAGTAGATAATTGTAACTGTAGGAATAGCACATTTGGAGTGAAATGATTCCAATAAGTGCTGTGCTCCAGCCAGCACATGGGCTTCCGGCTGCTTTAGCACTGTGCTTAGCAAGAATTGGTCTCCAGTGACCTATCCCATCATCCTTTGATTTCTGTCTCGGAACCTTCCCTGTCTCCTAATCTATGCTCAGTTTCCCACTAGCTCGGCAGCCTTGCTGGCATAATGGAGATAATTTTTTTATCTCTTTGACGAAGTCCCAATCGCCATCTCATCCCATCCAAACCAGATTTTGAATTGTATTTCTGCAGGAGATGATACTTATCGTCTTTTGACCTACTTGCTTTGAAGCACCGGCCCAAGCCAGCCTTATCTTCCAGAGCCATCAGCAATTCCTGCTCCCGTTTCCACATTATATTTATGCTCATGTGCACCTCCTGGGCTCCCCAGAGGGGCATAAATTCTGCTTGCCAAACCCTTTGTCACCTCTCCCTCAAAAACGGATGGCTTCAAGGTCAGCCAGTTACCTTGTAATGTACCGCTTAACCTGATTTGTGGAGGCCAAGCTCTGAATTGCTAAAAATAAGACTTAAGGAAAGGAAAGCTTGCAAATTAAACTGCCTAGCTTATTTGCCATAAGCATAGAAATTTCACTGCCCCCAAAGAGCTTGAAAGCTTTATGCTGGAACTCCCCCTTGCCCATGAAGAAAAAAAACCAACTTATTTTGATTTGCTTATTTTGATATTATGATATTTTGAGTTATGATATTTTTCATAACTCTAGGTTTTCTCCTCCACATTTACAAATCCACACCAAAATATGTAACCAAAATAGAAGATGAGGTGGGGAGAGAAAGAAAATGTGAGAAAGAGATGATAGAAAGCAAATATAGATAGCATAACATAATTCTCATCAAACATAAGGAGAAATCCTAATTAGAGCAATTGGATTAACAAGATGTCACTGGAAACGCATGCTGAAAATAGAAAGGAAAACAAATGTTAGCAATATAAATGAAAAGATGGATCTTAATTTTCTCCTGGTAAGATGAAGATTGAAACAATGTTATTAATTATCCGAATCAAAGCTTTGGCTTGGAACTAACAGCCCTGTTCCTTTTCCATCAACAGGGGTAGAATATAGTATAGCAAGCAATAAGAAACAACAAAATAGAAAAACCTGAAAAGGGACAATTTTGGGAACTCTTGAAAAAATAACTGAACAATTGGTGAAGAAAGATCTCGGAGAATAAGGTTGGGGGTAAAGGTGTGAAGGACTGGAATTTAGGCATGTAAGTAGTAGCAAGGCTACAAAAAGCATTATTTTAAAATCCACTTTTTACTCTGAGGACAGCTGACAGGAAGTGATAGATTTATCTACACAAAATAAGCCCAGAATGGTCTTTAGATTGCAGGTCTAATGTAGTCTTCAAAGGTTCTGTATCTAGTTCATAAACAGCTTTGGATAACCCCAATGTTGTCACTCCTCTCTCTTCCAATCTAGTAATCTCTTCCAAACTACCCATTCAGTAGTTTGAGCTGATCATGAACATACTGTAAATGGAAGCTCCTGCCAGGTATGGGGAAGACCACAGCTCCTAGTGCCGTGATGGCAAACTTATGGCATGTGTGCCCAAAGTGGCATGTGAAGCCATGTCGCCCAGTACGCACAGCCTTGCCTGTTTGTCTTCTGGGTATCTGGCATGCATGTTCGTGCAACAATCAGCTGTCCTTTGCACATGTGGCAGTGCCAAAAATTGGTGTGCGCATGTGTGCCAGACAGCTGATTGTTGGGGTCGCATGTGTGCCAGAACCTGGAAGTTAGGCTTTTCTAGAATGAGGCCCCAATGAGCTCAGCAGTGTGCATCAGTGGTTCCGCGCAAACTTTTCAGCACTCAGTGCCAAAAAGATTCACCATCACTGTCCTAGTATATGTTCAAGCAACCACAAAGTCTGCAACACACTCCCTTCCAGGTGTTCAAAACTGGAAAACAGGTCACTTCTGGGTAGGGAAGAGCTAACATCCCCTAGCCAAACACTACTTTCCTTCTACCTGCCCCAAAGGTTTCCTATTTTAGTTTCTAAATTATGTATGAAAAGAAAGAGTACATGGAGGTGACTGCATGATGAACTGACTGCCTGTTCACCTCTGCCTTGTTCAACTCCTACTGTGAAACTTACAGAGAAGCATTACGCTCCCTCTAGAGGTTTCCTCAACAGAGGTTCAAGATAAAGAACTTACTCGCTTGTTCCCTAACTGTTGCATGGAGATGCTCCACTAATCAATTTTATGTTTAATTAACTTATTAAATGTATATGCCATCCATCTCACTACCAAGTGACAAATTTTAGGGACATGGCTTCATGACATTGTCTTCCCCAGGCCATTGAACAGGGAGCTTAACTCTGGCCTGCAGATTCTAATGTGAAAAGTAATCCAACATATATTTGATTGTGCATATGATCAAGAGCATTTCACTGATGATGTGGTTCATGTCTTAGTCTGACTTGGTCCTTCCCGCTCCCATTGGTCATTTTAGAATCAAGTCGGGCTGGAAGGGACTTTCAAGGTCTTCTAGTCCAGCTCCCTGCTCAGGCAGTGGATCCCATACCATTTCAGACAAGTGGCGGTCCACACTTTTCTTAAAAACCTACAGTGATGAAGTACCCACAACTTCTGAATGCAAGCTGTTCCACTGGCTAATTGGCCTCAGGAATTAGGAAGTTTCTTCTTAATTGCTTCTCTCCTAGATTGGTTTCCATCCATTGTTTCTTGTCCTGACTTTTTAAGCTGCTGGGGGCACCCTCCCCATTCCAGTTCCTGGCCACTGGTTTCCTGGCCATTTCAGCTTTTGTCAGTGAGAGTCATTCTTTCAAACCATGCTCTCCCCAACCCCTGGCTGATAAAGAGGCTGATAAATGCTCAGGGGAGTGGAAAGAGAAATATAGAGCAATGGGTTTTTTTTAATCCACTTGTCTTCATTTGCACATATGAGTTTTCTGTAGCTGCCCTCTCCACAGGAACAGCTCTCCATTTGAGACTAAGTCAGCATCAACCCTGCTGACATTAGGAAAGCTGCCAAGGGCTGGCTTTTCCAGAAATCCTTTGAGGACCAGTGGTATATTGTTTCTGCTAGGAGTGTTTTCTGTCATGGCTAAGTGGCTGTTGTTATTAAGGTTGGGAGGGTGATCTTTTTTTGTTAAAATTGCTCTATTTCATGTTTGTATCATTTGCAACCCCATTCAGAGCTTTTGCAAAACTGAGTAGCACATAAATTGCTGCAGTGCAATAAAAAAATAAACTCGAATTGGCAAAGGGATGCTTCTCCCCCACCACCCCTATCCGAGGCACACATTTTTCTTGCCAAGCTTCTGGCAGCTGAAGAAAAGCTGACCATGTTGTATTGATCTTCTCCCTCTCTACCTATCAGCCTTCTCCAAATCTGGTTTTGACAGATGTTTCAACCAGTAAGGATAGCCATCTGTCAGAACTTGGCTCCTCCCTAGCCCCAGCCTATTCTACGTTAAGAAGAAGGATCAGTGGGTATTTCTCACCAGCTGAAGGTGTTTGGAGGGAGGCCAAAGCAAAGCTAGGGGGTTCCACCATTCACTTTCCCTAAAGTATTACCACTGTAAGGCAAAACAGCTACCTGGCCTTGTTACTGTGATACAATGAGGGCAAGCATAGATTTCCATCAACATAAGCATTGGAAGGAAACTTTTTAACACAACTGTGAAGAAGAGTGAAAACCCAGAAAAAGCACAGGTGGCCTTCAACTTACAACAGTTTTTTTTAGTGACCAAGTTACAACAGCACTGAAAAATAACATGTTACCATTTTTTCACACTTACAACTGTTGCAGCATTCCCATGGTCACATGATCAAAATGTAGGCACTTGGCAACTGATTCATATGTGTGATGGAGTCTCAGAGTCACATGATCCCCTTTTGAGCCCTTCTGAAAAGCAAAGTCAATGGGGAAGCCAGATTCACTTAACCACCGTCTTACTAACTTAACAACTGCAGCAATTCACTTAAGCATTGTGTCAAGAAAGATCATAATATGGGGCAAAACTCACTGAACAAATGTCACACTTAGCAATAGAGATTTGGGGTTCGGTTGTGGTGGTTAGTTGAGGACTACCTGTATCAACTCCCTGGGAAGCTCTCAGTCAGATAAAAAAACCCTTGTCTTTCCTTCAAGGTGTTTACTTCTGCTTGGTCTAAACCTCTTAATTCCTTTGAAATGATTTTATGTGAATTTGACAGTGTTGGCTTTGTTTTTACATCACTGTTGTGTAATACTTTTAATTCTGTTTCCTCAAACAACATTAAGCCCCCAAAGAAAAAAGAAAGCATAAATCTATCTCCAAATATAAATTTATCTCTGTCTGAGTTTGCAGTAGAAATCACATCCAGAAAGCACACACAGAAAACTGATTCAGCAGGATTCATCAACTTCTTTATATACATAATAACACATGAATAAATGTACAATACCAACAGCAGATTCTTCCAACAGGGTAGAGAGGAGAGATTGTTTCAGTTCAGAGTTCAGAGCAAACTAGTATATTAGTTTCTTTTCAGAGCTGAGCATAGAGCTAAGCCACGCCCTTTGTTCTTTTTCCCAAACAAGCTCCATTGGCCGACCTGTTACCATTAAGGTGACCAGATTTTCAGATTGGTAAAGAGGGACACCTTTGATGGGGGGGGGGGTGATTAAAAATTTTATACGGAGCAACCAAAATTTTCACACAACACAAAAATAGTATTGCAATATTTTTTAAATTTCAACATAACTACAATTTACAAATAAAAATTGTAACTGTTGCCAAACATCAAAATTTTGATCACGTGACCATGAGGATGCTGCAATGGTCGCTAAGTGTGAAAATGGTCGCTAAGTGTGAAAAATGGTCATCAGTCACTTTTTTCAATGCCATTGTAACTTTGGTCACTATACCACCTTTCTTGCCACAGTTCTTAAGTGAATAACTGCAGCTGATAAGTTAATAACATAAGTGAATCTGGTTTCCCCATTTGACTTTATCAAACGGTGATTATATGACCCCAGAACACTGAAACCATCATAAATACGAATCTGTTGCCAAACATCAAAATTTTGATCGCGTGACCATGAGGATGCTGCAACGGTTGCTAAGTGTGAAAATGGTCGCTAAGTGTGAAAAATGGTCATCAGTCACTTTTTTCAATGCCATTGTAACTTTGGTCACTAAGCCCATTATACCACCTTTCTTGCCACAGTTCTTAAGTGAATAACTGCAGCTGGTATTTTGTATTTTGGATAGAATCTTTTTTTAAATAGCCTAAGACAATTTAAAAAAAGAATCCACACAGAATAAATTGAAGTAAAACATTTCAAATATTCTTTCTATGCACAATATATTTCAAAGTATTGTGCATAGAATTTTTAAACATGGTTTCACTTTAATTTATTTTGGATAGAATCTTTTTTTAAATAGTCTAAGACAATTTAAAAAAAGAATCCACACAGAATTTTAAAAAATCCTATGCACAATAAATAAAATATTATTTTAAAATACATTAAAAAAAGAAAAGAAAAAAACCCAGCTCACTTACCAGCAGGCTTGCACTCCAAGTGTACCCAGAATGATGTAGATGTTAATACAAAGAACTGAGCAAATTGAAATGGTGAAATTAGTCAGGGAAACATTTTTCAAAGAAACGTTGACACCATTTTTTCTAGACCTCCAACCTCTGTGCCCCTCCCCTCCGGAAAATCCAGGAAGTTAACACTCGCGACCTGTCTAGCCACATGTTTCCTGGAGCTCTATGGTACTTGGTCATTTTTTCTTATAAAATGAGGTAAAAGGGGCGCGGGGGGGTCCGTTTTGTTGCTTTAACGTTTTAATATCTTCAATGAAAGTACTGAGACAGAGAGAGGTTAGACAGGGTGTCTTTTGTCTTGCCCCGGTTAGGATTGCTTAAGCAAATCCACTGGGCTTTCAACATGAAGCCAGAAAATTGGGACTTTTTAAAATCGGCCCGGGACACAGGACAAATTGTTATAAAGCGTGATTGCCCCGCTGAAATCGGGACGTCTGGTCACCTTAGTTACCATGTCTCTGCCAGTTCATGAATATTCTGACAATCTCCTAGAGAAGCTCTCAGTAACACCTGATCTTCAGAATCAGCTTTTTAAGCCCAAACTTTCTGCTTAAGCATTTAGAAACAGCTTGTTCCTTTTCTAATATTTCTCTCTCATCTGCCCATGTTGATATGCAGTCACCTTAATGTATCCTCCAGATTAACATATTAGCCAACCTTCTGTATTCGTATACTGTTTGCTTAACTTTTGTTTGTTAAGGATCCCACCCTAGGTTGGGCACCTAGCATACAAAGCCATGAACCAGAGATTACAAATCACAAGTGCTTGAATTCACACAACATGTTAATGCAAACCAAACAAACCAGACTGAAACGTACTCCAATGTGCGAACTCCACAAATGTATCTTTGGAACTCGGATGGTATGTTCCCTCTGCTTCACTGAGGATACTACACTAGCCATATGGGGAACTATTTAGAGAGTGACACATCCCACACATGCTTAACAAACAAAAGGCTGATATAGCCCAGCCATATACGGTAAGTTATACAGTCAACAAATGCTTCATGGAGATGCTTCAGTCATTAAACATGTGCATGGAATAGGCATTGATTTGCTGAAAATTCGACAAAACTTCCTCAATCCTACAGAAATGAACACAAACTTATTGGTCATTTGAGAAGGAAGGCTCCAAAAAAGGAGACGATCAAGGAATGAAGGTCACATGCTATCCTTTTTCTCTTTGATGTGGAGCTACATTTCTTTATTTTATTTAACTTTTAAAAATTCTGTGACCAATCCTATGGCTCTGTTGCTCCATACAGCTAATTTATAAATTAAAATTTATTAAATATACAGCTGAAGTGCAACATATGACAGGAATGTGAAATCCTGAATATGGTCCATCGTGAGTGTGTGTCACTAGGTATTGTATAAAATAGGATTATGTACTTAAAATATTCTTACCTGCTTATATCAGCAATTTGACTTGAAATTCATGTCAAGAGTTATTTCTGCCAAATCTCCTAATATATGGGGTATTGAATAAATGGTGAATGAATATAGTGAATTTTGATCATCACAATACAAAGTAATATAGTAAATACAGAGAGAGGGGTGGGGGCAGCCACCCAATAACAAGACATTGCTATTTTCAATGAATAGTTTACTGATAAATAACAGCTTTTCTATTTATAGAAAACGGAGATATGTCAGATGGCTGCTTTTATGTTTCCCTACATAGGTCATATGACAGGTTATTTTGTTTAAAGCCAGTTCCTTTAAAAAGTGTGAAGAGGATTTTTATAAATACCTTGATTTTTTTATTGTGCCTACCTGGTGATTGCCTGGACAAGACCCTGCAGTTTTTGTGGTAACACTACAGAACTGGATTGCCATTGCCTCCTTCTGGATGGGGTGGGGAAAGGTGGGAGGCGAGAGAGAGGGGCAGGGCGGGGAGGGAGAGAGAGATCCAACCTAGCTCAAACAGCTGGTTTTGTGCCTAAGGAGGATGGTGTCATGGTTTGTAGTCTGGTGCCTTAACTACTACACCAGAATGATGCTCATTCTGAAATTTACCTGGAATATTTTGATACCTGGAAATTCAGACACTCTCACACCTCTACAATGACAGATGTATCTACTTGCTGTATTTTAAAAAGGGACTTTTGAATGTGCATGAAAACTCATCTTGTATATGTCTGTTTTGCCTTTATTACAAAAGTGTGTGTTTGTTTGCTTGTTTGAAACACTATATGAATAAAACTGGTCTTTCCAAGCTACATCCGCTGCAACAGAAATTAATGCAAGTATCGTGGTGGAAGCATTTGCAGATGACATCCTCAGATGTTATGCACAAGTTGCATTTGTGATTTAAGCAAAAATCCATCAATTCACTAACAAGCTGTTTCAATTAAATATTGCTTGGGCAGCAGTAGAAAGGTTATAGCAACGTTACAGGGGAAATAGAAGGATAAGAGAAGAAAAAAGTTAGTATGTGTGTATTTGTGCACCCATAAAAAATGAGAGTGATCATCTTGTTATCTGTCTGTTTCATTTAGCTTATCTTTAAAGAAATAAAGGCAAATATAAAGATTTTCCTTGTACAGATGTACTGCAATTTTAGATTTTGTACTGGATGATAATAGAAAAAAAGCCAGGACAATCCAAAGAACTGGGAGGCCCTCACAACAGTCACTCGCGCTCTTGTGACCTCTAGACTGGACTACTGCAACGTGCTCTACATGGGGCAGCCCTTGAAGAGTATTCGGCGACTCCAGCTTGTCCAGAATGTAGCCACGCGAGCAATCATGGGTGCACCTCGGTTCACCCATGTAACACCTATCCTCCGCGAGCTGCACTGGCTGCCTATTGGTCTCCGGATACGCTTCAAGGCGCTAGTCGTCACTTATAAAGCCCTTCATGGTATTGGACCTGGGTACTTGAGAGACCGCCTGCTGCCAATTACCTCCACCCGACCGATTACATCCCACAGATTAGGCCTCCTCCGAATTCCATCCGCCGGCCAGTGTCGACTGGCGACTACCCGGAGGAGAGCCTTCTCTGTGGCTGCTCCGACCCTCTGGAACGAACTCCCCATGGAGATTCGAACCCTCACCACCCTCCAGGCCTTCCACAAAGCCCTTAAAACCTGGCTGTTCCGACAGGCCTGGGGCTAAAGAAACGTTGCCCCCGTCTCGAATGGTATGACTGCTGTGTGTTTTAAACTATGTATTGTTTTGTGTCGTTTTTAATTTTGTCTGTATCCCCCCCCTTCCCTGGCTGAGTTGTGAGCCGCCCTGAGTCCCCTTTGGGGGAAAAGGGCGGCATATAAATAAAATCAACATTCAACATTCAACATTCAACTACCAATATTTTGGGAGTGCTCAGACATGGTTGGTTTTGAGAGAACCTGTGCCTGTGGAACCCATATGAACAGAGGGAAGTGATGGCAGAGAGATGTTTGCAAGGTCCTTTTTTCTTCAGATCTTTAATCAAACATCACCAGTTGTAAGTCTAAACCAGGGGTGTCAAACTTTGTCAACTTTAAGACTTGTGGACTTTAACTCCCAGACTTCATCAACCAGCCATGTTCCCATACAAGTCTTAAAGTTGACAAAGTTGGACATTCCTGGTCTAAACTCTCCCTTAGCTTTCAAGATAGCATAGAGGGCAAGGAGACTTGCTTCCTTTGGGTCTAATGCTGCTCTCAGTCTGCCCCTTGGCCAAGCTTGTCATGTTCTTTCATTGGTTTTTGTTCTGTTGATTATTCTGGCATCAGAAACTGTTAGGTTAAAGGCATGGGAAGGAGTTCTGTATACTAATCCCTCCCTGAAGGTTATGGACCTTCTGTCTGATCTCAGAAAAAAGATTGTCCACGAATCTTAGAAGACCACGATAGAGTTTGTTGGTATCAGTCAGAATTTTACAGAAAAATAAATTGACCCAAAACCTCCCCAAAACCTTCTACTTCTTCTTCTTCATCATCATCTTCTTCCTCTTCCTCCTCCTCCTCCTCTTCTTCTTCTTCACCTCCTCCTCTTTCTTCTTCTTCTTAAAATTGCTGAAAAAGATCAGAAATGTTTACAGACTGATGCAAATCAAATCGCCTTGAAATTCTCCTATTCTAGAACTACAACCTTCCACAAACAGTTCAGAAAAAAAATGTGTTGTGGCATACCAAATGCAATTTTTTTTAAAAAAAAAAACCCCAACCTTATAAATCAACATCTCCCAGTATTAGATAACTGTCTGAAAAAGCTCGCATTGAACTATCATGTAAAATGCATGTGTTAAGAATTCCATTCAAGTTGAATCACACCGAGCTTCATGCTGCATTTGTAAAATCCACAAAGAAGATATGAGAGCCTATTGCCCCCAGGCCTGTTATTTCATCCCCTGGATGCACATAAGCATATCAACCTTTTGTAGGATTCATCAGCAAATATCCTCCGGAGCACTTAGATAAGAGAGCACACCTTCTGCTGCCAGCTTTCTGCAGCACCACATTTGTTACGGTGGTGTCAAAAAATCTCCCACTAGGTAGGATACCTTGAAACACTACTCAGGTTTCCTTTTGCTGTGGCTGTTAGGAACTTCGCCAAGTGGCACACGGCGTTATTTACCTTAATAAAGAAATGCGGCACGTAATTTGTTTCAACCTGGGCAGAAATTAGCTGCAAAAGAAGTTCTGAAGCTTGCTCACTCATTACCAGCAGGCTCTCCATCTGCTTAATTGAAAGAGCAAATATTTGGAAACCTGTAAATCCTACAGCCATGATTTAAAATTAGGTCTCCTTGTTGCAAGATCTGGAAAGTGACTGTGGATAATTGTTAGGTTGTATTCCATGCACTTCTAATTATAGGACATTATGATCATATTCACTCATGTGCCATGGTGCTGAACGGAGCACGAGAGAGGAGAGAAATGATCCAAATAAAATGTCTCTTTTGAGGAGATGTACTGGGTGGCTCTTTGTTTGAAGATCAGAATTGAACAAAGGAGGGCAATGCATCTCCACAGATTTCTACCCAGACATACTGCCTGCTGCATTAGAAACAATGAGTTTAGCAGCCCGTGGAGATGCCATTTCTCTCCTCGGTGAAAACAGATGCTGTTGCTTCGCATGGTGAGGGTGCCATATTTCTAAAGTACATTCGTTCTATGGGCGCCGTCTCTAATTTGCATTCATGTGTGCATCACTGTTCATTTTGTAAAATCAGAGAATGGGACGGATGGAGTCAAAGGAATCAGGTTTCAAACAGTTCTTTGAAATTGGTTGACTATATTTAGCATGATTGACTACATACTTATATTTACTATGTTTCTTCACCCATTTCTGTCCCTGTCTCCATATGCAATTCCTTGAATTTGAAGAGGGGATGGTGGGGGCAAACGTTTAACCGAGTGCAAGTCACACCATTCTGAATTAACAATGTCAGTTTGTGAATACAGGTAACCCTCGACCTACAACAATCCCTTTAGGGACCATTGGATGATACAACGGCACTGGAAAAAAGTGACAAGACTGTTTTTTCCACACTTATGAGCATTGCAGCATCCTCATGGTCACATGGTCGAAATTCAGTTGCTTGGCAACTGGCAGTGACGTGCGGTGAGGTTTATGGCTGGTGAGGCAGCAATTTTTTTAGACTTGTGGACTTCAACTCCCAGAATTCCACAGGCATGCTCAGTTCCAATTTAAAGTGACAGCATTTGTTTTTCTCCTTTGCTAAATAAGTTTCCTTCTTTCTTTTTCTTTTTTTATCCCTTCCCCTCCTTCCTCCCTCCCTTCCTCCCTTGACCCTCTCTCAAACACACACACAAACACACACACAAAGGTGCACGAGGAGGATGAAGTTTGAATTCCTCCCCCTCCCTCCGACCCACACATACCTTTTCCAACTGTTTCAGAGAGGATTTCAACTCTGCTCTTGCCTGCCATCATGAAAAGAAAAAAAATGTAAAAGGAAAAAGGCAAGAGCTGAGGTCAGGCTGGGCTAGTTGCTGCCAGAGTCACCGTGGATGACTCTGCTTAACTGTTTAAAAAAGCCTCTAAAAAAGCACCCTCTATAGGAGGTGGCAGGAGATCAACGTGCCTCATCTACGTCAGGAATTTTTTGGCTTTTAACCCTTGCTTAACTCTGCTCAAGTGATCATAAAAAGTCAGACTAGATGAGGCACGTCATTCTCCTGCCGCTTCCTATAGAGGGTGCTTTTTAGATCTTTTTTAAACAGTTAAGCACTAAGCAGAGTCATCCACGGTGACTCTGGCAGCAACTAGCTCAGCCTGACCTCAACTCTTGCCTTTTTCCTTTTACATTTTTTTTCTTTTCATGATGACAGTGATGAGACTCTGCCTCCCCTGACTGCATGTCCCTGGCAACTGGTATACATATGTGACAGTTGAATGTCCCCATTGCACTGTCATGTGATCACCATTTGTAAACTTCCCAGCAGGCTTCTGACAAGCAAAGTCAATAGGGTAAGTCAGATTCACTTAATGACCAAATGATGCACTTAACGATTGCAATGATTCATTTAACAACTGTAACAAGAAAGATCATAAAATGGGGCAAAGCTCATTTAACAACTGTTTTGCTGAGCAACAAAAAAATGGGCCTAAATTGGGGTCATAAACCAAGGACTACCTGTAATACCCTTCTGTCATCCTTGCATATTCCAGTGCTTTATTTCCCGCTTGCAGGATCTCCTCATTCTACTCCAGTCCAGCAGCTTTTCATTAGTGTACAATTCAATGCCCTTTGTGAATTTTGAAAATGGATTAACTAGCTGACATTGTTAGGCAAGCACAGAGATGTGGTTGGGTAGGTTTACATGGAGGGCAGCAAATTCCCATTCAGTCCTATGAATCTGGAGAAGCTGTGGATGCTGAGGTTATTTAGATTGGGGACTAGATTCCAGACTTCCAGTTTAAAGCCAGTCAAACGGTTGATGAGTTAGTCATCAATTTTTGAAGTGGGACAGTGTTACAATGCAATTGGCATGAGGATAGGGGATCCTGGCTCCTAAAATTCTCTCTGGATTAAGATCATTTCTTAATCTCTTTGAATTTGCTTTGGAAGGATTAAGGCCTTTTGAAATGGCAGGCTTTACTGCATTTGATAGGTTATTCGCCTTCTTCTTAGAGAAAGAATTTTTAAACACCATTTCAAAGTTTTTGAAAAATATTGCTTTTGGGATTAAGCAACAAAAGTCTGCTTCCCGATTTTCAAAAGTTGATAACAGTTTAAGGATTCAGATGGTTTTCTCTTGTGGGAAATTTGTCATTGTTCACGTTTTTTAAAAAACATGATAATGGGACTTTGAAAGTACACCGAAAGAGCAACAAAACAATAAAGAGTACAGTTGAATAAAAAATGTAATATTTTAGCAGGGAATTCTGTGATTAAAATTTATGAAAAATAGTCTTGAAAATTTCAGAAATGATTGCTATATGAGCTGTTAAGGAAGTAATGAAAGAAGAACTAGTTACTCTGGATAGGTTTGGAATCAAATTGAATGTGGATATAAATATGGCATTGACAAAGATAAGAAAAGTATCCTTGCAAACAGGATGTTTCATGACCAAAGAAAAGAAAAGAAAAGAAAAGAAAAGAGATATGGAATTTTTAAATTGTATGTATTAAAAAAAATCTCTAAAAATATTGAGGAACTTTTTTTAGAAATGGAGGGTGGGAAATGAACTTTGTACTTTTAATTAAAGAGAAGTTACTTCTTTTTCTTTCTTTTTCACTCTTCCCCTTTTTTTGTAATTTGTTTAATTTCTATTCTCCTTATTTATAATCTTTAATACAATTATTGCTTTGATTAATTCCTTCTTATAGTGCACATATTTCCCTGCAGCTCTTGATTGATGAGGAAGTAGGAGATGTAGTCAAGAAGGCCTTTCTTAGCTTCATCTGATATGCCAGTTGTCCTCTTTCCTAGATTGGAGGGATCTCCTCTTCATATCTTAGTCACCCCACAGCTTAACAACTGCAACACGGTCCACATGAAGCTTTCTCAACCAGTTCAGAATGCAGTGGTATGTTCAGTGATGGGCAAGGTTTGGTATGGCCATATGACATCCCTGCTTCAGAAGCTATACTAGTTTCTAGTTTGTTTCTGGTTTAATTGATTTAAGTGCTAGTATGTTCTATAAAGCCCTGTTCAATTCTTTTCAATTCTGAATTGCTGGAATGAATGAATGAATGAATGAATGAATGACAAGTTTTCCTTGGCCCATTAAACTCAGACCACCGTGATTCCTCATTCTCTGTGTGTCTGATAGTATCACACACCAAAAATAAAGGAATCTAAGAGAAATAAAAATCCTATAATTAAACATACAGTGAGACAACATCATGACAGCTTCAATTTTCTCCTGTAATCCACAAAATGTAGAAATTTCTTCTTTTACTATGTATGCTCTTTTATTTTATCAAAGTTTATATGTTTCAGAAAGTTTGGGAAAGGTAAGCTGTTCTTTTCTTCACTCTCCAAAAAAGTGATAGGACCAATAATAAATGTAGTTGATTGGAAGGCATCTACTGTATATTAAAGTAGCAATGCATAACAAAAGTATTTCTTCTCACCGTCAAATTTCTCATCCATAAACCTCCTGCAGTGATCTTCATAATATGTGTCAGTGAAAAAGAAACACCTCCTATTATGGAACTCTTCAATAATGAAAATAGAATATTTTTGAGATTTTTGAAACAGATAGTCCAAAAGACTATCAAAAAACGGTTAATTTTGTGATATTTACAATGTGGCAGATAAGTGTTATGATTGTGTCCTAGCACTTGTAACCATTAGCTACACCTTTGGCAGCAATCGCAACACAATAACTCAGAGGTCAGAACTGTAAAGTCATACAAATCAGTTCATACCCACATTCCCATAAGCCAGTGGTTCCCAAACTTGGCAACTTTAAGACTTGTGGACTTCAACTCCCAGAATTCTCCAGCCAGCCAAGTTTGGGAACCACTGCCATAAGCAAAGGGAGCCAGCAAGATCAGAGGTGAAGGCAATGGAGCACATGTACATGAAGGAATATAATAGCAAGTTGACATTAGTTGATAGTGTAGTACGTACACCAAACTTTGCAAATCATCCCAATTTGGTTTACATTTAAATTTGAGAAAATGATTTGATCAGAATTTATAATTCAAGAGAAACCCAATTCAATCTGAGCCACTTTTGAGACTCAATTAAAAAATATTCATAGACTTTAGTGGGGAACTCAAAATGCTTGATAGCGATTTCAATTTTTTTAGCAAAAAGTGATGGAAATAGTAGGAATAGTATGAATTTTGCCCTTATAGGACATTTACTCTGACAAGTTTCAACTGAATACCTCAAGGGGTTTTATTGTAATAAAATATTGAAACATCCCAAAATGTGCTATTTTGATTGCAGAAATAGCAGTGACAAGAAAAGGGCAACATGTCAACTTCAGATTTCTAGCCAAAATGTTATAGAGAAACTGGGTAATCTGATGTAGAGGGGGTCTTTCTGAGATTTAAAATGAAACAGACTTTCAGAATCTACCAGTAATTTATTTTTTAAATTTCCTATCTTTCAACTTACTTATCTGTGATACCAGACTAGCAGGAAAGTGAAATCTGTTGACTTGCCCTGTGGGATAGTATAAGTTTACTGCTCCTGATTGCAGATTTCTGATTCTGTTTGCAGATTTTTGAAGTGCCGAAAAGGATCTTTTTTTTTTCTTTTTCTTTTCTTTTTTAAGATTTATAGGCCGCCCTTCTCCCTGAGGAGACTCAGGGCGGCTCACAATCACAGGGAGGGGGTGCAATAATAAAAGACAAACAGTGAGTGAACAAAATAAAATAAAACACAACTTGCATTCAACAGTCAACATTCGGGCGGGTAATTTAAGAACTTATCCCCAGGCCTGCTGGGAGAGCCAGGTCTTAAGGGCCGTGCGGAAGGTCTGGATGGTGGTGAGGGTACGAATCTCAACGGGGAGATCGTTTCACAGGGTCGGAGCTCCAACAGAAAAGGCTCTCCTCCGTGTAGTCGCCAGTCGGCATTGACTGGCAGATGGAATCCGGAGGAGGCCCAATCTGTGCGATCTAATCGGTCGAAGGGAGGTAATCGGCAGAAGGCGGTCTCTCAAGTACCCAGATCCACTACCATGGAGTGCTTTAAAGGTGGTCATCAATACCCTGAAGCGCACCCAGAGATCGACAGGTAGCCAGTGCAGCTCGCGGAGGATGGGTGTAATGTGGGCGAACCGCGGTGCGCCCACTATCACTTGCGCGGCTGCATTCTGGACTAACTGCAGTCGCCGGATGCACTTCAAGGGCAACCCCATGTAGAGCCGATTGCAGTATTCCAGCCTAGAGATCACAAGGGCTCGAGTGACTGTTGCGAGAGCCTCCCGGTTCAGGTAGGGCCGTAACTGACGGACCAGGCGAACCTGGGCAAATGCCCCCCTGGATGCATAACTGGTTGACAAATTTGGTGTCTCATGGAAAGGACTCCCTCTTTATTGGTAGGACATAGTAGTGTCAGAGTTATGGTTTACTAGCTATAAGTGCTAGATAGCAGAAGCAATGTGTCCATAATGCCCCAGAGGTAAGTAAGGCAAGAGAAAGAGGCTAGTACAGGGAAAGTGGCATTCATAGTCTTGCAACTCCCGTTCCTAAAAGCAATACTGTAGACGTTTGAGTAAAAGCATGAAAGCTATTAGCACAGCAGTCATCCATTCATTCTCAAAAGGCTTAAACCTGCCCCAATTGCATTAATTAAAAGTCACATCAGAGAGATAAGAGCTAAACTGAGCAACTAGTTGTGTTGGGAGGAGTAGCATAGAAGCAAATCTGCAATGTCGGGGTGAGTTCAATGAGACACTTGAAACAATTTACAAATCTTATTGCACATTATGCGAACAATGTAATTCTATGGAGTCAGATAATGCACCAGAAAGGTAAGTCTCTCCTTAATGGCTGCAATATTAGCTGATGAATGAGAGATATAACAGAATGGTACCTATTATATTGATATACCTACACTACAAAAAACAATATTATTTACCAAAGAGTCACGGATATGCCTGTAGCCTGCTAGCCTATTTTTCACCTTGATTACTTTCTTTCCTCTCCAGCTAAATATAGGTCATTATTGGATATCCAACACCAGATATAGCTCAGTCAAAATGTGGAGTTTAACATTTTAGTATGCATATTTTCCCATCTTCACCCTTCTAAAGGAGATATCATTGGAACATTTTCTGGAGTTTCCTTTTGTTCAGGAATTTATTTTGCAAGGAGAAGTGAGTCTTGGCCATAGGTGGAAATTTGTGTGTACGTATTGTGTGCTCCCCATTTATCTTTTCCAATAGATTATGGAGGCTTCTCTTCATAGAGATATCACTGGCATCTCCTTCTCACAAACTGCATGGCCTACATTAGTTTGTGTAGAGAGAATCTTCCCACCTACTGAGAAAAGAGATTTTTTTCAGATGGATAATTTCACAAGTTCCAGAAGGAAGGGCAGTTTCACTTACCAGCAGTGGTGTCCTGCAGTGCTGCCTACAACAAGGAAAAGAAACCTTCATCTTACAACCTTGCCATAGCATTTAATCTAGATACTGCCCAAGATATGATTAAATCAGAACACTCCAAGTAGAACATTAGCCGCGATTTGAAAAACTACTGGTTTCTTATTTCAGGGCTAGAACATGAGTTGGAATCCTCCATTGGGCATAAGGGAATGAAGAGGGAAATTAAAATTATTTGAACAAAACAAAAATACACCTTTAGCAGTGAATAGAACTAGTGGGAAGGTAGAATTCTACATACTAAATAATACCTTTGCCAATGTTTAAAAGTGTGAGGAAAAGATTTTGTTCCCTTCATGCACTGTATCTTGTATCTTACCTCTATTCTTGAGGTATTTTACTCCTCTTGTTCCTTTATCTATGGCTCAATTAAAGTTTATGTGTCATTGTTCTCTTTGAAAACCCCAGGAACATGCAAAGTAGTAGGCTGTTCTAGAGAAAGCAGAAATAGGGAATTGTGCCTTACATCTTCTTATATAAAAACCAGCCTGAAGAAATCCATTGCTTCTAATAGCTATTTTTATAAGAATGTTCAGAATCACCACTGTTCCAGCATCTAAGAGATGTTCACACAATTTCTAGACTCACTTCTCAAATTCTTAGCAGCCATTTTGCATTTGTACATTAGTATTCTATTTTCTCCACCCATGACCCACCTCACGTATCTCCAGGGGGTCAATATAGCAATAGCAATAGCATTTGGATTTATGTACCACCTTTCACTGCTTTACAGCCCTCTCTAAGTGGTTTACAGAGTCAGCATATTGCCCCCAACAATCTGGATCCTCATTTTACCGACCTCAGAAGGATGGAAGGTTGAGTCAACCTTGAGTCTGGTGAGATTCGAACTACCAAATTGCAGGCAGTCTGCAGGCAGCAGAAGTAGCCTGCAGTACTGCACTCTAACCACTGTGCTACCATGGCTCATAAAGGTGTAAAAACCAACATCCAGCCAGCACTTTGTCCTCAACTGACTATCCTTGAATTTCTTTGTAGCAGGAATTGAACTGAAGTTACTCTGCAAGGTTTCCAAGCTCCATGGTGTTATGAGTATTTTGGAAGGCCAATGGTATCGATCTCAGGCATATACCAGGGACATGATAAACCTTATCCAAACTGATGTCTTCAGTTGAAATAAATGACAAGTTACGCAATCCCTCTTTCTGCATTACTAGTGAGTAAACATAGCAGTAGCTGTCACTGCTTTCTCCCACTTTTTTCATGATGCCACTGACAAACCAGCAACCCTCCCAAAATTTTACAAGTGATTTTTTTTAAGCCATTGAAGTACAGGCACAAATGAGTCCTGCAATGTGAAACAGAATAACTTCTGTTATTCCTACCTGTTACTCAGTGAAGATGTACACTCTACAGGTCAAGAGTACTGGATCTGATTCAGGCAGACTTGCCAGGTGCTTTTCTATTGGACTGTTGATTTTATTATGGTTCTTAATATATCAGCCATAGAACATTTGTCCTCCTAACCACATTAGTCCCACTGAGGTGTACAAATTGTAAAGTCTGTAAGTAAATAAAACAATTTTATTTTATTATAGCCAGTTGGGTCTAGTGATAAAGGCACCAAGCTAAAAACAAAGTGACTGTGATTTCTAGTTCCATCTAAAGCATGATAGCCTTTTGGCTGACTTTGGGCCAATCATTCTCTCTCTCTCTCAGTCCATCCCATTTCACAGGGTCGCTGTGGAGAAAACAGGAGGAGGAAGGAGTATTAGGTATATTTGCCATCTTGAGTTATTTAGAAAAAATAATAAAGGCAGAATAAAAATAACTTTAAAATATTTTATTTTAGTTGTATATATTTTTAGTTTTATATTGATATTTGATTAATACTCCTACTAACAAAAAGAGCATTAAACAGTCCAAGGAAAGTTTCTTGTTTCTTTTAAAACAAGAAAGACCCCTGTGGTTTATTGCTAGCTGTATGGCATGGTGTGAGTGAAAACATTATGGCACATTCTGTTGGCACTTCTCCCACCAACAAATTGTGGAGCCAGACTGCAAGGAACATAATCAATAGAGTATCGGGAAGTAATATGAAGCAAGATATCTACAGACTGTTTAAAATCTAGTGGTGATTTGAGAGCTGGTAGATTTCTAATGATGCATCTTTCTCATTTCCAAATCTCTCATGTGCTTTCCTAGAAGTTAGTTCTATCACTCTGTGTCCTGGTCTTGATAACTGGCACACTGCTGACCCCTACCCTCTTTAAAATGTCATCTCTTAAAGTGGTAGGATTGAACTATAAAGTGAGGTTCATCTTCCTGCCCCAAAGACACACTAAATAGGGGGTTAAGTTGGATTCAGTTTCTTCTTCTTCTGAAATATTTTAGTCTGAAATAAAATGACACTAGAAGTGATTAGATAATCACTTACATAAGCACTTCTGAGCAAGTATAGCATGGAAGTGCTGCTTTATAATAAACATTTGCAAAAGAAAGGAGAGTAAGGAAACTGAGGGGTTCCAGTATACATGTTAAGAAACAGTTTTTTGGACCTTATTACTTGTTGCTTCAAAATGTTAGTTCATTCATTCATTCATTCAATTTTGATGCCAGTGGCCACCTACTTCTAACTGACTCTGAGTTGCATAAAAATTGAATAGATTAAAAATTATTATTGGAAATAGAGAATTGAGTATGTTCAGTTACATTGGCCATCATTAAATGCTAACTATGAACCAATTCACATTTTCTACCTAAGTTCCTAAAAGTTGTGATTTTTATTAACTGCACTTTTTACTGTTTTTATTTGTTTACTTTAAAACAATCATCTCACTGGCAATGATTATGTTACCTAGTTTGAAATGTAATGAAGTAATGAAATGTAGTAATGAAATGTCTGCAAAATGCCAACCAAGT
Organism: Thamnophis elegans; assembly: GCF_009769535.1. NCBI lineage: Eukaryota > Metazoa > Chordata > Lepidosauria > Squamata > Natricidae > Thamnophis > Thamnophis elegans. The sequence continues at coordinate 56,838,099 of NC_045544.1, forward strand.
TCAGAGAGCATCAAGGAACTCTCACTCATACCATGCTTCCCAGAAGTTAAAGGGAATCTAAAACAAACCGAAAGTGCAACAATTATAAATATTCTTTTAATTTACAGTACAAAATTACACTTTAAAATACAGAAAGAGCAGTAAAAATCACACAGAGCAATCAAATATCTCATTTATTAAGCAAAAATAGAATTGGCAGATTAAAATTAAATATGGAAAACCTTCATAAACAAAAAGCTCTTTACCAACTTCAGGAAGATCATTAAAGTGTACAGGCATTCTTTACACCTGCAAGCAAATTCCAAAAAATTAGGTACAGCTACCAAGTCTTTCTCCCTAACCCCAAATAACATTTCTCAAGATTATCTGGGATACATAAGAAAAATGTTAAAGATTTTATCAATAGGTAGACTGGTTCATTTTGGTTAAAGCAAATCCTTTAGTTATCCTGTCCCTAGATTGTTCTAAATATTATCAAAATATATTTTTTCCTTCCTTCTACTTCATCAAATCAGTTTTTTTTCTTAATAGGCATCCTGAGTGACAGATGTTTCCCATAATTTACCTGCCATTCGGCAGCAAGATTTCTAAACATGGCTGGATGGGACTGTATTCTTCCTGAAAAAATAAGTCCAAAGGCTAAAAATACTTCTTGATCCTCAGCTGGATTCTCAGATGATGGTTATGGCACAAAGCAGTTTTCCAAAGTAATACTGAATGTGCAGCTGTGGTTATTCCTGTGCCAGTTGGATTTGGCAGCCATTATTCAAGTTTTTGTTACATTCAGTGCTGCAATGTGCCGTCTAGGTAAGGATACTCTTCAAAATTGTCCAAAAATTGCAGTTGAGGCTAAGTATAGCTGCTAAACTGCTAAATAATGCAGATCAAATGAAACACTGTGCAGAAAGATTTGCATTGCTTGCTAAACACTTTCCATACACAGTTTAAGATGTTATTAAGGCATGCAAAAGTTTTTTGAAGCTTACTATCTGGATAGCGACACATGATCCTCTCCTAGGGAGAAAAGATAAAAAAATCTGCTGTGAACTCTGCATATGCATCAAAAAGGGCATCTGGCCAGTAAACTCTCAGCTCCATCTAGTTGCCTCAACTCTACCCCAAATTAAGAGATTACAGAGTTGTAAAAAAGAAGTTTTTGATATGCTTGCCTACAAACAACTAGGTCTTCGTCGTCTAGACATGACCGAGTTGCTAAATTAATTCACTGGTCATTATGTAAAAAATATGCCTTATCTGTAGCCAAAAAGTCATGGGAACATAAAGTGGAAAAAGTTGTTAAAAATGAGACAGTGAAGATCTTGTGGGACTTTTGAATACAGACAGATCATCATTGGAGCACAACACATCAGATAGCACAGTTGTTGAAAACTAAAGTGTACAATTTATTGATATCACTCTACTGGGAGACCCCAGAGCTGAAGAAAAAGAACTGGAAAAAACCCACAAAATATTGTGACTTGGCCATAGAAACTACGTGATTAAGGATGAAACATATAACAGTGATACCCAATGTCATTAGAATTTTTTAAAATACATCAAGAAATTGCAACTTCCTGCAATAACACCAATGGAACTGCAAAAAACTGTATTACTCAGAACATTGTACATTTTAAGAAGATACTTGGTTGATTTCTAGAATGCTGGCAGCAATCCTTATCAACCATTAGTGCCAGTCAATGGTATTTGTGATACATTTTTAAATGTTCAGTTGACTGAGTTTCATGTGTAATAATAATAATAATAATAATAATAATAATAATAATAATAACTGGAAAAACATACTTGATTCAGAAAGATCCAACTAAAGGAACAACACCTGAAAACTATAGACCAATAACATGCTTGCCAACAACCTTCAAATTACTCACAGGCATTATTGCAGATAACATGATGGATTATTTGGAAACAAACAACATCTTGCCAGTAGAGCAAAAAGGCAACAAAAGAAGGAGCAGGGGCACAAAAGATCAGCTTCTAATTGATAAAATGATATTAGAAAATTGTAAGAACAGAAAAACGAACTTGAATATGGTCTGGATTGATTACAAAAAGGCATTTGACTCACTGCCACATAGTTGGATCATAAAATGCTTAGAAACAACTGGCATTAGCAAAAATATTACATCCTTTACTGAAAAGGCAATGAAACAATGGAGAACTGAGTTGGCAGTAGGGAATGAGAGCTACGGAATGGTTAATATCAAGCGAGGAATTTTCCAGGGTGATTCACTTTCACCTCTTCTCTTCATCATCGCAATGATCCCACTATCAGTAATCTTAAAAAAAATGAAATTAGGCTACCAAACAGCCAAAAAAGCTGAAAAAATTTCGCATTTACTATATATGGATGATTTGAAACTCTATGGAAAGTCAGAAATAGAAATCCAATCATTGACAAATACAGTCCGAGTATTCAGCACCGATATTTCAATGCAGTTTGGCATGGAAAAATGCGCCACTGTATCCATAAAAAGGGGCAAAATCACTGCATCTGAGGGAATTGAAATGCCCAATGGCCAACTAATTAAATGCAAAGAAAATGAAGCCTACAAATACTTAGGCATTCTGCATTTGGATAACATCAAGCATGGAGAAGTAAAAACTATTGTCAGACGAGAGTACACCAACAGAGTTAGGAAAATTTTGAAATCTAAATTGAATGGTGGAAATACAATCAAGGCCATAAATACCTGGGCAATACCAGTTATAAGATACACAGCTGGCATAGTTAACTGGACACAAGCTGATTTGGACCTTTTGGACCAAAAAACCAGGAAACTAATGACAATGCACTACAGTTTACATCCACGTGGTGATACTGATAGACTATATCTGCCCCGAAAATCAGGTGGCAGAGGATTATTACAAGTGAAGCAAACAGTTGAAGAAGAAAAACGTGCACTGGCTGATTATTTAAAAGAAAGTCAAGAACATCTATTAATCGAAGTAAAGAACAAAAATCTACTGAAGGCCCAACAGACGAAACAAGAATACAGAAAAGATGTGATAAAATCAAGAATGGAGAGTTGGCAGAACAAAGCACTGCATGGCCAATTTCTGGAAAAAATAAAAGATAAAGTGGACAGGGAACAAACTTGGTTATGGTTAAAAACAGGTACATTAAAGAAAGAAACAGAGTCACTAATCCTGGCTGCGCAAGAACAAGCTATCCGCACAAATGCCATTAAGGCCAAAATCGAAAAATCCTCTGATGATGCCAAATGCAGACTTTGCAAAGAAGCTGACGAAACTGTTGATCACATACTCAGCTGCTGTAAAAAAATCGCGCAGACTGATTATAAATTGCGGCACAATTCAGTAGCACAAATTATCCATTGGAATTTGTGCAAAAATTATAATATTAAAACAGCAACAAACTGGTGGGAACATCAGCCTGAAAAAGTCACAGAAAATCAGATGGTCAAGATCTTGTGGGATTTCCGTATACAAACCGACAAAATACTGGCGCATAATACACCAGACATCACACTGGTTGAGAAAAATAAGGTCACAATCATAGACATCGCAATACCAGGTGATAGCAGGGTCGCCGAGAAGGAACATGAAAAAATCGCAAAATACCAGGACTTAAAAATCGAAATTCAACGACTATGGCACAAACCAGCAGTGGTAATTCCAGTGGTAATTGGCACACTGGGTGCTATTCCAAAAGCACTGGAATTACATTTAAAACAGTTAAAAATTGACAAAATCACCATCAGTCAAATGCAAAAAGCTGCACTGCTTGGATCTGCACGCATATTACGAAAATACGTTACGACGTCCTAGGCCCCTGGGTGGGGCCCGACTAGTAACCAATGCCAAATCCGGCGAAACAACTGGCCGCTGTGATACAATTGTACAATAATAATAATAATAATAATAATAATAATAATAATAATAATAATAATAATCACTTATACCAGTTATAAGATACACAGCTGGTATAGTTAACTGGACACAAGTTGATTTGGACATTTTGGACCGAAAAACCAGGAAACTAATGACAATGCACTACAGTTTACATCCACGTGGTGATACTGATAGATTATACCTGCCCCAAAAATCGGGTGGCAGAGGATTATTACAAGTGAAGCAAACAGTTGAAGAAGAAAAACATGCACTGGCTGATTATTTAAAAGAAAGTCAAGAACATCTATTAATCGAAGTAAAGAACAAAAATCTACTGAAGGCCCAATGGACGAAACAAGAATACAGAAAAGATGTGATAAAATCAAGAATGGAGAGTTGGCAGAACAAAGCATTGCATGGCCAATTTATGGAAAAAATAAAAGATAAAGTGGACAGTGAACAAACTTGGTTATGGTTAACAACAGGTACATTAAAGAAAGAAACAGAGTCACTAATCCTGGCTGCGCAAGAACAAGCTATCCGCACAAATGCCATTAAGGCCAAAATCGAAAAATCCTCTGATGATGCCAAATGCAGACTTTGCAAAGAAGCTGATGAAACTGTTGATCACATACTCAGCTGCTGTAAAAAAATCGAGCAGACTGGTTATAAATTGCGGCACAATTCAGTAGCACAAATTATCCATTGGAATTTGTGCAAAAATTATAATATTAAAACAGCAACAAACTGGTGGGAACATCAGCCTGAAAAAGTCACCAAAAATCAGATGGTCAAGATCTTGTGGGATTTTCGCATACAAACAGACAAAATACTGGTGCATAATACACCAGACATCACACTGGTTGAGAAAAATAAGGTCACAATCATAGACATCGCAATACCAGGTGATAGCAGGGTCGCCGAGAAGGAACATGAAAAAATCACAAAATACCAGGACTTAAAAATTGAAATTCAACGACTATGGCACAAACCAGCAGTGGTAATTCCAGTGGTAATTGGCATACTGGGTGCTATTCCAAAAGCACTGGAATTACATTTAAAACAGTTAAAAATTGACAAAATCACCATCAGTCAAATGCAAAAAGCCGCACTGCTCGGATCTGCACGCATATTACGAAAATATGTTGCAATGTCCTAGGCCCCTGGGTGGGGTCTGACTAGTAACCAATGCAAATCCGGCGAAACAACTGGCTGCTGTGATACAATTGTATAATAATAATAATAATAACAACTCTGCCGTTACCAGTCCCAAGCCCGGATGAGAAAGGAGGAGGGTTGGAGTCAGGTTGGCAACCTGGCCCCATTAAAAAAATCCGCCAACCCAATATTGTGAAAGAAACGAATAAAAATTTTATACCACATCGGTCGTTGCGCGGGTTAACAAGGGCCGCGGCGGATGTTTGGGTCCCTGGACATCCGTCGACAAGTGGGCTACAAGTGGACCAGCCAACAAAATGACAAAAATATAGAGCAGATGAAAACCGTGCCATAATGGCCTGTTACTACAACTCAGAGCCAGAAAAAAGAGGTTATTTAAAGCGAATGTATGAATTATGGAAACAACAATATCCAGATTCAAATGTTAGTGAACAACGACTAGCAGATCAAAGGTGATTTATTATACGGAATAAAGTGTTTAGTGAAGTTGAACTTGAGGAAATTCAGGCAAATTGCAAAACCAAAAAAACAATATCACAAGCAGAAATAACTGATATTCAAGAGACAACTAAAGACATTATAGTAGAACTCCCAGAAGAAGCTCTTGGGGAGGAAATAACACCACCACCACTAGAACCAGTTATCACTGAACCAACTGATGAACTAACTCAAAAACAAAAAGAATTGAAGGATAAGATCATGGAGCATTTCCTGCTTAATGAGGAAAGGCAACGTTTACCATCACTAAAAACTGTGCCTAAGAAAATTTTGGCCCCTATCATGAAAATGGTTAATGCAGTGTTTTCAACAATTGACTCTGGATCCATCTTGGAAACGAACCAGTTAATGTACAGCGCAGCTGTAATAGTCACTAATGAACTAGGCATTAAAATCAAAGTACCTAGTCACACAACAGAAAAAGCATCAAAGCCAAAGTGGAAAATCCGATTAGAACAAAAAGTCAAAAAATTAAGGGCAGATGCTAGTAACTTAAAGAACATGCATGAGCAACGGCTTAAAAACAACAAAATCATAGATCGGCTAATCAGAAGATATAGATTGGATACAAGAAACATCAATGAAGCTGTAGAGATTGTAAAACAGCAGATAACAGTAACAGCTAGAAAAATTGAAAGATATGAGGCACGAATCATCCAATATAGCAATAGCAATAGCAGTAGACTTATATACCGCTTCATAGGCCTTTCAGGCCTCTCTAAGAGGTTTACAGAGAGTCAGCATATTGCCCCCAACAATCTGGGTCCTCATTTTACCCACCTCGGAAGGATGGAAGGCTGAGTCAACCCTGAGCCGGTGAGATTTGAACCGCTGACCTGCTGATCTAGCAGTAGCCTGCAGTGCTGCATTTAACCACTGCGCCACCTTGGCTCTATAAACAAAATCAGCAATTTCAATCAGACCAACGGCGTTTTTATCAAAGCCTTAATGTGAATGGTGACACCAAAAGTGAAAAACCAGAAAAGCAGGCCACGGTTGAATTCTGGAAAGAATTGTGGGAAAATGCAAAGGACTACAATAAGGAAGCAAAGTGGATACATGACTTTGAGAAAAGCATTGGCAACAAACAAATGCAAGTATTAGAAATAACAACTGAGATGGTCAAAAATCGAGTAAAAAAGGTAAAGAATTGGACATCACCTGGAAAGGACCAATTACATGGTTTCTGGCTCAAATATCTGACCAATTTACATGCTATATTGGCCAGGCAACTGAATGAAATTTTACAAAAGGGCCAAATTGATGAATGGTTGACAACTGGAAAAACATACTTGATTCAGAAAGATGCAACTAAAGGAACAACACCTGAAAACTACAGACCAATAACATGCTTGCCAACAATGTTCAAATTACTCACAGGCATTATTGCAGATAACATGATGGAGTATTTGGAAACAAACAACATCTTGCCAGTAGAGCAAAAAGGCAACAAAAGAAGGGCAGGGGCATAAAAGATCAGCTCCTAATTGATAAAATGATATTAGAAAATTGTAAGAACAGAAAAATGAACTTGAATATGGTCTGGATTGATTACAGAAAGGCATTTGACTCACTGCCACATAGTTGGATCATAAAATGCTTAGAAACAACTGGCATTAGCAAAAATATTACATCCTTTACTGAAAAGACGATGAAACAATGGAGAACTGAGTTGGCAGTAGGGAATGAGATCTACGGAATGGTTAATATCAAGCGAGGAATTTTCCAGGGTG